>NC_092391.1:58587467-58928179 GCF_030028105.1 Mobula birostris | reverse complement strand
TCTCCCCCCCTCCCCTCCCCCTCTCCCCCCCTCCCCCCCTCTCCCCCTCCCCCTCCTCCCCCCCCTCCCCCCCCCTCTCCCCCCTCTCCCCCCCTCCCCCCCCCCCCTCCCCCCCCCTCCCCCCCTCTCCCCCCTCCCCCCCCCTCTCCCCCCCTCCCCCCCTCTCCCCCCCCTCCCCCCCCTCTCCCCCCTCCCCCCCCTCTCCCCCCTTCCCCCCTCCCCCCCCCTCCCCCCCTCCCCCCCTTCCCCCCCTCCCCCCCTCCCCCCTCCCCCCCCTCCCCCCTTCCCCCCTCCCCCCCCTCCTCCCCCTCCCCTCCCCCTCTCTCCCCTCCCCCTCCCCCCTCTCTCCCCTCCCCCTCCCCCCTCTCTCCCCTCCCCCCCTCTCTCCCCCTCCCCCTCCCTTCCCCCCCACCTCTCTTCCCCCTCCCCCCAACTCCTCCCCCCTCTCCCCCTCCCCCTCCCCCCTCCCCCCTCTCCCCCCCCCCTCTCCCCCCCCTCCCCCCCCCCCCCTCTCCCCCCCTCCCCCCCCCTCTCTCCCCCCTCCCCCCCTCTCCCCCCTCCCCCCCTCCCCCCCTCCCCCCTCCCCCCCCCCTTCCCCCCCCCTCCCCCCCCTCTCCCCCCCTCCCCCCCTCCCCCCCCCTCCCCCCCTCTTCCCCCCTCCCCCCCTCCCCCCCTCCCCCCCCTCCCCCCCTTCCACCCTCCCCCCCTCCCCCCTTCCCCCCTCCCCCCCTCCCCCCCCTCTCCCCCCCCTCCCCCCCCTCTCCCCCCCCTCCCCCCCCTCTCCCCCCCCTCCCCCCCCTCTCCCCCCTCTCCCCTCTCCCCCCCCTCCCCCTCCCCCCTCCCCCCTCCCCCCTCCCCCCCTCCCCCTCTCCCCTCCCTCTCCCCCCCCTCCCCCTCCCCCCCCCCTCCCCCCTCCCCCCTCCCCCCCCCCCTCCCCCTCCCCCTCCCCCCTCCCCCTCCCCCTCCTCCCCCTCCCCCTCCCCCCCTCCCCCTCCCCCTCCCCCCCTCCCCCTCCCCCTCCCCCTCCCCCCCTCCCCCTCCCTCCCCCCCTCCCCCTCCCCCTCCCCCTCCCCCCCCTCCCCCTCCCTCCCCCCCTCCCCCTCCCCCTCCCCCTCCCCCCCTCCCCCTCCCCCTCCCCCTCCCCCCCTCCCCCTCCCCCTCCCCCCCTCCCCCCCTCCCCCTCCCCCTCCCCCTCCCCTCCCCCTCCCCCTCCCCCCCTCCCCCCCTCCCCCCCTCCCCCCCTCCCCTCCCCCCTCCCCCCCTCCCCCTCCCCCTCCCCCTCCCCCTCCCCCCCCCCCTCCCCCTCCCCCTCCCCCCCCCCTCCCCCTCCCCCCCCCCTCCCCCTCCCCCCCCCTCCCCCTCCCCCTCCCCCCCTCCCCCTCCCCCTCCCCCTCCCCCTCTCCCCCCCTCCCCCTCTCCCCCCTCCCCCTCCCCCTCCCCCTCCCCCCCTCCCCCCCCCTCCCCCCTCCCCCTCCCCCCTCCCCCTCCCCCTCCCCCTCCCCCTCTTCGCCAGGATTTAAATTCACTTCTGACAAGAAGGAATCGGCGGCGCATCGTAACTGCCGTCCGGTTGCACCCGGCTTCCGTACCGGAAGTCCCGTCCGAGAGCCTTTTGTCTTCCCTCGGTGCGAGGGGCCGGCCATTGGTTCCGCCGGCCATGGCCTTCCGTAAAGTGTTCCAGGTGGCGGCCTGCGGTCTCGCCGGCACCGCCGCCTTGGTGGTGGCTGCGGCCGCCTCACAGCGGCGTGGTGACAGCAGCGTGAAGGCGGCGACCGTCAGCTGGAGTCCTGCCACCGGAGGCTGGGACTCCAACTGGGACAAGTGAGTTGTGGGGGGATAGGGCCGAGGGAGCGCGGCAAGGCAGAGTGTCGGCACTGAGGGAGCGTCGCGACTCGGGGTGGCGATGCCGGGGGAGCGTTGCCTAGCCGCGGGGGCTGGGCTGGCCTGAGGGCCGGGAGGAGTTTCACTGTGAAGCAGGAGGCTTGCCCGCGGCGGCGGCGGCGGCGGGGATGCCCGGGGGCGGGCGGAGAGCGGCCGGTTCTGGTGCGGAGAATCGCCGCCAACTAACAGACAACCGGCTAAGCTCAGCGGGTCGGGCAGCGTCCGTGGGGAGGAGAGGCACCATCGACGTTACAGGTCGAAACCTTGATTCACGTGTCAGGGTCCACAGAGTCCAAATGGTTTCAAAGCTACAGGGCACGGGCACAGATAAAAGAGACTTGAGAGGCAACTCCTGTACGTGACATCCGCCCCTAAACTTCCCCCAATCTCCTTAAAATTGTGTCCCCTCTATTGCCCATCAGCTTCAGCACAGGCTGCCCGTGGGCCTCCGACCTCCAGTTCTTGGCCCTGGACTCTCACTCTCTCATCTCTGGACACGCCGCCAGACTTTGCCGGCCTCTGGGTGTTCACTGCAGGACTCACCATTAGAATCATAGAGCACTGAACCAGGCTCTTCAGGCCATCTAGAGACTGCCAAAGTATAATTCTGCCAAGTCCCATCGACCTGCACCCCGGCCACAGCCCTCCATACCCCTTCCATCCATGTACCTATCCAACCTTCTCTTAAATATTGAGGTGAAACCTGCTCTATCACTTCTGCTGGCAGCTCATTCCACCTTCTCAGCACTCTGTGTGAAGAAACTTACCCTCATTTCACCTTTCACCCTTCTCCCTTCTCTGGGTTTTTACCCTTTCCTTTCTGGTCCAGTCTTTATGTATTTATTGAGATATAGCGTGGAACAGACCCTTCCAACACTTCGAGCAGTGCTGCCCAGCAACCTCTGATTGAACCATGTTCTAATCATGGGACAGTTTACAGTGACTGATTAACTGACCAACGGATGCATCTTTGGACTGTGGGAGGAAACCCACGTGGTCTCGGGGAGAAAGTACAGACTCCTTACAGGCAGCGGCAGGAAATGAACCCAGGTCACCTGCTAACCCCCACACTACCGTCTTTTATCAGAGCAGGTATCGTTAGAAGGGGAGTGAGGTTGAGGGAAAAAGGTTGGGGAGCAAATTTGCAATCTAACCAAGTGGTCGCACCCAAGGCTCCTTGTGTTACAGCTGTTTAAAAAAAAAAAAATTCACAGCTGCAGTGGAGCAAGAGAAGCGAGTTCAATCTTGTTCTCCTGCGCTGTCTGTGTGGAGTTTGCATGATCTCACTGTGATTGTGTAGATTACCTCAGACTACCTGGTTTCCTCCCACACTCCAAAGTCATGCAGATTGGTAGGTTAGTGATTCCAGGATTGAAAGGTTTATCATGTGAGGAGCGTTTGATAGCTCTGGGCCTGTACTCACTGGAATTCAGAAGAATGAGGGGGGACCTCACTGAAACCTATTGAATGTTGAAAAGCCTCGATAGATTGGATGTAGAGAGGATGTTTCCTATGGTGGGGGAGTCTAAGACCAGAGAGCACAGCCTCAGAATAGACGGACATGCTTTTAGAACAGAGATGAAGAAGAATTTCTTTAGCCAGAGAGTGGTGAATCTGTGGAATTTTGCCACAGACTGGTGTGGAGGCTAAGTGATTGGGTATATTTAAGGCAGAGATTGATAGCTTGATTAGTGAGGGCATGAAGGGATATGGGGAGAAGGCAGGAGATTGGAACTGAGAGGGAAAATGGATCAGCCGTGATGAAATGGCAGAACGAACTCGATGGGCCACAATGGGTCACAGTTCATTGCTCCAAGTGTATAGGTGTGTGTTAAAGTCTGGGGAGAGTTAATAGGAATGTGGGAAGGATTTAAAAAGGGATTACTGTGGGATTAGTATAAATAGGTAATAACACTTTTCATACAGATGATGTCGCTCAAAGTGGGATAAAAATTAAAATAAAAGAAATAATGAAAATAAAAGACAAAACGATATTAGTTAAAAGCAAGATTAAATAAATAGGTTTTGAACTGGCATTTAAAGTGTCAACTGTGTCTGCATCTCTTGTAGTTTTAGGTGTTGAAATTCCCCAGTTTAGGAGTGAAGTTCAAAACTGATCTGTGAATTATCTTTGAAGGAAGATTGTTTAAGGGACCGACAGAAGGAGAAGAAGAGGGTAGTTTCTTTGAAATTGAGTGTTTGTGAATGGGGTGAGAACCAAAAACAACGCACAAGACAAAGACAGAAAGAGGCACTTTGGGTCTTGGAGTCTGTGCTAGTTTTAAAAATGAGAATGTCAGCTGAATTCTCCCTTGGTTCATTTGCCCACCTTCCACACAAGAGTTTCTCTCAAGCCTGTGGTCACACAGACGGTGCTGACGCAGGAAGTCGATGACTGTTGGGTGTTCAACCTGCTCAAGGCTGGGTAACCAGTCACCAATCTGTTTGTCAGTGGGACGTGGATTCATTGGCAAGATATAAATGTCTCTCTTGTGTTTTTTTTTCAGACGTGAGCCTATTTCTCTTATTAAACCAAACCAGAGAAATAAAGAGGCGTCTGAGGACTTCACCGCACAGCTAGAAAACTACAAGGTCAAAGCCACAAGGCACATCTTCCTCATCAGACATTCCCAGTATGAACTGTCGGCCTCAACAGACAAGGACAGAGTCCTGACATCACTGGGTCAGTACTTCCTTCGACTGCAAAGGTTTAGCAAAGAAATTCTTTAGTATTTAGTATTTTCCTTTATTTTCCCATCAGCAGGTGTCCGCGAACAGCAAAGGCCACTCAGTCCCTGTTTTGTCAGGCATCTCTTTAAACCAGGGCTTCCCAACCTAGGGTCTACAGACTCCTTGGTTAATGGGGGAGAAAGGTTGGGATTTCCTGACTTGAACTCTTGGCTGTGAAAAGAGGACTCTTAAATGCCCTTTCATATTAGCCATTGCCACCTAGGAAAAAGGTGCCTGTTGTCCACACGCTCTCTGCCTCTTATCATCATGTGCTGTTCCATCAAGTCATGTCTAATTCTCCTTCGCTCCAAAGAGAAAAGCCTAGCTCGCTCAGCCTTTCCTCAGAAGATACAGTCTCTAATACAGGCAGCATCCTAGTAAATTTCTTCTGCATCCTCTCCAAAGTTTCCTATAATGAGGCGACCAGAACATAATATTCCAAGTGTGATCTAACCAGGGTTTTACAGACCTGCAACGTCACCTTGTGGCTCGGACTCGATCTCCTGACTAACGAAAGCCAAAACACCATACGCCGCCTTATATCACCCTATCAGTCTGCACAGTAACTGAGAGATCTGTGGCCGAGGGCTCTAATGATACACAGTAACTGAGAGATCTGTGGCCGAGGGCTCTATTGATACACAGTAACTGAGAGATCTGTGGCCAAGGGTCCTAAGGTCCCACTATTCATCCACTCAGCTAAGAATCCTGCCAATGACCTTGTACCTTCATTGACCTTGTTCCTAAGTGTATCACTTTACATTTTTTCTAAATTAAACTCCATCTGCCATTTTTCAGTTCAACTTGCATCCTGGCAATGTCCATAAGATATAGAAACAGAATTAGGCCATTTGGCCCAAAAAAAACCTGCTCCGCCATATCATTATGCCTGATTCATTTCCCTCTCAGCCCTAATCTCCTGCCTTCTCCCCGTATCCATTCAAGCCCTGACTAATCTATCAACCTCTGCCTTAAATATACCCACTGACTTGGCCTCCACAGCTGCCTGTGGCAATGAATTCCACAGATTTACCACTCTCTGGCGAAAGAAATGCCTTTCAGCATTCAATAGGATTCAATTGGGATACCCCTCATTCTTCTGAATTTCAGTAAGTAGAGGCCCAGAGCCATCAAATGCTCTTCATATGACAAACCTTTAAATGCCAGAATCATTTTCATGAATGTCCTTTGAACCGTCTTGAATGTCAGCACATCTTTTCTTAGATAACGGGCCTGTTGTAACCTACAACACCCTTCTGCACTATCCGCAACACCACCAACCTTCGTGCTATCTGCAGACTTACTAACCCACCCTTCCACTTCCTCATCTGAGTCCTGAAGAGCAGGAATTCCCCGTGGAGCATCACTGGTCACCGATCTCCAGGCAGAATATGCTCCATCTGCGACCACCCTCTGCCTTCCGTGGACAAGCCAATTCTGAATCCACGCAGCCAAGTTTCCCTGGGTCCCATGCCTCCTGACTTTCTGGATGAACTTACCATGGGGAACCTTATCAAACGCTTTACTAAAGTTCATATTCACAGCATCCTCTGCTCTACCTTCATCAATGTGTTTAATCACTTCCTTGGGTAAGGCAATCAGGCTTGTGAGGCACAATCTGCCTCTCACAAAGCTTTGTTGATTATTCCTAATCAGACTTTGCTACTTCAAATGCTTGCAATTGTATCTTAAGAGTCTTCTTTAATAACTTGCCCACCACTGAAATAAGACTCACTAGTCTATAATTTGCAGATTATTCCTTTTACCTTTCTCGAACAAAGGAATAACATTTGCCATCCTTCAGTCTGCTGGAACTACTGCTATGTCCGATGAGGACGCAAATATTGCCTCTTCCCTTGCTTCCAATGGTATCCTGGGGTAAATCCCATCCAACCCAGAGAACTTGCCTGTCCTAATGTTTTTCAAAAATTCCATCGCATCTTCTTTGTAACGTTAACATGCTCCAGCACGTTAGCCTGTTCTGTGCTCTCACTGAAGCAGAGGATTCATTAAGGAGCCCCACTACCTTGTCAGACTGCAGGCGCGTGCTTCCCGTACTATCTCTGATCGTCCCTACCCTCACTCTCGTCATCCTCTTCTTCTTCACTTACGTGCAAATCCCTTAATTCTACTCACCAAGGCCTTCTCGTGCCCCTTTCTATCTCTCCTAAGCCATGTCTTAAGCTTCTTCCTGACTACTTTTATAACCCTCAAGAGCCCTGTCTGATTCTTGCTTTCTTTTTTTGTAATTCAAATTTTTATTATTATTTATTCTTATTTTACAAAGCAGCGCAGCATATCACAGAGCAGATAGAGTACAGCAGATTTACACAGCCATCCCACGACAGGAAAACAAATAAAACTTAGAGACAGAAAGAAGTTTTAATTTAAATTTAAATTAACATACAGACAAAATTGATCCCACGCGTCTTGCACTTTTCCCTCACTGTTAACTCTTCCCAACATGTGTTCATATGATGAGATCTTAATCACTTCCTCAGTGCATTCCTTCACAGTGGGACGTCTGGGTTTTTTCCAGTTTTGCAATACAATTCTTGCAACTGTGATGAGACCCACCTTTAAAATAACAAACTTGTCATTGTTTACATTAGATATCATTATCCTATCACCCAGGAGACAAAACCGTGGGCACAAGGGCAGTGTGGAACCCGACCAATTCCCCAACAAATCCAGAACTTTACACCAAAATGGACGAACCATGAAACACTCCCAGATCATGTGAAAATATGTGCCCACCTCATTTTTACATTTCCAGCATAAATTATTATCAACAATCCCCATTTCGTACAGTCTAGTTAGTGTCCAATAATATCTGTGTACTATCTTATACTGAATAAATTTCCCTCTCACTTCCCTAATATGTCTACCCACATTTGATAAAATATTTCACCACTCATTATCTTCAATATCATTTCCAAGATCCTTCTGCCATATTACTTTGAGATTGTTACACAGTTCACTCACCGAGTGCCTGAACATTTTGTAAAACACTGATGCTTTATGAACTTCCTGTGGTAATGTAAAGTATTCAGTTAAAGGGTTACTTTGTGGGTCACTGTTCTTGAATATGCTCCTAATGCAATGTCTTATTTGTAAGTACTTCCAAAAATTCCCTTTATCTACAAAGTTACATTTCCTCTGCAAATCCACATATGACGTAACAATCCTATTCTCATAGAGATCACCGACTGTATTTACACCTTTCATCTTCCATTCTTTCCAGTACACCATTCTTTTCCCAATGCGTATCTCAGGGTTATTCCAGAGCGAGGAGTATAACTGGTTTAAATGTGACTTTCTACAAACTTTATGAATTGTACTCCACACACTCCTTGAGTGAGATAGTATAGGATTTAGATTAGTCTTGTTTTCCACATGTTGTGAGAGGATGTTCAGGGGAGAATGTGGTGCTGCCAGGCTCCGTTCTATAGCAAATCTAAATCAATGTCAGCCCTGTCCCAATGTTTAGCTAACTTGGTCATTTCAAAGGATAATTTATATGCCCTGACGTCTGGTAGACTGAACCCGCCCATGTCCCTGGACATACACATCTTACTCATTTTAATTCTGGGCTTCTTCGTATCCCATAGAAAATCACTGATAATTTTGTTGTATTGAATCTGTTATAGTTAAAGGAAGCATCATAGAAAGATAGTTAAACTGAGGTGCTATGATCATTTTAACTACATTGACTTTACCCCAGAGTGACACTCAGTGCCCCCCACTTATCCAGATTATTTCTTATCCTACTCAGATTCTTGCTTTCTAAGCCTTAAGTAAGCTTCCTTCGTTTCCTTGACTAAATGTTTCCCACCTCTCTTGTCAACCATGCCTTAATGGGACAAATCTATCTAGGATCCCGTGCAAGTCAAGTGCCCGGTAAACAGCCTCCACATTTTAGTCATACGTTTCCCTAAGAACATCCATTCCCAATTTACGCCCTCAAGTTTCTGCGTAAGAGCATCATTATGCCCCCTCTCCAATTTAAAAACTTTCCCATAATATCTGCTCCTATCACTATCACAAGACTATGCTGAAGGTCAGGGAGTTTTGGTCACTGTTTTCAGAACGCTTGTTTGCTGTAAGATTTCTCATCTGATTAGGTTAATTGCCTAGTACTAGATCCAGAATGGCCACTCCTCTGGTTGGCCTGTCCACATTTTGTGCCAGGAGTCTTTCCTTTACACTCCTAACAATTCTATTCCACCCAAACCTTCTGCTCGGAGGAGAAACCAGTCAATGTTATGGAAGTTGAAGTCACCCACGACAACAATCCTGTTATTTTTGTACCTTTCCAAAATCTGCTTGTCCGTGTCTCCGTTGCTCCCTTTCTGTTTCTGACTTCTACCCGCTCTAACTTGGTAGACAATCCCTTCATGATGTCCTCCCTTTCGGCAACTGTAATACTATCCCTGATTAGCAATGCCTCTCCCCCATCTTTTTTACCTCCCTTCCTGCCCCTCGTGAAACATCTAAACCCCAGAGCATCCAGTAGCCATTCCTTCCCTTGTGACAACCAAGTCTCTGTATTGGCCACGACATCACCTTTGTTTCTGAGACTACTTGCATGAAACACAGTTCAGCTATCTAACTGACTGCCTTTATGCCCTCTCCACTGCCTATTCTTCCTCACAATCTCTCTACACATTACATCTACCAACTGCCCCATTCTCTGTGTTATAACTGGTTCCCATCGCCCTGCCAGACCCTCCCTAACAGCTCTAACAAACCTGCCCACAAAGAAATGGGTTCTTCTTAAGTTCAGGTGAAACCAGTCCTTTTCATACATTCCCCAGAAGAGATCCCAGTGATTCAGAAATCTGAAATCCTGCCCCCTCCACCAATTCTTCAGCCACACATTCATCTGCCAGATTATCCTATCCTTATCCCCACTGGCACGTGGCACAGGCAGCAATCCAGAGATTACTACCCCTGAGGTCCTGCTTTTCAGCTTCCTATCTAGCTCTCTCTGCAGGACCTCATCTCTTTTCATTGGTATCAATGTGTACCATGGCTTCTGGCTGCTGTCCCTCAGGAATGCTGTGGACCCAGTGTGAGGCGTTCCTGACCTTGGCAACTAAGGAGGTGACGTACCATACAGGTGTCAGCTCCCACAGAATCTCCTGTCTTTTCCTGTAACACCACCATTCTCCTCTCCACCCTTCTCTTCTGAGCCACAGAGCAAGACTGGGTGCCAGCGACCTGGTTGCTGCAGCTTTCCCCTGGTAGGTCCTCCCCCACAGTGGTCTCCACAGCAGTATACTTATCACTGAGGAGAACGACCCTATCCACTGCCTTGCCTTCCTCAGTCTGTCTTCGCTGCAGCTACCTGCCCCATCCTCTTGACCTATCCCCTGGGTCACATCCCCCTGCCAAACTAAATTAAACTCTCCTGCAAGGATATTGGTCTCCTCTCGAGTTCATGTGTAGCCCGTCCCTTTAGTACAGGTCATATGTTCCCCAGAAGAGATCACAATGATTCACAAGTCTGAAAGCCTGTCCTCTGCACCAATTCATCAGCCACACTTTTATCTGCCAGGTCTTCCTACTCTTATCCTCTCCAGTGTTAATTTCCTTTTTCAGTTCTAGTGAAGCAGCTTTGACCTGAGTTGTCAACTGTTTCTCTTTCCATAGATCTTCCCTGACCTAAATTTTCCTGTATTTTCTGATTTTATTTGGAATTGGTGGTTGTCCGTCATGTCCGATGTTAGGAAACCTGTGCAGGAGAGTTTTTAAAGTGGACATGCCGTTGCACTGGGGCAGTTCCACTCTCTTGACCTCAAAAGTCGAGTCCAGTGGTATGAGTAGTCATCAGAAACTGGTCCTCCGTTGCAGCGGATGACCGTGACACCTTCTGTGCCTCGTCATGCCCTTCGCTCTCCACGGCGCATTGCAGAACCACCTTCCTGGCCATTGGATCTCACAGTAGATCTCATCCGCCCAGTCTGCCGGAGTGGACTTCCCATGCTAGGACAGGCATGTCCCTATCCCACCAGCCACCTCCACCCGGTGTAGCCCGCCTGTTGAAACGGTGTACGGGGTTGTGGCCACTGTTGCATGCAAACAGCTACTTGGAGCCACAGGTGAGAGCTGAGTGTCCGGTGGGGACCAAAGGTGAGTGAGCTGCCCCAGAATGGACACGACAAGCCCCTTCACCAGAGGTGCTACCCCTCCCTGGACAGCCCATACACCCTTTATTTGAAATAAGTACTATTTAATAGCCTGACAGCTCAGAGCAAGTCGTCCACAGCCGGAGAAACTCCAGAGAATTGGAATTGGTTTATTATTGTCACATGTACCAAGATACAGCGAAGAGCTTGTCTTGCACACTGTTTATACAGATCGGATTATTACACAGTGCATTCAGCTAGAACAAGGTAAAACAATAACAATGCAGAATAAAGTGTAACAGCTACAGATAATGTGTAAAAGCAGTACTGTTAAACAACAAAGTACAAGATCACAATGAGGTTGATTGTGAGGCCGAGAGTCCACCTTGTCATACAAAAGGTCCATTTCAAGAGTCTGATAACAGTGGGACAGAAGCTATCCTCAGTCTGGTGGTACATGCTTTCCAGCTTTTGTATCTTCTGCTCAGTGGGATGGGGGAAACGAGAGTGTTTGGGGTGGGTAGAGTCTTTGATTGCACTGAATTTATTTATTGAAAGAGTGCACAACAGATCCTTCCGGCCCTTCAAGATGCACCACCCAGCAGTTCCCTAATTTAACCCTAGCCTAATCATGGGACAATTTACAATGGCTAATTAACCAACCAACCAGTACGTCCTTGGACTGTGAGAGTGCCTGGAGGAACCCCACGAGGTTACGGGGATGAGGTACAAAGTCCTTGCAGGCAGCGGAATGGAACCTGTGTCGCTGGTACTATGAAGCGTTGTGCTAATCTCTTTGTCACTGCGCCACTGCTTTACTGAGGCAGCAGGAGGCTGATTCCTGCTCTCATTCCTCTCTCCCTGCGGTTTCTCGTAGTCATGTGCAGAGCAGTTGCTGTACCAATGAGCCGTACTTTATGTGGTGCATTGATCAAAATTGGTAGCAGCCAGCAGGGACATGCCACATTTCTTTAGCCTCCTGAGAAAGGAGAGGCATTGGGTGGTTAGACCAGGACAAACATTGGCTATGTTCACTCCTAGGAACTTGAAGCTCTCAACCTCAGCAACCTGACCTATTATCACTCACCTAGTTTAACCAGAAGGGAATTATTAGAACATGGAACAGTACAATACAACAGCAGGCCATTCAGCCCACAGTGTTGTGCCAACCCAGCTAAAAAGCAAATCAGAAACACCCAAACACTAATTCCCTCCTACTTGCATCGTGTTCATATCTCTGCATTTTCCTTACATGTGCCTATCCAAACGGCTCTTAAACCTCTAACTTATTTGCCTGTACCACTGTACCAGGCAGTGCATTCCAGGCATCCACCCCTCTCTAAGTAAAAAACCCTCACATCCCCTTTGAACTTACTCCCTCACCTTCAGTGCATGGCCTCTGGTATTAGATGTTTCTACCCTGGGAAACCGATATTCTCTGTACGCTCTATCTATGCCACTCTATCAGATCTCCCTCAGCGCTCCACCACTCTAGAGAAAACAACCCAAGTTTATCCAGCCTCTCGAGAAGCACACGCTCTCTAAACCAGGCAGCATCCTGGTGAGCCTCCTCTGCACCCTCTACAAAGCCTCAACATCCTCCCAAATATGGGGGCGACTAGAACTGTCGGCAATTCTCTAGGTGTGGAGTATTGTCAAATCCATGTAGACAACATCCACTGTCCTACCCTCAACCTCTCTCATCACCTTGTTAAAAAACTCACTCAAGTTGGTAAGGCATGACCTGCCCCACACAAAGCCATTGATTAATAGATAATTAAACCATGGATTTCCAAATGCTCATATGTCCTATCTCTAAGAATTTTTTCCAGCAATTTCCCTACAACTCCCCTAGCTTATGTACATTGATTGTCTGTCCATAAAGTGACACTAGGTACATAGGCTGACTGATAGGAAATGATAAAGTAGTGGTGGAGATGTTGATCAGCCTTACTGCTTGGGGGAAGTAACTGTTTTTGAGTCTGGTGGTCCTGGCGTGGATGCTACGTTGCCTTCTCCTGGACCTTTGGAACAGAGGACGTGATGTGTGTGCACCAATGGTCAGTAAACTCGTTGCCCTGTTGCAGTAGTTGAGGGAAGTCCTGTGCATATAATTGCGACTGGTTTGAAACTTCATTGTGATGCTCCGGCGTTAGTGGGTTGATGGAGTTCTATTTCTTTCTAGGTCGCGAACAAGCTGAACTGACGGGCCAGCGGCTGGCGAGTCTGGGATTGAACTACGACATCATGATTCACTCCAGTATGACCAGGGCTAAAGAAACAGCGGCGATTATTCGTAAACATTTACCAGGTACGCTGGCTTCCCCCGTGCGCTGCTGCACTCTATCACATTCTCACTTTGTAGTTGGTTAGTGAAGCTCATCACAGGCCGAGGGTTTTCTGCTTTCATCACGCAGCTTCATACGTCTGCTTGGCAAAGATTCTTCCTCTCCCACACATGAGGTGTCTGGAGCTTCTGGCATTTCTGCGGCTCTGTGTTTTCATGGGATGGGATTGCTAGCCCCGTGCCTAACCCTCCTCCTTTTGCAGCTGGGTCTGGGACCCATGGTGGAGTTACTCACTTGGCAGGTCGGTGCTCAGTTACCATTTTGGGGTGGTTCTCATTGTAGCGTGTATCACAGGAGCTGGGAGTGACAAGCCTACTGATTTTGCAAATGTGTTTTCCTGCATTTAGGTAGAAGCTTTGTTTTGGGGTTGAGTGTGTTGAGGATTGCAGCACGTCCTAAGGCGCATTTAGCTCAGGAGGATGGTTTGGATTTCTGGTGTTCCGCCAGGGATTTCCTTACTCCGTAACAGGATCTGATGGAGATTTTGGGAATTGTTCACTAGCTCCGTCAACAGGTCATAAGACACCGGAGAGAAATAGGCCACTCAGGCCGTCATAGCTGATTTATTATCCCCCTCAATGCCATTCGCCTGACTTCACCCCAAAACCATTGACCCCCTTTCTAATGAAGAACCTCTCTGGTAGTGTAGAGGTTAGCACAATACTTTACAGTACAAGCAATCCAGATTCAATTCTGCTGCTCCCTGAAAGGAATTTGTATGTTCTCCCCATGACTGCGTGGGTTTCCTCCAAGTGCTTGGTTTCTCCCACAGTCCAAAGTCATACCAGTTAGCTGGTCATTGTAAATTGTCCCATGATTGAATCGGGGATTGATGGGTGGTGCAGCTTGAAGTGCTGGAAGGGCCTCTTCCGCACTGTATCTCAATAAATAAATATACCCAATGACTTGGCCTCCACAACCGTCTGTGGCAAGGAATTCCACCCATTCATCACCCTCTGGCTGAAGAAATTCCTCCTCATCTCTGTTCTAAAGGAGCGACCTTTAGAATGGAAGAGGCAGACGGTGTTTGTTCTACCAGACTGTTGTTCCAAGTGCACAAGTTTAAATTCCTCCAAAGCTGCTGTGAAAATTCTGTTCAAATGGTCAAAATGAGATTTAGATTAGATTAGCTTTATTTGTCAAAAGTTCAAAGTGACTTTATTATCAAAGTACATGTATGTCACTGTATTACCACCCTGAGATTCATATTCCTGCGGGCATACACAGTAAATCCAAGAAACGTAATGGAATCAGTGAAAGACTGCACCCAACAGGACGGACAAACAACCAATGTGCAAAAGACAGCAAACTGCAAATGCAAAAGAGAAAAAAAAGATAATAAATAAAAAGCAATACATACAGAGGACATGAGATGAAGGGTTTTTGTAATTGAGTCCGTAAGTTGTGGGAACATTTCAGTGAAGGGACAAGTGAAGTGGAGTGAAATTATTCCCTCTGGTTCAGGAGCCTGATGGTTGAGGGGTAAGAACTGTTCCTGAACCTGGTGGTGTGAGTCCTGAGGCTCATGTACCTTCTTCCTGAGGGCAGCAGTGAGAAGAGAGCTTGGCCTGGGTGATGGGAGACACTGATGATGGATGCTGTTTTCCTGTGACAGTGTTTCATGTAGATATGCTCAGTGGTGAGGAGGGCTTTGCTCGTGATGGACTGGGCCGTATCAGTTATTTTAATAGAATTTCCCGTTAAAAGGCGCTGGTGTTTCCATACCAGGCTGTGATGCAGCCAGTCAATATACCCTCCAGTGTATGGCTACAGAAGTTTGTGAAAAATGATCCTGTTAAACTGCTCAGAGCAATAAGAATAAAGATCTTTATAATGATTAGAGATTAGCTTTACTTGTCACGTACAGTACTGTGCAAAAGTCTTGGGCACATAAATATAGCCAGGGTGCCTAAGACTTTTACAGTACTGTATTTGTCAACGTGAAGCAGAGAGCAGGTGCAAGGGATGTTGGGAAGGGCGAGGGTGGAGTGCCACAGGAAGGATGTGGGACAGATGGCAAAGAAGGAGTGCCAGGGCTGGGTAGGGTGGTGTAGGTGCAGACACACCCAGCCCTGAGACACCAGGCAAGGCCATTTGATTCCAAACAATTGGTTTATTGATCATTACAGAATGTCTCTCTGGTGCTTCCCTCTCCCTTCCCCTTTTCCCTAAGATGATTCCCCTCTACCTGTCCCCTTCCCACTCTCAGTCCACAATAGAGACCCAGATCAGAATCAGGTTTATCATCACTCACATATGTCATGAAATTTGTTTTTTTTTTGTGGCAGTAGTAACAGTGCAATCCATACAGTTAATACAGTACGGTGCAAAAGTCTTAGGCAACCTAGCTTCGGGAGGAAACCAAAACACCCGGAGGAAACCCACAATACAAACTCGTTACAGGCAGCGGCGGGAATTGAACCCAGGTCACCTGTACTGTAAAGCGTTGTGCTAACCACTGTGCCACAGTGTCTCCCCTAATCGTTATCTTCTGTGTACTTTTCCTTGGGGCTGCCTGACCAGCCCTTGTATCTGTGGTACCTCTGCCTGGTGAGGGGTTTTGTTTAGGATGGCAAGGTGTTGAGGGTCCGGGACCAGGCAGAGTAATGTTTCAGCATGGTGTAGATGGGCTGAAGGACTTGCTTCTGTGTTCCACGACTCTGAATTGCTCAGTGAACGCGATCTATGGGCTCACTGTCTAGCACTCTGCAACACAAGTTGTACAGACCTAGATATCGGGGGCATAGGTTCTCATTTTTCTGTTATTTATTAACTTCTTCTCTCAAAGATTGTACAGCTTATTGTTCTTTATTAACTTATTATTTGTTTTTTTTCTATTTGCTCAGTTTGTCATTTGTACACTGGATATTTCTCAGTCTTTGTGGGTAGAATTTCATTGATTCCTTTGTAGATCAAAGTCCAAAGTAAATTTATCAAAATCCATAGACGCCACCATTTACAACCCTGAGATTCACTTCCTTGTGGGCATACTGAATGAAGTCAAGTTAATTGTCATTTTACTCTGTACATGTGTATAACGTGTACAGCCATATAATGTATATAGAAATGAGACAATGTTTCTCTGAACCGGGATGGAAAGCACAATAGATACATAACACACGATAACTTATGAAGACAAGGATAAAATCTAGATGAATCACCTAAATAACAAACTAAAGTGCATGAATTAAATATTGTAAGGTATAGAACAAACTACCCAGTGACACTTAGTATGCGATGCGGCAGGGAGTTCAGAAGCTTAACAGCCTTGAGCTAAAAACTTTCCAATCCTGACCGTTCTTGTTTTAATGCTTCGGAGCCTCCTGTCTGATGGTAGAGAGTCAAGAGAACGCTGGATGGGTGGGTGGGATCCTTGCTAATACTGAGGGTCCTACGTGTGCAGTGCTTCTGATAAGTGTCCCTGATGGATAGCAGGGAAACCCCTATCACTCTCTCAGCTACACTCACTGTAGGGACCTCTGGTCAGGAGCTCAGTTGCCCTCAGACCAGGTGGAGATGCAGCTTGTCAGGCCGCTCCCACTGGCTGAGGAGAGATCTGATGTA
This sequence comes from Mobula birostris, assembly GCF_030028105.1. NCBI lineage: Eukaryota > Metazoa > Chordata > Chondrichthyes > Myliobatiformes > Myliobatidae > Mobula > Mobula birostris. The sequence goes on along the minus strand of NC_092391.1, from coordinate 58,911,525 downwards.
GGTTTATGAGAGGCACAGTGGAGTAGACAAGGAGTATCTGTCTCCCAGGGTGGAAACATTTAATACCAGAGGTCATGCATTGAAGGTGAGAGGGGGTAGGTTGAAAGGGGATGTGAGGGTTAAGTTTTTTACTCAGAGAGTGGTGGTTGCCTGGTATGGTAGAGGCAAATATATTGGAAGTTTTTAAGAGACGTTTGGATAGGCACATGGGTGTGAGGAAGATGGACGGATATGGACATTGTTTAGGTAGGAGGGATTAGTGTTTTGGTGTTCTTGATTCGCTTTTTAGCTGGTTCAGTACGACTTTGTGGATGGGATGGCCTGTTCCTGTGATATACCGCTCTTTGTCCTTTGTATCTACTGTGAATACTCCCAGGAAAATGAATCTCAGGGTTGTATATGGTGACATAGATGTACTTTGATAATAAATTTACTTTGAACTTTGACTTGTGAAGTGCCTTGGGATCTTCTGCTGTGCTACCAAAGGGACGTAAATCCAAGTTGTTGGAATACTGGGATGTGGATGTAGATGTGGTTTGTGGTTCTGTGCGGATTGTGGCATCTTCAACGTAAGCTGCATCTCTGAAGGAAATTCAAGAGCGTTGATCAGGAATATGTCAGCTGAAGAGAAACGGGGAGAGGTTTAACTATCGTGAAAAAGCAAGTTCTGTTTCTCAGTGGCAAGTTGGCTGTTCACACTGAGCGCATTCGTGCTGTGATTGCAGGTGTGGAAACGATGAGCTGTGACTTGCTGAGAGAGGGTGCGCCGATTGAACCCGACCCACCTGTCAGCCACTGGAAGCCGGAGGCGATGGTAAGGAACGACGGGACAGCAGACGGGAAGGCCCAGCTGGTCCGCACCAACTGCGGTGGGATTGGGACTAGAACTGGTTTATATCCACACAGATCCAGTCATTACACAGTGCATTGAGCTAGAGCAATAACTATGCAGAATAAAGTGTTGAAGGTGAGAGGGGGTAGGTTCAAAGGGAACGTGAGGGATAAGTTTTTTACAGAGTTGTGAATGCCTGGAATGTGCTGCCTGCTATGGTGGTAGAGACAAACACATTAGAGGCACGTGGATATAAGGAAGATGGAGGGATGTGGACATGGTGTAGGTAGGAGGGATTAGTGTTTGGACGTTTTTCATTTGCTTTTTAGCTGGTCCGGCATAACACTGTGGGCTGAATGGCCTGTCCCTGCACTGATCTGTTCTGTGTTCTAGTATACAATGCAAAGTAATACAGTAAGACTGATCAACACCTCTTCCCACTAACCCACCCCTCACACCCCCAACCACCATTTCCTGTCGTACGGATTCCCCTGTGCCTAGCGTCACTTTATGGACATACAATCAATCTGTGTGTATAAGCTGTCTTATGTATTTATGTTTATTGTGATTTTCATTGTTATTATATTCTTTATCTTGTTTGTTTTTTTTGTGTCTGCATCAGATCTGGAGTAACAATTATTACATTCTGTTTTACACATTTGTACTGTAACCAGTCTTGACCAGTGACAAAGTTTAATGTAGACAGACAATAAGGTGCAAGATCATAATGAGGTAGGTTGTGAGATCAGGAGTCAATTTTATCGTTCTAGGGAACCATTTAATAGTTGTGTAACGGCAGGGTAGAAGCTGATGTTGGTTTGAACCAACCCCATCGGCCTGCATGTGACCCAGATTCCTTCATTACCTATTTGTTTGTGTGTCTGTCTATTGTCGTATCTGCTTCCCCCACCTGAGCAACAGACACAAATTGCTTAAGGAACTCAGCCAGGTCAGGGAGCGGCTCTGTGAGTAAACAGTTAATGTTTTAGGCCAAGGTCTTTCAACAGGACTAGACCCAAAATTTAGTCTGACTTAGAGGCATGGAGAAGTACGGCACTGAAATAGACCCATCAGCCCATCTGGTTTACCGAGCCATTTCAGCTTCCTAGTCCCGTTGACCGCCACCTGGACCATAGCTGTCTGTACCCCTGCCATCCATGTACCTATCCAAACTTTTCTTAAATGTTGAAATTGAGCTCACATGCATTGCTGGTGCTGGAAGCTCGTTCTACAGTCTCAAGGCCCTCTGAGTGAAGAAGTTTCCCCTCATGTTCTCCTTAAACTTTTCAGCTTCATAACTTCTAGCTGTAGTCCCTCCCAACCTCAGTGGAAAAAGCCTGCTTGCATTTACCTGATTTATGCCCCTGATAATTTTGTATACCTCTATTTAATCTCCCCTCACTATTCTACATTCTAAGGAATAAAGTCCTAACCAATTCAATCTTTCCTTATAAGTCAGGTCCTCCTGAACCAGCAACATCCTTGTAAATTTTCTCTGTACTCTTTGAACCTTATTTACATGTTTCCTGTAGGTAGGTGACCAAAATTGCACACAATTCTCCAAAAGAGGCCTCTCCAATGTCTTACACAACTCCAACATAACATCCCATCTCCTGTACTCAGTACTATGATTTAAGAAGGCCAATCTGCCAAAAGCTTTCTTTACAACCCTGCCTACCTGCTGAGTTCCTCCAGTAATTTTATGCGTGTTGCTGGAGTTATATCATGCAGACTGCCAAGATTCTGACTGTAATGGCAGAGGAGAAATACTACTATTGCCACTGCCGCTGCTTAGGATATGGATTCCGCCCCCTATCTCCATGTGAACAGCAAAATATTCCTCTGTGCCCACCTCCCTCTTCACTTCTTAGAAAATCCTGATTATTTCAATTGGTAGACCTTGACTTCCTATGTTTTCTGGGAATGCAAGACAGATTTTTGTAATATTTATATTTATGGACCCAAGTAAAATTCTGGTGAATCTGCCCTGCTTGTCTTCATAGGCTGCTGTGTTTTTTTTCTAACTGAAATTCAATCAGGGGATTTAGATACAGGTTTAGTGTCACTGACGTTGTCGTGGAATGTGTTGTTTTGTGACAGCTGTAACAAATTACTGTAGGTTACAATAAAAACTAAATGAAAATGAGCAATAGTGAGGGAGTGTTCACAGACCATTCAGAAATCTGATGGCAGACAGGAAGAAATTATTGCGTGGATGTGTGTGTCTTCAGGCTCCTGTCCTTCCTCCTTGATGGTAGTAGGGTCAGCAATACAGCACAGAAAAAGGCCCTTCAGCCCATCTAGTTCGTGCCAAATTGCTAGTGTGCCTAGTCCCATCAACATGCATCTGGACCATACCCCTCCCATCCATGTACCTAACCAAACTTAAATGTGGCAGTCAAGCCTGCAGCCGCTGGCAGCTCTCACCACCCTCTGAGTGACCATGTTCCCCTTAAACATTTCACCTTTCACCCTTAACCTACGACCTCCAGTTCTTGTCTCACCCAACCTGAGGGGGGGAAGCCTGCTTGCATTTACCCTGTCTGTACTCCTCATCATTTTGTATACCTCTATCAAATCTCGCCTCAGTCTTTTATGCTGCAGGGAATAAAATCCTAACCTCTTCAACCTTTCCCAATAACCCGGGTCCTCAATGTCCTTTGTCAACTTTCTGTGCAGTTTTTAAGCTTATTGACATCTTTCCTGTCGGTAGGTGATCAAAACTACACACGATACTCCAAATTAGGCCTTACCAATGTCTAGTACAACTTCAACATAACATCCCATCTCCTGTATTCAATAAACAGATTTATGAAAGCCAATATGCCAAAAACCTCTCTTTACGACCCTACCTACCTCTGACACCATGTTCAAGGAATAATGGGTCTGTGTTCCCAGATCCCTATGTTCTACCACACTCCTCAGCGCCCTGTTGTTCACTGTAAGGTACAGTTAATGGTGCCAAGGGAGTGTAACAGTTAGTGTGACCCTATTCCGTCTGCAATTTTCAGCCCATTTTTCCAGCTGATCCAGATCCCACTGCAAGATTTGATAACCTTCCTTTCATAGTCCTGCTTGACAAACATTTCAGAGTGTTTTGAAGAGGTAATCATAAAGGTAGATGAGGGTAGGGTATTGGGTGTTGTCTGCAAGGCCTTTGACAAGGTTCTATATGATAGGATTGTCAGGAAACTTAGGTCGCATGGAATCTAGAGACAGCTCGGTTCAGCGAGTTGGGTTCAAATTTGGCTCGGAGATAGGAAACAGAGGGTGCTGGTTAAAGATTGTTGTTTGGACTGGAGGCTGGTATCTCGTGGCGTGCCACAGGGTCCATGTTTGGACCCTGTTTATTTGCTATTTATATAAGTGATTTGGACATGATTGCAGAAGGCTTGAACAGTAAGTTTGTGGATCACATAAGATTAGGTAGTGGTGTTGACAGTGAAGAAGGTTATCAAAGATTACAGGGGGTTCTTCAGTAGGGGAAATAGATTGAGAAATGGCAGATTAATTAGGTGTGAGGTGATGCATTTTGGAAAGATAGAGCAGTGTAGGATGTGTACTGTGAATAACAGTGCACCTACCATTGGCTCCTTCAAGTTGTTATAGCCAGGGGGAGGTAGTGGGAATAAGTTTCTAATGGCGTGATCTCAAACAGCCTCTGACAATCAAGTCCAGCTCCTGGCCTCGATGTGTGGCTAGCTACTAATCTGGAGCCGGGGTGTCCAAGGCAGTCCCACACTGAGTTCTTGTGATCACACTGATGCCAAACTGCATGGGTCTGCACCGGGCTACTGATCATTTCTCCTGACAAGAAAAAGGGTGAAGGTGGGTTCCTGGCACCTTAAAACCAATCACTTTGGGCAGATGGTGCTGATCTAGGAGAAGGTAAACTCTGATCTCAAACCTCTGCTGCCTTGTGGCTGTACCCACTCGTGAGGAAGGCTTTGGGAGAAAACCCTGAGGAAAGATCGCTAAGGCAGTCGGACTTTGAGTCCAGTGCTGACTGCGACGCCGCTGGCACCAAACTGTATCGGTCTCTGCCATTCCTTTGGATTCACCAAAGCTGCGTGGAGAGAGGGAGCCTGTTGCATGAGCAACAGCTTGTTCTCCATATGGTACTGCTCCAGCTTGTGTATCACACGGACAGCAGGGACACACATCCGTGGTCAACTCTGACCAACAGAGGGGCTCAAGGTGGGGAACCGGGGAATGTAATGGAACAGAGGGACTTGGGTGCACATGTCAATTGTACATTGAAGGTGGCATAACAGAGAGGATGGTGAGAAAAAGCGTTTACCTTCACTGGTCAGGGAACTGAGCGTAGGAGTTGGGACGTCACGTTGCAGCTGTATAAGTAATTGGTAAGGTCACACTTGGAGAACTGTGTACGCTTTTGGTCACCCTGTTATAGAAAGACATGGTTAAACTGGAGAGAGTGCATAAAAAAATTTGTTGCCAGGACCAAAGGGCCTGAGTTATAGGGAAAGGTTGGCCAGCCTAGGTCTTCATCCTCTGGAATAAAGGATAAGAGGTGATCTTACAGAAACACTTACAATTCTGAGAGGTTTAGATAAGGTAGATCCCAGGTAGAGGAATTCAAAACCTACAGAGCATAGATTTAGGGCGAGAGGGGAAAGGTTTGAAGGGGACCTGAGGGGCAGAGGATGCTGAGTACTTGAGCAAGCTTCCAGAGGTAGTGGTCGAGCCAGGTCCAATGGTATCATGTAAGAAGTACTTGGAGGGGCAGGGCTTGGAGAGATAGAGGCCTTGTTAGAGTGGATGTGGAAAGGATGTTTCCTGTGGTGGGAGAAGTCTTAATACCAGAGGACAGAGCCTCAGTAAAGAGGGATGTCCTTTTAGAAGGGAGATGAGGAGGAATGTCCTTAGCCAGAGAGTGGTGATTCTGTGGAATTCATTACTACAGGTTTGTGTGGAGGCCAAGTCATTGGGTATATTTAAGGCAGATGTTGATAGCTTGATTAGTCAGGGCATGAAGATATAGGCAGGAGATTGGGGCTGAGGGGGAAATGGATCAGCCAATGCAAAATGGCAGAGCAGATTCAATGGGCCAAATGGCCTAATTCTGCTCCTGTACCTTACGGTCTTATGGACCAAATGCAGGTAATTGGGATCAGCTGGGTGGATGCCCTGGTTTGCATGGATTTATTGGGCTGGAGAGTCTTTATCAGGCTGTTCCATGATGCTGAATAACTCTACAGAATATATGAAAGGATTTGAGTGCATTCTAAGCCTTTGAATTATAATAAACACACACAAAATGCTGGAAGAACTCAGCAGCTATGGAAAAAAGAGTACAGTCAATGTTTCGAGCCGAGACCCTTCATCAAGGCCTCATTGAGTCCTGATGAAGGGTCTTGGCCTGAAATGTCGACTGTACTCTTTCCCATAGATTCTGCCTGGCCTGCTGAGTTCCTCCAGCACTTTGTGTGTTGCTTGGAATTCCAGCATCTGCAGATTTTCCCTTGCCTCTTAACATTTAATCATTGGCTGTTTGTTATCCACAGTGAATGAAATACAATGTTGGTGCAGAATTATCTGTATACATCTACTTTCACCTTGCAAATCTCTGTTGTTTTATTCTCAACGGAAGAAATTGTTTGGACAGAAAACCTATTTCCTTTATGACTGGCTGCTCTGACCCAGAGGCATTCAACTGAATGTTGTAAACAGTGTTTGCATATTTGCCATTAAATGGCTGACTTTTCACACTTATCAGATTAAAACTTCCTTCAATATTCACGAGTTGCCTTTAGAGAGTAGTAATCATAATTTGACCTTCCCTCAGCGATATTATGGGAGATCTACAGGGGATTTAGATGGAGTGGAGATTTTGTCTGTAACATAACGCCATTAATAACTGCTGCGGTTTCAGTGAGTCAGATAGCAGCTTCTGCACGTCAGGCGGGTCTCTGAGTCATAACAGTGATTGAGGAAACAAAGGCATTTGTTTGCAAATGGTACAAAAACTCATTCATCTAAGCATAGAAATGGGCTTTTTGGTTGATCAAATCTGCAGACTGTAACACTGAAACGGTGACTGTTTGTCTCCCCTCTCGCTGTGGAAGGAGTGATATAACTCTCTCCCTTGTTACTGAGAGAAATGTTGAACTGTTGGGGTGGACAGTAGTTTTTGGTGTACTGCAGACCACGGTCTGTCTTTGGGGCTTTGTTGTTGTTTGCATGGTGGCTGGTGGCAGTCTTGGTGCTTTCTGCTGGAATAAATGGGGTGGGGTTTGCTGCTGATTTGCTGCCGCTTGTGTGTAGGAGGGGGTCGGGCCTTTGGGATTCTTAAGTTTTTTTTTCTGTCATTCGTTATTTGGGGATTTTCTTCTGTTTCATTGTCTGTGAAGAGTAAGAATTTCAAGTTGTATACTGTATACATTCTCTGATATCAAATGGAACCATTGAATCAGAATTGGGTTTAATATTACTGACATATTGTGAAATTTTGTGTGGGTATATGTAGGTATTTATATGTGTATTTAATCAAATTAAATTAGTGCAAAAAAGAGAGCAGAAAATATTGAGGCTGTTCTTGGGTTGTTTGAGTGTCCATTCAGAAATCTGGTGGTGGAGGGGAAGAAGCTGCTTCTGAAATGATCTGATCTGTGCAGAATCAGAAAAAGGGGCTTTAAACTTGCCCTTTACTTCAGTAACATATGATCATGTGCCTACACGGTTGTAAAACGTGATGGAATGGAGCAGACACGAGGAAATCTGCAGATGCTGGAAATTCAAGCAACACACATAAAAAATACTGGTGAACGCAGCAGGCCAGGCAGCATCTCTAGGAAGAGGTACAGTCAACATTTCGGGCCAAGACCCTTCGTCAGGACTAACTGAAGGAAGAGTGAGTAAGAGATGTGAAAGTGGGAGGGGGAGGGGGAGATCCAAAATGATAGGAGAAGACAGGAGGGGGAGGGATGGAGCCAAGAGCTGGACAGGTGATTGGCAAAGGGGATATGAGAGGATCATGGGACAGGAGGCCCAGGGAGAAGGAAAGTTGGGGGGGAGGGAGCCCAGAGGATGGGCAAGGAGTATAGTGAGAGGGACAGGGGGAGTAAAAGGAGAGAGAAAGAAGAAAAAATAATAAAAGATAGATAAATAACGGATGGGGTACGAGGGGGAGGTGGGGCATTAGCGGAAGTTAGAGAAGTCAATGTTCATGCCATCAGGTTGGAGGCTACCCAGACGAAATGTAAGGTGTTGTTCCTCCAACCTGAGTGTGGCTTCATCTTGACAGTAGAGGAGGCCATAGATAGACATATCAGAATGGGAATGGGACGTGGAATTAAAATGTGTGGCCACTGGGAGATCCTGCTTTCTCTGGCGGATAGAGTGTAGGTGTTCAGCAAAGCGGTCTCCCAGTCTGCGTCGGGTCTCACCAATATATAGAAGGCCACATCAGGAGCACCGGACGCAGTATATCACTCCAGCTGACTCACAGGTGAAGTGTCGCCTCACCTGGAAGGACTGTCTGGGGCCCTGAATGGTGTCCGGTGCTCCCGATGCTTCTGGCCTGCTGCGTTCACCAGCAATTTTTATGTGTGTTGCAGTTGCATGGAATGGAGCAGATTTGATTGGTCATTTGTAAATCATCCCGCGATTAGTCCAGGGTTGCTGAGCTAACCAACAACCCTAGACTTAAAGGGTCTATCCCATACTATCTCAATAAATCCATTTTGAAGGGAAATGTACTGGACTATGGAGCTCCGGAATTTCTTGGCCACTTTCCACCGACCTTGCTTTGATTGCTTAGATTTTAGACTTCCCATGGGGCCCAGTGGTGAAGCACCATTGCTCAAAGACCTGCCTGTGGGACCTTGTTTGGGGTAGACCTGCTTCAGGGACATGGTTTCCATCGATTCCAATACCTACTCAGGGCCCATTGTGCCGCTGGTGTTTAGGACAACAATGAAGGTCCTCCATTTCTGGTGGTGTTCAGGGCTTCCTGCAGTGTCAGTAGCTTCCTCTGGCTTTCACTACTGTTAGTCATGCAAGTCCTGAGTAGAAACTCAGGAATACTGTCACACTCAGATATAGAAGGATTCTTCATTGCTGTTTCCATAACAATTTTGTTTGGCCAGTTAGGGTTGTTAGCCCTGAGCTGAACCCCTAAACCTGAAGGACCGGTGGACCAGTCTTAGTCTGGCCTCTACCCTTTGACCTGTTTGGCATGGGTGACCCTGCCAAGAGCCAAAGCATAAAGCCCTGACTCCAGCCAGCATAGCTCCCCGGGTCATTGAGGCACACAAGCCTCCAAACCCAACGACAAGTTTGTGGTCCTCTTGGAGGACTATTCCAAAGGAAAGCATCAATTTCAAGGCAGCAATGCAAATATAACAATCTCGTATTGTTTCAAAAAATGGATTTTTTTGTGTTAATTTTTTATTTCTTAAAACATTTTTCTAATTGTTTTGGACTTTTAGATATTCAGTGTTTGATTATGTTGACAGTTGGCAAAGCTAGGGATATCAGTTATTTTTTCAGATATATATACGTACACACACATATATGGGCAAGGAAAACCTATTCACCCCTCCCCAATCCCCTTACTGAGGATTGAGATGATCTTGGTCCCCGGGGTAGGTTTTGATCTGCAAAAGGCAGGTTTGCACTCACCATATTAATCAGTGGCGAGAGTATTTATAATGACCGGGGTCATTGCCCACTGCCCAGAAGTTGGCAATGGCAAACCACTTCTGTAGGAAGAATTTGCCAAGAACAATCATGGTCAAAGAGCATAATCACCCATGTCATACAACAGAGCCCATAATGTTAGGCAGGAAATTTTGAGTTTGTCTTTGTATAAAACAAAGACATTTGGAGGAGTATGTGGATGGGAGGCATATGGAGAGTTATGGTCCAGATGCATGTCAGTGGGACTTGGCAAAATAACACATAGCTGAAGTGCCTGTTTCTGTGCTGCAGTGCTTGGTGACTCTGGGACTTCCCACACACAAAGCCCTGCTGACCTTGAATATCCAAATGACCATCTGCATTTCTAATGGATGTCAGATGACACTAAGGTTGTTGGTGTTGTGGATAGTGTAGAAGGCTGCCGTAAGCTATCACGGGACATTGACAGGATGCAGAGCTGGGCTGAGAAGAGAAAGATGGACTTCAACCCAGGAAAGTGTGATATGATACACTTTGGAAGGTTGAACTTGAAGATTAATGCCAAGATTCTGAGCAGTGTTGAGGAACAGAGGGATCTTGGGGTCTAGGTCCACAGATCCCTCAAAGTTGCCACACTTTCACACTTTGATAGAGTGGTTAAGAAGGTGTATGGTGTGTTGGCCTTCATTACTGGGTGACTGAGTTCAAGAATGTAACTCTATAATACTTGGAGTTTTAAAACGCAAACAACAGGAATTCTGCAGATGCTGGAAATTCAAGCAACACACATCAAAGTTGCTGGTGGACGCAGCAGGCCAGGCAGCATCTCTAGGAAGAGGTACAGTCGACGTTTCAGGCCGAGACCCTTCGCCAGTCCTGACAAAGGGTCTCGGCCTGAAACGTCGACTGTACCTCATCCTAGAGATGCTACCTGGCCTGCTGTGTTCACCAGCAACTTTGTGTGTTGCTAATACTTGGAGTATTGTGTTCAATTCTGGTCGCCTCATCATTGGGAGGATATGGCAGCTTTGAGAGGGCACAGAGATTTACCAGGATGCTGCCTCGATTAGAGAACATGTCTTATGAGGAAAGGTTGAACGAGCTATAGCTTTTCTCCTTAGAGCGAAGGAAGATGAGAGAAGTCTTCATAGAGGTGCATAAGATCGCACTTTTAAGGTGGTTAGAGGGAAGTATGGAGGGGGAATGTCAGAGGTAGTTTTTTTTTAATAGATGCACTGCTAGGAGTGATGGTAGAGACGGATACATTAGGGACAGTTAAGAAACTCTTAGATGGTACATGTGTGATTGAAAAATGGAGGGCTATGTGGGAGGGAAGGATTAGATTGACCTTGGAGTAGGTTTAAAAAGTCTGCACATCGTGGGCTGAAAGACCTGTACTGTGCTGTAATGTTCTTACTGATTGCATCACCGACTACATCAGCTTCTGTGTGGACGCTATAATGCCACCAAGGACTGTTCGCTGCTTCCCTCTGGGTCACCAGTGACCTGAAGGCTCTTCTCCATCACAAAAAGTGAGCCCTTGGATCAGGAGACGGAGGAATTGAAACGTGCAGAGGGAGCTAAAGGAGAAGATGAAGGTGGCTAAAGAGAAATTCAGGAGAGAGCTTGAGCAGAGTAGCACATGGGAGGTGTGGAGAGGCATGAAGAACAGCACTGAGCCTCAGAATGCAGCTGTGAATGGGCTAATGAGTTAAACCAAAAATTGCCCTCCTGTTCACAGCACCAACATGCCCCCCTCCTCCAATTCAACATGTGGATGAATAAAACAGGCTACCACCGTCTACATCCCTTACTTGCCCTGCATCTACCATCCACACCTCCATAGAAATTTGCTTGTAGGGAAGAAGGGTTGACGGCAGGGAACGACTGAAATACTGACTCCGTCCTAAACTTGGGTCCATGTCCATCGCCATTTGTGCCAAGTGTTCCGGCTTCCACCATTCCCTCACCGTTGGTAAACTCCCGGGATTTTCAAAATCGTCTGCTGCTTGCAGCATCTGAGAGATAGTTCACCGTAAAAAAAAACGTATGCCTTGAATGTGGATCACACAGGTCGAGTGGTTGAATCAGCGATGTTGTGTTAGGCGGCAGGAAGCGCACTGCTATGTTAGGATGAATGCTGTCCAAATGTTTAGGATGGGCTGGCGCATTGTCAAGCAACAAAAGAACTTTAAAGGCAAGATTCTGTTCCCGGTAGTAGCGTCCCAGAGCTGTGTTACCTTCAGCTGATGCCGCAATGTTTATAATTTCCAACTTTTTTTCCAAGTGTTACAGCGGTTCTCTGCCGCTCGGCTGACAGCCCAAGACATGACATTGGATGCTTAGGAAGCATAGTTAAATATTTCAAGCACAAATTCACTGCACCATAGGTAAAACCAACAAAAGTTTAAGATGGCGCATCCACACCTTGCCAAAACCAATGTGAGAGTGGCAGGAGAGAGACTGTGAGGCGCGCACACCTGACTTGTATTGACGAGAAGGCAGTGCTCCTTGCATAACTGTGAATTTTGGACGCATATAACGAGACGTTGGTAGAAATAGGTTCCTCGCATAATTGTGAATCCGCATAGTCTGAAGACGCATATAATGAGGATAGGGTGTACCAACTGCTATCGTCTCAATCTTCACCTCTCCCAGACCCCACCTTCCACCAACTCCCCAATCATTGTGGACTCAACTTCACTGCTGAGCAGGTGAGAGGGGCTCTGGGGAAACTCCGACACGGCAAAGCACTGGGACCGGATGGTGTGAACCCCAAGGTCCTGAAGAAGTGTGCTGAGCAGCTGTGGGGAGTTCAATCTGAGTCTCCGCCTGGAAAGTGTCCCAACTCTGGAAAGTGTTCTGTGTGGCCCCAGTACTCACGAAGGGCCAACCGAAAGTCTTGAATGAATACCATCCAGTGGCCCTGACCTCACACATTGTGAATACTCTAGAGAGGCTGGCCCTGGCTCACCTCTGACCCCTGGTCAGATCGGCCCTCAATCCCCTGCGGTCTGCCTACCAGGAGCACACTGGAGTTGACGATGCTGTCATCTACCTGCTGAACAGAGCCAGCTCCCATTTGGATAAGCAGGGCAGCACTGTGAGGATGATATGTTTTTGATTTCTCAAGTGCCTTCAATAGAATATAGCCCTCATTGCTGGGGGAAAAGCTTCTTTCAATGCAGATTGACACTTCCATTGTTTCCTGGGCAATGGACTACCTGACTGGCAGACCACAGATTGTGAGGCTTCAGATCTGTGTGTCAGACATGGCTGTAAGCAGCACCGGGGCCCCACAGGGGACTGCATTGGCTCCCTTCCAGTTTATCCTGTATACTCGGACTTTAGATACAACACTGAGTCATCTCATCTGTAGAAGTTCTTTGATGACTCAGCAGTAGTTGGGTCTATGAAGAGAAGACAGGAGGATGAATACAGGGTGCTGGTGAAGGACTTTGTTGAATGGTGCAAGCTGGGTCATCAGCAGCTCAACATCAGTAAGACAAAGGAGATGATGGATGCTTTAGGAAGCCTAAGCCTGCGCTGCTCCCTGTTACTATTGATGTTGCGGACCTACAAGTACCTGGGGGTGCACCTGGATGACAGACTTGAGTGGAGCACCAACACAGAGGCTGTGTACACGAAGAGCCAGAATCACCTCTACTTCCTGCGGATCTGAGGTCCTTTGGAGTATGCAGGCCTCCCCTTCACATGTTCTACCAGTCTGTTGTCACCAGTACCATCTTCTATGTGGTGGTGTGCTGGGGCAATGGCATCAACATGGGTGATGCCAACATGATCAATGAACTGATTAGAAAAGCTGGTTCTGTTATAGCAATCAAACTGGCCATACTGGAGGCTGTGGTAGAACAAAGGACCTTGTGGAAAATCCTGGCAATTCTGGACAATGTTTCTCACCCTCAGCATGCCACCTTGGCTGAACAGAAGAGCACTTTTATTAATAGACTAAGACAGCTGCGCGGCTCCAAAGAGCGCTATTTCAGTTCATTCTTACCCTCGGCCCTTGGGCTCTGTAATGAGTCAACCTGTACAAGATAATATAATATACAAGTGCGTAGGAGGTGGATACGTCACACTCACGTCCCCATCTACATCAACGGAACTGTAGTGGAGCGTGTATCAAGCTTCAAATTCCTTGGTGTTCACATTTCCGAGGATCTCACCTGGTCCCTGAACTGCTCCATCCTGATCAAAAAGGCACAACAGCACCTTTATTTCCTGCGGAGCATCAAGAAAGTCCCAGGATACTGACGGACTTTTACCGCTGTACCATTGAGAGCATACTTACCAACTGAATCTCAGTGTGGTATGGCAATTGCCCCGTATCGGACCACAACGCACTCCAGCGTGTGGTGAAACTGCCCAGCGGATTATCGGCACCCAATTGCCCACCATTGAGAACATCTACCATAAACACTGCCTGGGCAGGGTGAAAAGCATTATCAGGGATGCATCTCACCCTAACCATGGACTTTTTACTCTCCTCCCATCCGGTAGGTGCTACAGGAGCCTCTGCTCCCGCACCAGCAGGCACAGGAAGAGCTTCTTCCCTGAGGCTGTGACCCTGCTGAACCTCACATCACAGTGCTAAGCAGTACTGCACCCATATTGTACTGTCTCAGTACTTTCATATTTGTGTGCTGTAGCACTTTTTTATTCGCAGTTATTTTGTAAATAAGATTATTCTCTGCATTTCTGGTCAGATGCTAAATGCATTTCATTGGCTTTGTATCTGTACTCAGCACAATGACAATAAAGTTGAATCTAATCTAATCTAAGATGGGGTCTGTTAAGAGACTGCTGGACAGGTACATGGACCTTCGAAAAATGGAGGGCTATGGGTAACCCTAGGTAATTTCTAAGGTAGGAACATGTTCGGCACAGCTTTGTGGGCCGAAGGGCCTGTATTGTGCTGTAGGTTTTCTATGTTCCTACAGCTGGGGAAGTGATGACTCCCTCTTGTTAGACTGTGGTAATTTATTTTTATTGTTTCTACTTCTCTTCTAATATTTATACCTGTGCACTTGTAATGCTACTGTGACACTGTAATTTCCTTTGGGATTGATAAGGTATATATATTTGAGATGTACTGTTAAAAGGCTGTTGAGATTCATATGTCTCAGCATTAGTCCATGTAATTTGGTGTGATGCACGTAGAATTTATTCTGGGAAGTTATTGAGAGTGGGCGGGGATGGGGGGGGTGCGTCGAATGTGGCTGAAATCTCCTTCCAGGATTTTCTGAGCATTACTGGCCGGTCTGAGTGTGTGTTTTAGTGGTTTACATGTGCCTACATGTCTTCAGCAGTATCATGAAGATGGTGCGAGGATTGAAGCTGCCTTCCGTCGCTATATCCACAGAGCTGACTTGAAGCAACAGAATGACAGTTATGAGATCATCGTCTGTCACGCAAATGTAATCCGCTATTTCGTTTGCAGGTAATTGATGTTCCGTGGTATTTGCTGAGAGAGAGTATAGACATTGTGCAAGGCTTGGAAATTAATGTTGAATGGAGTCCAGTTTAACAAATTGACTCTAACTTCAGATTTTGAATATTATAATTTCTAAAGAAAAGCGGAGTGCTGTGTGGGAGGGAGGAGTTAGGTTGACCTTGGAGTAGGTTAAGCTGTTACGATTGGGGATGTCGGAGTTAGTTCAATCCCAGTGTCCTCTATGTGACTTGCATGTCCTCCCCATGGAATGTGTGGGTTTCCTGCTACAGTCCAAAGATGTGTCGGTTGGTAGGTTGATTGATCACTGTAAATTGTCCTGTGATTAGGCTGTTAAATCGGGGGTTGCTGGGCAGCGTGGCTCGAAGGGCTGGGAGGGCACGTTCCGCGTTGTATCTCAAAATAAAAATTGGCATGTACCACTCAATGTACTGTTGAGATTCACACATGCCTCACAGCATAATAACGTGATCAAGTAAAATGAGTCTAATTTATCATTGCCTTTTTTTTTGCCATGCTTGCAATTTCTTAAACAAAAAATGCAAAGGTATATGGAATCTGTTTTGTGGGAAAGTGAGAATTACTCTCAGTGAACTTAATCTAAGTAATGGGAAAAATTGACAACATTTGAACCTGTTCCAACATTTGATAAGATCACGCCTGATTTTCTCTGCTTTTTTTGTGTCTAGAAGTTTAATTCTTTGATATATTTGATGAAGTGACATCCACAACTTGCGGTAGAGAACCTGAACTAGGGATCTGCCTCCAACAGTAATTTCCCATTCTGTCCCCATATCTGTTGAGTCCTTTAATATCTAGTGTTGGCGGTGCAGTCTCGAAGGGCCGAATGGTCTACTTCTGCACCTATTGTTTATTGTTAACACTTTAGAGAAGTGAGCTGCCACAGATTTCCAGGATAGAGAATTCCAATGAAACCAACCTCTGAACAGTTTTACCTCAAGTAGCTAGCCTTTTAGTTTGAAACAGTTATATCCCCAGCTGTACTATTCAAACAGGAAAAATATCTTGCCTAAATCAACTGTACTAATTCTTCCACATTTGTTTTAGTGAGTTCACTTCTCATTCTTATCAGCTCTGGAGAAATGAGTGCAACCTACCCTACCCCATCTCTCCTGGTACACAAACCTGCTCAATTCAGTGCAACTTCCTTAATTAAAGAGAGTTGAATTTCATTTGAAGAACAGCACCTACCTACCTCAAACAAGAGAATATCTGCAGGTGCTGTAAATCCAAAGAACATTCAGGGAGGGAGGCAAAAAAGGTGGGGGGGGGGGCGTCCCTGTTGATCAGAGAAAGTGTCACAGATGCAGAAAAGGAGGAAGTCCTGGAGGGGTTGTCCACGGATTTTCTATGTGTGGAAGTTAGGAACAGGAAGGGGTCAATAACTCTACTGGGTGTTTTTTATAGACCACCCAATAGTAACAGGGACATCGAGGAGCAGATAGGGAGACAGATTCTGGAAAGGAGTAATAATAACAGGGTTGTTGTGGTGGGAGATTTTAATTTCCCAAATATTGATTAGCATCTCCCTAGAGTGAGGGGTTTAGATGGGGTGGAGTTTGTTAGGTGTGTTCAGGAAGGTTTCTTGACACAATATGTAGATAGGCCTACAAGAGGAGAGGCTGTACTTAATCTGGTATTGGGAAATGAACCTGGTCAGGTGTCAGGTCTCTCAGTAGGAGAGCATTTTGGAGATAGTGATCACAATTCTATCTCCTTCACCATAGCATTGGAGCGGAATAGGAACAGACAAGTTACGGAAACGTTTAACTGTAAGGGGAAATAGGCTATCAGGCAGGAACTTGGAAGCATAAATTGGAAACAGATGTTCTCAGGGAAACGCGTGGAAGAAATGTGGCAAATATTCAGGGGATATTTGCGTGGGGTTCTGTGTAGATACATTCCAATGAGACGGAAAGGATGATAGCGTACAGGAACCGTGGTGTACAAAGGCTGGTTTAAATCTAGTCAAGAAGAAGAGCTTACGAAAGGTTCAAAAAACTAGGTAATGATATAGATATAGAAGATTGTAAGGCTAGCAGGAAGGAGCTCAAGAGTGAAATTAGGAGAGCCAGAAAGGGCCATGAAAAGGCCTTGGCGGACAAGATTAAGGAAAACCCCAAGGCATTCTACAGGTATGCGAAGAGCAAGAGGATGAGACATGGGAGAATAGGACCAATCAAGTGTGACAGTGGAAAAGTGTGTATGGAACCGGAGGAAATGGCAGAAGTACTTAATGAATACTTTGCTTCAGTATTCACTATGGAAAAGGATCTTGGCGATTGTAGGAATGACTTACCGTGGACTGAAAAGCTTGAGCATGTAGATATTAAGGAAGAGGATGTGCTGGAGCTTTTGGAAAGCATCAAGTTGGATAAGTCACCGGGACCGGATGGGATGTACCCCAGGCTACTGTGGGAAGCAAGGGAGGAGATTGCTGAGCCTCTGGCGATGATCTTTGCATCATCAATGAGGATGGGAGAGGTTCTGGAGGATTTAAGGGTTGAGGATGTTGTTCCCTTAGTAAATTTGCTGATGACACAAAGGTTGGGGATTTTGTCGATAGTGTGGAGGGCTGTTAGAGGTTACATCGGGACATTGATAGGATGCAAAACTGGGCTGAGAAGTGGCAGATGGAGTTCAACCAAGATAAGTGTGAGGTGGTTCAGTTTGGTAGGTCAAATATGATGGCAGAATATAGCATTAATGGCAAGACTCTTGGCAGTGTGGAGGATCAGAGGGATCTTGGGGTCCGAGTCCATGGGACACTTAAAGCTACTACACAGGTTGACTCTGTGGTAAGAAGGCATATGGTGCATTAGCCTTCATCAATCGTGGGATTGAGTTTAAGAGCCGAGAGGTAATGTTACAGCTATATAGGACCCTGGTCAGACCCACTTGGAGTACTCTGCTCAGTTCTGGTCGCCTCACTGCAGGGAGGACATGGAAACCACAGAAAGGGTGCAGAGGAGGTTTACAAGGATGTTGCCTGGATTGGGGAGCATGCCTTATGAGAATAGGTTGAGTGAACTCGGTCTTTTCTCCCTGGAGTGATAGAGGATAAGAGCTGACCTGGTAGGGCTGTATAAGATGATGAGAGGCATTGATTGTGTGGATAGTCAGAGGCTTTTTCCCAGGGCTGAAATGGCTAACACAAGAGGGCATAGTTTTAAGGTGCTTGGAAGAAGGTACAGAGGAGATGTCAGGAGTAAGTTTTTACGCAGAGAGTGTTGAGTGCGTGGAATGGGCTGCTGGTGATGGTGGTGGAGGCAGAAACAATAGGGTCTTTTAAGAGACTCCTGAATGGATACATGGAGCTTAGAAAAATAGAGGGCTATGGGTAAGCCTATTAGTTCTAAGGTAAGGATATGTTTGGCACAGGTTTGTGAGCCGAAGGGCCTGTATTGTGCTGTAGGTTTTCTGAGTTTCTATTCACAAAATGTTGGAGGATGCCAGGCAGCATCTATGGAAAAGAGTAAACAGTCGACTCAGTCCAAAACGTTGACTGTTTACTTTTTTCCATAGGTGGTGCCTGATCTGCGGACGGACCTACCTACCTCAATTGGTTTGTCTTTACTCTGCCTTGCTGTTGATATAACTATGGTTTTTTATAAACCCTTGGCTCAACTCTTGCCCTTCTCCCCTTTGCGTAGAGCCTTGCAGTTCCCTCCGGAGGGGTGGCTGAGAATGTGTCTGAACAATGGCAGCATCACCTGGCTCACCATTCGGCCGAACGGAAGGGTGGCACTTCGAACGTTGGGGGATACGGGTTTCATGCCTCCCGACAAACTAACCCGTTAAAAGAAACTGTTGGGGGGAGGGGGAAACATGCATGCTTCACAGTGCAGAATATTTACCTCGTACTTGAAATGATGTCTGTGGCTGTTCTGTCGACTTGCAGCAATATTTACAGATTTTTATTTTTGTTTTGTTTTTAATTCACATTTTAGAATCATATTCTACCAGCAAAAGGGTGTGAGATGTAATCACTGTTCTATGTCAGCTGATAATTGACGTAGTGAATGTGTTTGATTTGGCCATCTCCTGTAAGCTTGTTTATAAAAATATATGGGCCTTGTGGTATCTAAGTATTACCACCAATGTTTTTTAAAAAAAGTAAAAATTTTCCTAAAATGCCTGCTCCCCTCTGGTCCAATGCAATTAATCAGTGAGATGTGTTAACCTCGGGCAAAGCTGGACTTGAGGAAGGGACTTGCTGTTTCTGGTGTTTAATGTTAGCTGACCTCAGCACACCTGGATTCGATGTTTAGTTACTGCAGGTGATGCGGGGCAGTCAGGTGGGATTTCCTTCCCTCCCGACCCCTTTCCCGTAATCCTCCAGCAGTAGTGGAGAAGACAGCAGTGCCCCTACTACTGAACCATCCCCAAAGCTCACAACATGTTAAAAGCCATGAAAAACATAGATAACCTGTAAAATACTTACTGCCCATTATGCCACTGGCGTTTAAGGCAGCAATGAAGGGCCTCCATCTCTGGCTGTGTTCAGGGCTTCCTTCATCGTGTCAGTAGCTTCCCCTCAGTTGACACTACTGTCAGTCACACAAGTCTTGGGTGGAGACTCAGGAATACCGTCTCACTCAGATGTAGGATGACTCTTCGTTGCTGTTTCCATAACTATTTTGTTTTTGACCAGACAGGGTTGTTAGTCCTAGCTGAACCCGGAGGACTGATGGACCACCCTTAGTCTGGCCTCTACCCTTTGACCTGTTAGGCTTGGGTGACCCTGTCTCCAGCCAACGAGGCTGTCCGGGTCACTGAGGCACAAACCCTATGACAAGGTTGTGGTCCTCTTTGAGGCTGTAAAATACAGCACCTTTATAATCCAAAGAGCTTCATAACTATTTTAAAAATAATTGTTATCAATATGCAAGGCCTAAACCCTTGGTCAGGATGATGTTGGGTGTGAATCCAGGTTATACGCAACGAGTTATCAGTGTTAACTTTAGTACCTGGTGATCACATTTGAAACTTGTATCATGTCACTGCATTAAGCAGTTTACCCGATTGTCACTTCTTTCCCGATGCAATATTCAAATGTTGAATACAGGGTCCCATGAATAAACTTTTTAAAAAAAAAACACACAAAATTGCAGCATTATTGTTATATACTTACAAGACATTTGGTTGAGCAACTAGTGATTTTTACAGTGAATTCAGTTGCATAACACAGAAACAAGCCCTGCAGGCCAACTGATCCTCGGCTGTTCCCATTTGTCTCATATTGTCAAAACCTTTCCCATTCATGTGCCTGTGCAAATGTAGTTTAAATATTGTAATTAAATTTGAACAAAACAGTGCAGCATACGACAAACCATTGAGCCCTCAGTGCTATGCCAAACCACTAAAAACAAAAACAGCCAACCACTAATCTGCTACATTTTGGGGGGGGGGGGGGGTTGGATTTACATTTCAGCTGGTTTAGCCCAACATTGTAGGTCAAAGGGCCTGTTCCTGCACTGTACTGTTCTATGTTCTATCCTTCTGAATCTTAACTACACCCTCTAGCTTAATTGCATCCTTCCTATTCTCTAAATGCAATCTTGTCAAGTTCTTGTACAATTTTCCACCAGATTGCTTAACCAATTCTTTGTCTTCCCTCCCATTTCACTATTTTTTGAGACATTTTTGCCAGGAGTCTTGTACAGCAATGAGACTGCTTTTCACATTATATGTCAATGATTTGAATGATGGAATTTATGGCTTTGTGGCCAAATTTGCAGACAACACAAAGATAGGTGGCAGGGCCGCACGGTGTATTGTGAGCAGTGATCTTATCTAGGAGAAGATGTGGTGGTATTGGAGAGAGTTCAGAGGAGGTTCACATGAATGTCTCTGGGAATGGAAGGATTTGATAGTTCTGAGCCTGTACTCGCTGGAACCTAGAAGAACGAATGGGATCTCATTGAAACCCATCGAATATTGAAAGGCCTGATGGAGCGGATAAGAAGGGGATGTTTCCTATTGTGGACAAGTCTAGGACCAGAGGGCACAGACTCAGACTAGGACATCCCCTCAGAAGAGGGATGAGAAAGAAGTTATTTAGCCAGAGGGTGATTTATCTGTGGAATAAGTTACAAGTGGCTGTGCAGGCAAGGTCATTGAGTAGATTTAAAGCAGAGGCTGATGGGTTTTTGGTTAACCAGGGAGGGTCAAAGATTGTAGGAGAAGGGAGCTGAGAGGGGTAATAAATCAAACATGATGGAATAGTGGAGCAGACTTGATGGGCCAAGCTGCCAAATTCTGCTCCTATATGTTATGGCCCGCTTCTAAATTCTTAGAATTTTTTAATAACACTTGTTCTTTGAAATATTTAAAATGTTAGTATTTGGAACATAGCACAGTACAGGCCCTTCAGCCTACGATGTTATGCCAACTCTTTAACCCACTCCAAGTTCAATCGAATGCTTACCTCTCACATAGCCCTCTACCTTTCTTTCATCAATGTAACTATCCAAAACTCCTAGTGTCCCTAACATAGCTTACCCCTGGCAAGGCGTTCCACACACCCGTGTAAAACCACCTTACCTCTAACATTCCCCATACCTTCCTCCAATCAATTATACCCTCGCATATTAACCAGTTCCTCTCTGGGAAAAAGTCTGGTTGTCCACTTGATCTACACTTCCATCAAGTCACCTCTCAACCTCCTGTTCTCCATAGAGAAAATGCCCCAGCTCACTCAACTTATCTTCAAGGGGGGAGATGCCTCAAGAAGGTGGCGTCCATCAGCAAGGAGCCACGCCCTCTTCTCATCAGGGAGGAGGTACAGAAGCCTGAAGACACATACTCAATGATTCAGGAACAGTTTCTTTCCTTTCTGCTATCATTGAACTTAAGAACACTACCTATTTTTTTTATTTCTATTTTTGCATTACTTAACTACATATATATATATATACACACACACACACATTACTTAACTATATATATATATATATATATATATATATATATACACACACACACACACTTATATATATATATATATATACACATACATACACACACAGCAATTTTGTTCCATTATGTATTGTTTTGTACTGCTGCCACAGACAAATTTCACAATGTATGCCAGTGATATTAAACCCGATTCTGATTCCAAGATCAATGCTAAAAACTAAGATAATAAATGCACAAAGAATAAATTTGTTAAAACTAGCAAATAAAAATCAATTGCTGACAGACCCCTTGATGAGTGGAATCTCGCCTTTCAGACCTATCCATTATCCTCATAAGATAAGCTCTCTAATCAGGCAGCTAGGCAATCTTTGCTGTTAAGTGGAGGCCAGGACTATGGCTTGGTAAATGGCCAGTGGCTGTGCCCCCAGTAGGGCAGAGCAGGGTGGCTACCATGCCAGGTACTGAAGTTAAAACATAAAGGAAACCTCTGCAGCATAGAACATCCTTGTCCCCATTTAATAGATTTATTTAAATAAAAGTAAAGGGATTATTTGTACATTAAATTCATTATCTACATAGGTTCCTTTACAAATATCACATTTGCACCCAATGAAATTAAGAGGGTCAAGAACGTCCAGCTGGGAAGCGCGGTACAGTCGGCCCTCCTTATCCGCAAGTTCCGCATGCTCGAATTCAACCAACCGCAAATCGAGAAAACCCGGAAGTGCTCTTCCAGCACTTGCTGTTCGAGCATGTACAGACTTTTTTTTTTCATTATTCCCTAAACAGTGCAGTAAACAACTATTTTACATAGCATTTACATTGTATTAGGTATTATAAGTAACCTAGAGATGATTTAAAGTATTCGGGAGGATGTGCGTAGGTTATCTTGGATCGGGATCGAAAATAAAACGGAAGTTCTCTTACTAAGTAAGTCGGAACAAGTACATCCGGTATTATTTAGCGTCAGTTAGTCAAACGTTTGTCTTAGTATATAGTATATATTTTACCTTTCTATGTATATAAAACCCTTAAGAAACATATGTTTCAGCACCGGGCTCGGGAACAAAAATTCCCGAGTTCGATCCAGTGACAAGACAGCTCCCAGGCGCTCTCCAACCCTGCCGGGTTGATGTGGATGATCCAAAACCCCAAAACCCAATAATTAAACCACTGTGTTGCTTAGTAATAATTGTAGCTTTCACCAGGGCACGGATTTTCTCACTTTATCCTTTAAAACTGTTCCGATCATTGACTGACTGTAGCCTAACGCTTTTCCAATGATAGATGGCATTTCACCTTTCTGATCACTTTATTATTTCCACTTTATTTTAAATCACGATCGTGATTATTTTCGTGAACAGAAACACTGCGGATTCAGAGCTCCGCCACCGGGTCCTAATGTCCACCACACTGAGACAGGTTAAATAAGGTCTGGGGTTCCGCTGGGTCCTAAGGTCCACCGCATTTAGACAGATTGAATAAGGGACTTGAGCATCTGCGTTTTTTGGTATCTGCGAGGGGTCCCGGAACCAATCCCTCGCGGGTAAGGAGGGCCGACTGTACTCTGATCTTGAGGTCATCGCAAGTGGGAATTTAACAGGCACAACACTAACGTTGTTTGCGCTTCAGTTATGCAGTGCAAGCCACATCCGGACAGATTTTTAACTGGTAATGGAAACATTCACCAATTAACAGAATGAAACAAGGCCGTTTGCACATTAAGACTTTTCAATACATCAGTCAAAGCCTCATAATGTGCAGAAACACAAACAATTAGCTTTCACTTTGTGCATTTTTTTCATTTATTCTTTTCTCAGCGGCTTATCGTTTCACATTGATGCAATAGATGTACCGTACATATCCCAGATGTGCTGTGGGAAGGGCCAGAGTTATTAGAACCACGTACGTTCACATACTTACATGAACCTTGCACAAGTGATCCAAGATGTGGCAGGGCAAAACACACTTTGTCCTTGGATTTAGAAAATTACTTCCAGAGTGAACAGTGCTCCCTATGTGTCTGCAGGACAACATGGATTTGACATTTGCTGGTATCCATCAACTAAACAGCTACCAAAAACCTGTACTTGCATATTCCACATGCTGATTTAATTACATTAAAGGCAACTAACTGTAAAGCTAGTTCACAGCTCAGTTAAAATGAATGTTTCCCCCAGTAAAGGCACTAAAAAGCTTGCAAAAGCCATCGATACAATTTTCCTACAACATAAATAATTTCTTTTAATAGATCTGACAAACCTACTGAGAATACCTTATGGCCAATGCAATCAAGGTGCCAAAAACAGATTTATCATTTATACACGTTATTTGTCTTTATTCTCCTACTAGGAGCATCCTGCACCCTTTTTGTAATCATTGTAGCACCTGACTTACGAACTTCACTTACAGTACAAGTTGTTTTTAAAACATGAACAATCCACATATATATTTCTCAACAATAACAGTGGCATTATTGACTAACATGCCTCCTTCCTATTATTCTCAGATCAATGGACTTTTACAGAAATTTCACAGAAATCATAATGAAAGACGTTACTGACATCATCAGTCTTGTTGCTGGGTTAGGATAAGGTTGAATTTTAATCCCTAGCACTAGTCTGCTTCCAAAGTCCTCGACTACCCCAACCTCCCACTACCTCCCCCTCCCCCCCCCCCACCACAGTCTGGGCTTCTTTTGGTAAAATCTACATATGAGACAGAATTTTATTGAAATGAAGTTTAAAAAGTTAAAATATATAAATTTCTGGATGGCAAGAGAAATCAGAATTAATATTAATTATACAACTGAACTTGAGACATTGAAGAAAGAGAAAATAAATGTAAAGTTGGTTCACATCAACAGAATCAAACAGCACACAGTATCCATTGTACATTGTAGACATATTTAAGAAACTACAATTTATTTTAAATATAAAACTGACTTCCCCCTCTAAAGTGGGGCAAAGGAACAGTATCACAACCCTAAATGTGAGCACTAAGAAGGTTCGTGGAAGTGCAGAAGCTGCCGCACGTGGACGTGGCTTGCATACGCTGGACTATAGCGCCCTGGGCTTCCAAACTCAGTGTAAGGAGAGCTCTCAAACCTCCCAGGACTATAGGCTTGTGGACTCGGTCTCCCAAGGACAGAGGTGCCAGGACTGCACGGAGAACTCGGCATGTTGGACTGTACTTTCAGTTTCCCTTTGAGAGAAGGGCTTGGCCAACTGCAGAAACAAACGCAAAGTTTATTAAAAATAATAGCATATACATTTATTTTGTCCTTTTGCCCAGGGAACTCCTAACCCCACCTTGCTGATTAAACTCAAATTCTCTCCTACACAAACCACAAAAGACAACTAACTTTAAGGATCACAGTTACAATTTTTGTTAAAAAAAAACCAGAACAATTGTAACCAGAACTGCAAGGTGCTAACTATCGGGAGCTTTGGTCAGCAATGCATTCGTATAAGGAAATAAGCCCCCTTTGTCTAAAATACAAAAGCTTATCGTTGTGCTGGCCAGCAATGCAAAGACCGATGTGTGTAAATTAATATAAAAACCTGTACTCTTCACTGACTGTTTTAATCATTACCAGATGGAGTCCAATGACACAGTTTGCTTGTAACCAATGTTCCTACTAATATTTTTTTTAACATTTGCATAGATCAACCATTGCTCTGAGTATGATTTTTTTTTTAAACACTGCCTGAAACTGCGGCAGTTTTTTCAAATGTCATCGTTCAGTGGGCCGGCGGTTTATTAACAAATGAGCTACCGACTTTCGTTCTGTATTTATTAGTTTTTTTTAAACACTTACAATTAAATACTTTGAAGCTCTATAATGTTTCAAAACAAAGGTTGTGGTATGATATTCCATCTGGGTCAACTCCAACATGAAAGCATGAAAACTGATTTCTCCTATCAGTAAAAATTATTTTCACCCCCCCCCCCCCACCCCCGTCCCTTTCTACAATTCCTCATTCTGGCCTCTTATCTCTTCTCAGCTACCTATCGCCACCCAGTGTCCCCTCCTCCTACGGTCCACTCTCCTCTCCTATCAGATTCCTTCCTCTCCAGCCCCTCACCTTCTCCACCAACCGCCTCTCAGCTTCTTACTTCATCTCTCCTCCCCCTCCCACCTAGCTTCACCCCCTTCCCCTCCACCCACCTTCTCGTTCTGGCATCCTCCCCCTTCCTTTCAGTCCCGATGAAGGGTCTTGGCCTGAAACACCGACCGTTTATTCCTCTCCATTGATGCTGTCTGACCTGCTGAGTTCCTCCAGCAGTTTGTGTGTTGCTTTGAGTATTTGCAGTTGAAATGCTGACTGTTTATTAATTTCCATGGACACTGCTGACATGCTGCGTTCCTGCAGCATTTTGTGTGTGTATGTTGCTCCGGGAAAGTCCATGGGTTATGAGAAATGACATTGCAGTACTGGAAAAATATCTGAAGTTCTATTTGAAAATTGCCCCATGACAAGAAATAAAATCGAATTTAGTAAATCTGATCACTTGTGGGACAGCAGTACCAGTAGAACATAAAAGACCACGAAGGATGCCAGATAATAAAATTTTAAACACTTCACTGAACGCTGCCACCCAGCAGTGAGTGCTCTTCCCCCGTCCCCGCTCACACCACATCTTGCCTGAAGTTCACCAAGCAACAGCCCATACTGTGTAGTTGGTTCATAATATCCTACTGAAGCCCAACACTTTACAGTACAAGCAACACAGGGTCAATTCCCACCGCTGTCTATAAGGAGTTTGTACGTTCTCCCTGTGAACGCGTGGGTTTCCTCTGGGTGCTCCGGTTTCCTCCCACAGTCCAAAGATGTACCAGTTGGTAGGTCTGGTTCATTGTAATTTGTCCCCTGATTAGGCTACGGTTAAATTGGGGGATTGCTGGGCGGTACGACTCAAAGGGCCGGAAGGGCTTATACCACACTGTACCTCAATAAATATATAAATAATTGCCACAGAGTTCACATTCACATAAAAGCAAGTCATGAGTTGCTGGGCTCACTCACATCCCAAGAACAAGATGCATTTTAATTAATATTAATATTCTGTAAGTAGGTCAGGATAAGATCTTTCTGCTACTGAGAATTTAAAAAAATTTAGATACACAGCACAGTAACAAGCCAATGAGCCCACACTGCCCAATTATAACTCTGTGACCAAGTACACCCCTATGACCAATTATTCTACTAACCCGTACGTCTTTGGAATGTGGGAGGAAACTGGAGCACTTGGAGGAAGCCCACAAGCTCACAGGGAGAACATTCAGTACTGTGCCAAAGTCTTAGGCACATGTACAGTGGCATGCAAACGTTTGGGCACCCCGGTCAAAATTTCTGTTACTGTGAATAGCTAAGCGAGTAAAAGATGAACTGATTTCCAAAAGGCATAAAGTTAAAGATGACACATTTCTTTAATATTTTAAGCAAGATTACTTTTTTATTTCCATCTTTTACAGTTTCCAAATAACAAAAAAGGAAAAGGGCCCGAAGCAAAAGTTTGGGCACCCTGCATAGTTAGTACTTAGTAACAGCCCCTTTGGCAAGTATCACAGCTTGTAAATGCTTTCTGTAGCCAGCTAAGTCTTTCAATTCTTGTTTGGGGGATTTTCGCCCATTCTTCCTTGCAAAAAGCTTCTAGTTCTGTGAGATTCTTGGGCCGTCTTGCAAGCACTGCTCTTTTGAGGCCTATCCACAGATTCTCGATGATGTTTAGGTCGGGGGACTGTGAGGGCCATGGCAAAACCTTCAGCTTGCACCTCTTGAGGTAGTCCATTGTGGATTTTGAGGTGTGTTTAGGATCATTATCCTGTTGTAGAAGCCATCCTCTTTTCATCTTCAGCTTTTTTACAGACAGTGTGATGTTTGCTTCCAGAATTTGCTGGTATTTACTTGAATTCATTCTTCCCTCTACCAGTAAATGTTCCCCGTGCCACTGGCTGCAACACAAGCTCAAATCATGATCGATCCACCCCCGTGCTTAGCAGTTGGAGAGGTGTTCTTTTCATGAAATTCTGCGTCCTTTTTTCTCCAAACATACCTTTGCTCATTTTGGCCAAAAAGTTCTATTTTAACTTCATCAGTCCACAGGACTTGTTTCCAAAATGCATCAGGCTTGTTTAGATGTTCCTTTGCAAACCTCTGATGCTGAATTTTGTGGTGAGGATGCAGGAAAGGTTTTCTTCTGATGACTCTTCCATGAAGGTCATATTTGTGCAGGTATCGCTGCACAGTAGAACAGTGCACCGCCACTCCAGGGTCTGCTAAATCTTCCTGAAGGTCTTTTGCAGTCAAACGGGGGTTTTGATTTGCCTTTCTAGCAATCCTACGAGCAGTTCTCTCGAAAAGTTTTCTTGGTCTTCCAGACCTCAACTTGACCTCCACCGTTCCTGTTAACTGTCATTTCTTAATTACATTATGAACTGAGGAAACGGTTACCTGAAAACGCTTCGCTATCTTCTTATAGCCTTCTCCTGCTTTGTGGGCATCATTTATTTTAATTTTCAGAGTGCTAGGCAGCTGCTTAGAGGAGCCCATGGCTGCTGATTGTTGGGACAAGGTTTGAGGAGTCAGGGTATTTATAAAGCTTTGAAATTTGCATCACCTGGCCTTTCCTAACGATGACTGTGAACAAGCCATAGCCCTAACAAGTTAATTAAGGTCTGAGACCTTGGTAAAAGTTATCTGAGAGCTCAAATCTCTTGGGGTGCCCAAACTTCTGCGTGGTGCTCCTTTCCTTTTTTCACTCTAAAATTGTACAAAACAAAAATAATACACTAATCTTGCTTAAACTGTTGAAAAGAATGTTTCATCTTTAACTTTATGACTTTTGGAGATCAGTTCACCTTCTACTCACTTAACTATTCACAGTAACAGAAATTTTGACCAGGGGTGCCCAAACCTTTGCATGCCAATGTATATAGCTAGGGGGCCAAGACTTTTGCATAGTGTAGTAGTAATGTTATGGGTGCTAGTAATGCATTGTACTGCTGCCGCAGGAAAAAGACACATTTCGTGACATGTGAGTGATGTTATGGGTCCACTGTGGACAGAGTGGGAAAGGGCAGGGAGAAGGGAATCATGGTTGGGAAAAGGGGAAGGGAGAGGGGAGGGAGCGGGAAGCACCAGAGAGACATTCTGTAATGATCAATAAACCAATTGTTTGGAATCAAATGACCTTGCCTGGTGTCTCAGAGCTGGGTGAGTCTGCACAGGGCCACCCCTCGCCTGGCACTCCTCTGCCACCTGTCACACACCCCTCCTGCAGCGCCTCCACCCTCACCATTCCCAACCTCCTTAGCTCCCCCCAGATTTACAAACTCACTCTCCGCTCCACATTGACAAATACAGATCTGTGCAGAAGGCTAAGTACCCTAGTGATACAAGACTTTTGCATAGTAGTGTATAAACTCCTCACAGAAAGTGGCGGGATTGAATCAGGATAACTAGCGCTGTAATAGCATTACACTAACTGCTACACTACTGTGCTGCCCTATACCAATGATGTTTATGATTATTACAGGTCTCAATGTTTTCTTTCCACTGCACCTCAGTGCAGTTAAACGAGTGCTAGCAAATTATTCAACTGTAAAGGTATTCCTACACAGTTCTATTTCCATTCATTCCCTCTCCAACATCATGGTACAGCAGTACCATAAAACAAATTCAGCACCAGCTATGAGTGTAGTGAATAATTTTGCTTTCAAAACTCACCTCTGCATTTCTGATACAGAGTACGACTGCACTTGGCTCTTCCATCGATGTAGGCATGGGAACTTCTGTGGGTCAATAACAACACCATTCAGTGCAGCCAGAACATCACTGTCAAGCTTAGATGGTTCATCTCTGGAATGGAGGAATGAAGGTTGTTTACACCTCAAGAACAAAACAAAGTCTTTAAATAAAACACACGAACTTACAAGCAAGAATATTATTACAGTATTCCCTCCTTTGAGCCATATTTCATCTCCTTCCCTCCAAACATGCCTCAACCAGTCAGTGAAGTTTTTCGACCCTGCATATCACTATATTCTGGAGTGATATCTGACGACAGCAGGAAGCAGAATTAAGGTTAATTTTCCTCCTTATAACCATCCCAAAGTGTAGGGGCCTGTCCGAGGAACTCAGTTAATTCAGGAGACAAGAAACTGCAGATGCTGGAATCTGGGCCTAAATTCTACATTAGGGCCAGTTGAAACCATGAAAGCAGAGCGAATGATGCCGACTAACAACTGCAGATCGAGATACAACGTGGAATAATCCCTTCTGGCCCCTCGAGCCATGCCGCTCAGCAATCCCCTGATTTAACCCTAGCCTAATCACAGGACAATTTACAATGATCAGACCTACCAACCGGTACATCTTTGGACTGTGGGAGGAAACCAGAGCACCTGGAGGAAACCCAGGTGGTCACAGGGAGAATGTACAAACTCCTTACAGGCAGCAGTGGGAATTGAACCTGGGTCACCTGTACTGTGAAGCGTTGTGCTAACCACTATGCTACCATGTCACCCAGGTGCAGCGTTTCAATGCTGAAACACTGACAATACCGTTCCTCCCACAGATGCTGATGGATCTGCTAAGGTCCTCCAGCATATTGCATCACAACCTGGTATGGAAGTTGTCCTGTCCAAGACTAGAAGAAGCTGCAGAAGATCATGAACACAGCCCAGCACATCAAACAAACCAATCTTCTGTCCTTGGATTCAATTTACACGGCACGCTGTCGGAGCAGTGCTGCCAGGATAATCAAGGACACGGCCCACCCAGCCAACACACTTTTCGTCCCTCTTCCCTCTGGGAGAAGGCTCAGGAGCTTGAAGACTCGTACGGCCAGATTTGGGAACAGCTTTTTTCCAACTGTGGTAAGACTGCTGAACGGATCCTGACCCGGATCTGGGCCGTACCCACCAAATATCTGGACCTGCATCTTGGTTTTTTTGCACTACCTTACTTTCCCTTTTCTATTTATGATTTATAATTTAAATTTTTAATATTTACTATCGATTTGTAATCCAGGGAGCACGAAGTGCAGAATCAAATATTGCTGTAATGATTATATACTCTAGTATCAATCGTTTGGCAACAATAAAGTATTGTCCATTAAATTCAGATCTAACGTCATTACAGATTGGGTCAAGTGCCAAAAGGCAGAGGGGAATCTCAGCAAAATAAAATTGAAATTTTGTTTTTATCCATATTCAATATTTGGTGATAAGTTCACGAGAAGAAGAATGTAGATCATAAATATGCCTGAGGAAATATTCCAACAATTCAAAATAAACAATCTTTGAGATAGATTCTGGTAACTGGAACAATGGATTCAGACATTGAACACTAACAGTGGAACAGAGGTTGGCACGTAACTCCAATTAGACCATTCCCTTTCAATCACTGCCAGGTGTTTGATATTGTTAATTTAATCAGGATTATCAACATCAGTGACATTGAAGGGGAAGAGTTCATTCACTTTAGCATCGTGCACTCACCCCACAGAGGAAAACTTTGCCCAAACAAGGTACTTTAACTAATCTTCCACTAAAGGCTGAGAGGCTGAGCGAGCCAGGGCGAAGGAGGATGAGAGGTGACTTGCTTGAGGTTTACAAGCTGATAAGAAGCACTGATTGAGTGGACAGCCAGAGACTTTCTCCCAAGACTGAAATGGCTGATACGAGGGGGCATAATTTAAACGCGATTGGAGGAATGTATATGGGGGATGTCAGAAGTAAGTGTTGTTTTCTTTTATTTACATAGAGAGTGGTACTTGCATGGGATGTGCTGCCAGGGGTGGTGGTATAGGCATATACATTACGATACTCATTAGGTGACAGGGTGGGGGTGTAAGGCGCTCCTTCCCTTTGCCAGCCTGCAGGTCACCCTTGGGCAAGGTGGAGCACCTGGTTAGCCCCCCCCCCCACTGATCAGGGTCACATGAAGCCATGGGAGCAGGAGGTGGGTGGCCGTATGAGCAGTCGATAATGGCCGGGGTCGCCTGTCTTGTAAAGAGATGGCAATGGCAAACCACTTCTGTAGAGAAATTTGCCAAGAACAATCACAGTCAAAGACCATGACTGCACACGTCATACAACATGGTACAAATGGCTTTTCACTGAAGGTGAAAGGTGTTAGAGATTCAGAAAGTGAAACAAAATGCTTATAGATTTAGAAGTTTTATTGTTTTTTTTAAAATGAAATCTTTATGGAGCTAAGTGAGCCAAAGGGCCTATTTCTATGCTGTGGAAGAAGTAAAACCCTAAACTTAGTCCAACAGCTGAATCGTTACACATTAGTAGCAATGAGGACCACAATATTGTAGTTTGGAGGCTTGAGTGCCTCAATGACCTGCAGAGCTATGTCGGCTGGAGTCAGGGCTTTATGCTTTGGCTCTTAGCAGGGTCACCCATCCCAAACAGGTCAAAGGGTAGAGGCCAGACCAAGAGTGGTCCACCAGCCCTCCAGGTGTAGGGTTCAGCTCAGGGCTAACAACCCCTGACTGGTCAAACAAAATTGTTTCAGAAACAGAAATGAAGGATCGTTCTTTATCAGTGTGTGATGGTATTCCTGAGTCTCCACCCAGGACTTGCACAATCAACAACAGTGAAAACCAAGAGGAAGCTAGTGACACGATGAAGGAAGCTCAGAACACCACCAGAGATGGAGGCCCTTCATTGCTGCCTAAGTGCTGGTGGTGTGACAGGCAGTAGAGAGAGTGGTAATGTATACCACAGGTTAGCATTCTGGGTAAGTAACTGAGAAATAGTGTGCCAGATTGCTATAATCCTTGCAAAAATGATAGAAGGAAGTTACATAATACCAAAGAGCAAGATGGATTGTAGGTGAGACACTCATACAAAACTAATTAAAGTACAGAGTTCCTTACCCAGACAGAAATATCCCCTTGGTAGTTCCTCTCCTTAAATACCCCAGACTGTGCCTTGGCAGCAGCTGCTGTCTATCCTCTGGCCACCTGCAGAAGTTTTCCAATTGCATATTGTACCTTTGGTTTAGTTTGATTTGAGTCGCAGAGGATTCCTGTGTTGGAAACTGTGCGGGGGCTTCCTTTGTCAAAGGTGGCAAGTGAACTGTCCCACAGGGCAGGCTGCTGTGCTGTGTGGAGTTCTTCTTGTTTTCAAGGTTTAAAGCTGCAATCTTTGATGTACGTAATGATAGTGAATCCGTGATTTCGCCGCCACCTTCAACCACAGGCCTCGCCTCGAGTAATGAGGCATCCTCGTTTTTCAATCTCATTTCAATCAACTCATCACTCTCAGCTTTTACATGCTCCGCACCCTGTTTAGAGACAAAGCCTTTGTCATGAGATGCCAGACCTGTAGTGTCACCCTCCATTAGCTTTGCCATTACTTCAACCTCATGGCTCTCTGGAGATTCTATCAGCCTGTCAGAAAGCGAGTTTCTCTCTCTGTCGTCTAGCAGGGGAAGTCTTTCAAATTCAGCCATGAGATTGGAAATGGGGAAGAGATCACCTGCAGACCCAGGGATGGTGTATGAACGAGGACATCGTCCTTCAGGCTTTTCGTCAGCAGGAGAACAGACTCCATTTAAATTTGGCAAAATCTCTTTGTTGAGGTTACTTAGATTGTCCACGGAGTCACTGATGTCTGTTGTGCGCTGCACAGGAAGTATATGGCACTCATCTTCCTCAATGGCACCAAAGGTATTCCCGGGTAAAATTGCTGATTTGCTGACTTTCAGTGCAGCATTTTGTCTGTTTTTAATTTCTTCAAGACTATCCACAAAAGCACCGACAGAGACAGAGTTGCTGTATTTACTGCTTTTACCTACATTAAGGAGAAAAAAATTGGATTTGAATGCGTTTCCCCAATACAGCTACCTTAATAATTGCAGAACTTTAAAAATATTATTTTTCAGAAGTTCTTTTCAATGTTGAGTGAGTTATGGACAAGATATTGATTTATTGAGATGCTGCACTGAACAGGCCCTTCCAGCCACACAGCACAGCAGTCCCCCGATTTAATTCTAGCAAAATCACAGGGCAACCTACAATGACCAATTGACCTACCAACCAGTATGTCTTTGGATTGTGGGAGGAAACGGGAGCACCTGGGAGGATCTGGAGCACCTGGGGGAGGGGGGGAGAGGGATCTGGAGCACCCGGGGGGAACCCACACAGTCACAGGGAGAACGTACAAACTCCTTACAGGCAGTGGGAATTGAACCTGGGTCACCAAATACTGTAAAGTGTTAAGCTAACCACTACGCTTTTGTGTCAGTGTGCAAACATGACGACACTTGCTGTCCAAGTGTGTTGGTTGTTGATGCAAAACGATGCATTTCACTGTTTCAATGTACACGTGACAAATAAAGCTAAACTAGGGTTAGACTCAGCGACTCAACCTTCAAACCCATTGTGTCTTTCATCAGATTCACGGCTTTACAATCCTCATATCCCGTGATTTGCTTATTGTCCAGAAAAACATGCAAGGAGTTTGTATGTTATTAGGATAATTGGTGGTGTGGGCTTGTTGTTTGTATGTTATTAGGATAATTGGTGGTGTGGTCTTGTTGTTTGTATGTTAGTAGGATAATTGGTGGTGTGGTCTTGTTGTTTGTATGTTATTAGGATAATCGGTAGTGTGGTCTTGTTGTTTGTATGTTAGTAGGATAATTGGTGGTGTGGGCTTGTTGTTTGTATGTTAGTAGGATAATCGGTAGTGTGGTCTTGTTGTTTGTATGTTAGTAGGATAATTGGTGGTGTGGTCTTGTTGTTTGTATGTTATTAGTATGTTAGTCCTGCTGAAGGGTCTCAGCCAGAAATGTTGAATGATTTCTATAGACAGTGCCTGGCCTGCTGAGTTCCTCCAGCATTTTGTGTATGTTGCTTAGATTTCCAGCATCTGCAGGTTTTCTTGTTTGTTAGCAGGATAATTGGTGGTGCGGGCTTGTTGGCCTGGAAGAGCCTGTAACTGAGCTGTGATTCGACACGTTGACCTTCACAGTCGTCCGGGGTGGTAGATTCTTCACATTTCACATGAAGGAATCTTAAATTGCCTGAGCACTATTATGAGGCTGTAGGACTATTTACAGACTCCTGAAACAGAGGAAGCATCTACTCGGTATCCAGCTAGTAATAATCTTATAACTTTCAATGAGATCAACTCTCATTCTTTTCAACAGAGACAATCTCATTGAAACCTACTGACAAATACAGCGGATGTTTCCAATTGTGGAAAAGTCTAGGACACAGCCTGAGAATACAAGGGCCTTCCTTTAGAACAGAGATGAGGAGGAATTTCTTTAGCCAGAGGGTGGTGAATCTGTGGAATTCATTAGTACAGACGGCTGTGGAAGCCAGGTCATTGGGCGTATTTAAAGTGGAGGTTGACAGGTTCTTGATTAGTCAGAGTGTCAAAGGTTAAGGGAAAAAGGCAGGAGAGTGAGGCTGAGAGGGTTAATAAATCAGCCATGATCAAATAGCAGAGCAGACTCAAAGCACTGAAAGGCTTTATTCAGCTTCTATGTTGTAGCATGAATGATATAATATTCATCTTGTTAACAACTTCTCATAGAAGGGCATCCTTTTAGAACAGAGATGAGGAGGAATTTCTTCAGCCAGAGAGTGGTGAATCTGTGGAATTTGCTGCCAAAGGCAGTTGTGGAGGCCAAGTCATTGGGGATATTAAGGCAGAGGTTGACAGATTCTTGACTGGTCAGGGCATGAAGAGATACGGGGAGAAGGCAAGAGAATGGGGCCGAGAGGAATAGTGGATCAGACATGATGAAATGGCAGAGCAGGAAAATGGCCTAATTCTGATCCTAAATCTTATGTTCTTATGGTTTTATAACAAATCTACCATCCCCTGGGGTTAGCCTGAGAAACCACTGCTGGTCCCCTCAGTGCCAATTTTAGGTAAGGAGACTAGTGCTGTGCACATTCATCCATGTGCAACCTCACCAAGGCTCTAAATAAATGCAGTAAAACACCTTCATTTCAGTACTGAAGATGAAGATGACTTTTATTTGTACAACGAAACATGCTGTGAAACGCACCGGTTGCATCAATGACCAACACAGCCTGAGGATGTGCTGGGGGGCAGCCCGCAAGTGTCGCCACACTTCCAGCACCGACGCAGCACGCCCACAACTTACTAACCCTGGCCTGTACGCACTTGGAATGTGGGTGCCAACTGGAGCACCCAGATGTCACAGAGAGAATGTACAAACTCAGACAGCAGCAGGGAATCGCTGGCACTATAGTTCAAGTGTAACTGTCATTCAACCCTACCCATGGATATAGCCAAACAAAAGAGTGCTCCTTCAGGGCCAAGGTGCAATCCACAGTACCAACAGACACACAGCACAAATAGTTACCAGAGCAGAAAAACAGTCAGATAGGAAGAGTTAACCATTATGCTACATACTGCCCCTTTACCTTCTAATCACTTGCTGTATCTGCATGTTGGTATTCAATGACCGGTCTATGAAAACATTCAAATTTGCTTTATGACTAATTTTTAAAAAATACTCTACCTTTCCATTTTTTGCATTAAGTCACATTTTCTTACTGTATCTGTATCCCTTTGAAATTTCTTTCTGTCCTCCTCAATCTGATCTTGATTGTAGCTAAGGAAAACAAGTGATTGGCACAACACAAACAAAATGCTACAGGAACTCAGCAGGTCAGGCAGCATCCATGGAGGGAAATGAACAGTTAACAGTTTCCGGCCGAGACTACCTGAATTGCTGAGATCCCTCCAGCATTTTCTGTGTGTTGCTCAAGATTTCCAGCATCTGCAGAATGTCTTAGGGTCACAGAAAAGTACTGCACAGAAACAGGCTCTTTGGTCCAACTAGTCCTCCAGACCCAGTAACATCCTTGCAAATTTTCTGTCTTCTTTCAACCTTCAACTTTCCTGTAGGTAGGTGACCTAATCCACACACAATACTTCAAATTAGGCCTCACCAGTGTCTTATTCAACTTCAACATAACATCCCATCTCCTGTACTCAAAACATTGATTTATGAAACTTTCTTTACGATCCTGTCTACTGTGATGTTGCTTTCAATGAATTATGGACCTGTATTCCCAGATCCCTTTGTTCTACCACACTGCTGAGTGCCCTACCCTTCACTGTGCAAGACCTACACTGGTTGGTGCTACCTTGCACTTGTCTGCATTAAATTCCATCTGCCATTTTTCAGTTCATTTTTCCAGCTGGTCCAGATCCTGCTGCAGGCCATGATAGTCTTCCTCACCGTCCACTACACTCCCAATCTTGGCGTCATTCACAAATTTTGGCTGATCCACTTAACCACATTATCATCCAGATCACTGATACTGATGACAAACAACAGACCCAGCACTGCATTAGTCAGAGGCCTCCAGCCAGAGAGGCAACCACCTACCACCATTTCCCTGGGTTATCCCGCAAAGGCAATGTCCAATCCAACTCATTTAAAATGCCAAGTGACAGAGCTTTGTGTTTGGAGATCAAACAGTGAGTAGCATCAGCCACATCACTAGTACAGACTGTAAATTACTGCTTTCCAAGCACCCATAGTCAAAGTCATACTTTATTGATCCTAGGGGAAATTGGTTTTCGTTACTCTTCACCATTTCCCCATACACTACTCGCCACAGCCCGTCTGTTCTTTGACCACTAACCAATCCTCAGTCCATGACAATGATTCAACCCCAGCTCCACTGTTACGGTGTCAGGTATGAGAGTGCTGCATGGAATTTTAAAGCAATGGTGGAAAGAATGGTTCCACGAAATTTGAAATTTAAACAAAGGGCTGTTTATCACGAGAACAACCTTTTGCATATTCTGAGCAATTGGTACATTTGAGTATTGCAATATAAATAGCTAATGAGATGGGGATTATATCATTTACAATTTTATAATCTGCACTGGGGATTACAAAGAGCATTAGCATAATGTAGTAAAATTAAAAGAGCTAATGTAGAATTAAGGCTGACACTGGGGACACAGTATTAGCCAAACATCTTTGCAGAAAGTGCTGGTGCACAGAGCAGCACATGTTCTCCCCCACACCACCCCCACTCTCCCACCTCCCCACATACACAACTATTCAGAGTCATAGAAAATTACAGCACAGAAACAGGCCCCTCTAGTCCATGCCGAATCATTTAGACTGGCTGCTCCCATCGACCTGGAGCGAAACCATAGCCCTCCATACCCTTCCCATCCAAGTAATCATAAGCTGGTAGCTTGTTTCACACCCTCATAACCCTCTGAGTGAGGAAGTTTCCCCTCATGTTCTAATAGAAACATAGAAACCCTACAGCACAATTCAGGCCCTTCGATCCTACAGCTGTACCAAACACGTCCTTACCTGAGAAATTACCCAGGGTTACCCACAGCCCTGTTTTCCTGAACTCCATGTACCTGTCCAGGAGTCTCTTAAAAGACCCCTATTGTACTCGCCTCCACCACCATCACCGACAGCCCATTCCACGCACTCACCACTCTCTGTGTAAAGAACTTACACCTGATATCTCCTCCGTGCCTACTTCCAAGAACCTTAATACTGTGCCCTCTCATGCTAGCCATTTCAGCCCTGGGAAAAAGCATCTAAGTTTTCTCCTTAAACTTTTCACCTTTCACCCTTAACCCATTACCTCTAATTGTAGCCGCACCCAACATCAGCGGAAAAAGCCTGCTTGCATTTACCCTATCTATACCATAGAACATTACAGCACAGAAACAGGCCTTTTGGCTCTTCTTGGCTGTGCCGACTATTATTCTGCCTAGTCCCACTGACCTGCACCTCGACCATATCCCTCCATACGCCTCTCATCCATGCACCTGTCCAAGTTTTTCTTAAATGTTAAAAGTGAGCCCGCATTTACCACTTCATCTGGCAGCTCATTCCACACTCCCACCACTCTGTGTGAAGAAGCCCCCCCCTAATGTTCCCTTTAAACTTTTCCCCCTTCACCCTTAACCCATGTCCTCTGGTTTTTTTCTCCCCTAGTTTCAGTGGAAAAAGCCTGCTTGCATTCACTCTATCTATACCCATCATAATTTTATACACCTCTATCAAATCTCCCCTCATTCTTCTACGCTCCAGGGAATAAAGTCCTAACCTATTCAACCTTTCTCTGTAACTGAGTTTCTCAAGTCCCGGCAACATCCTTGTAAACCTTCTCTGCACTCTTTCAACCTTATTTATATCCTTCCTATAATTTGGTGACCAAAACTGAACACAATACTCCAGATTCGGCCTCACCAATGCCTTATACAACCTCACCATAACATTCCAGCTCTTATACTCAATACTTTGATTTATAAAGGCCAATGTACCAAAAGCTCTCTTTACAACCCTATCTACCTGTGACGCCACTTTTAGGGAATTTTGTATCTGTATTCCCAGATCCCTCTGTTCTACCGTACTCCTCAGTGCCTTACCATTTACCTTGTATATTCTACCTTGGTTTGTCCTTCCAACGTGCAATACCTCACACTTGTCTGTATTAAACTCCATCTGTCATTATACCCCTCATAATTTTGTATACCTCTATCAAATTCCAATCTTCTACATCCTAAAGAATAAAGTTCTAACCCATTTAATCTTTTCTTATAACTCAGACCAGAAATACGCCTTGGCTCCAGATTCTGTGTTATACAAAAGACGTGTTGAAGTTAAAATTAAATACAACTTCAATGTAACATCCCAACTCCTGTACTCAATACTTTGATTTATGAAGGTCAATGTACCAAAAGATTTCTTTACAACCCCATCTACCTGTGCTACCACTTTCAATGAATCCTGGACCTGTATTCCCAGATCCCTTTGTTCTACTGCACTCCTCAGTGCTTACAGTTGATGTCATAATAACAGTGAAAACATTTGCAGTTTCTCTACTCCAAAGTTTGAAGTTCTGGTGCAGATATACCACATATAATCCACACTGACAGACCTTTGAAGCTTTTACCAGCAGTGACGATGTGAGATGTGCTGTTTTTAAATGATTGGCTGACCTTCTAAAGGACAGGAACCATGCTCTCTCTTTGTCCTACTTGAACAATTCATAACTGATTAGACTTGGGCTGTTGGTTAGAGATATTCCCACTGCATTCAAGTTGATCGCAATGCGTGCTACTCTCGCACTATGCAATGTTGCTGCAGCTTCTAGTGCACTGAACACAACTATGTCATGTGGCTACCAGCTAACATACTGGGCTATGAATAATGTATAACTTTTAAAAGAACTATGGAGGAATTTATATATGGAAGAAAACATCAAACTCGAATGGGTCAAGAACAGTGGAAGCAGACAAACCAATTGTCTTTCCTCTTGCCATGAGGTCAAAGGAATGAAGGCTGCCATTTTGTGAAGCTGTTTTACATCTTCCATTTTGTGAACTGGAGTTGCTTGGATTTTGGGGTTTTAAAGTAGACACCATGATGCTCCAGGTAATCTGTTGGACAGGAGATTATTTCCAAATAAGAAGTTATTTGTGAGGTGTTTTTTTGTTCATGCAGGTTTGTGAATGGTGGGCTCTGTGTCTGCCCTGAGTGATTCAAGCTGATTTACTGGTTTGGTAACTGATTTAAAACAAACAGACATAAAGAGCTATAAGTTACCAGTTTTCACTTGCAGAAGAGGGCAATAATTGGATGCTGGCTTGGGCATGAGCCAATAAGGTGTTATAGGTCAGTCAGATGACCCATTCCCAATAACACTTAAATGCAAGATTTGAACTGGTGAGGAATGAATATAAAAGCAGAGGTTTCAAATAAAAAGTAGTGACAACTTCAAAGATTCACCATCACAACGAAGAATCCCCACACCAAGTGCTGGGAGAAGGATTGATCGTCTGGCCAACAGGCAATCCCCTTTTTCAGTGTTAAAAATAAAGGGTACAAAGGGAACAGCAGAATTCATCCTTGGTTGTTGGCCCAGGGTGAATATAGTTATGTTACTGTTTGTGCGGAGACAAATAAGTGCGAGCTTCAATTAATTTAGAGTTGTATGGTGACTTTCCTAACCAGATTCCATTGATGAATAGCCAACATATCATCCTAAGAAACAACTCTAAGTTGATTCTTCCTCCGTGCAATATATATCTTGGTACTTACCACCTGATGGAGAACTTTTGAATCTATTACAGATATAGATATCTCCTCCTTCCTGTTCAGATCTTCTAGTCGATTCTTTTTTGCTCAAATATTCTTCAACTTTTCTGATTCCTTCTGGTGTTGCAAGGTCAATAAAGCAGCCAAGAAATTCCCAGTATTCGGCCCATGGATGCCCCATTTCGTGAGCTAAATCCCTGAAATGAGAAGTTACTGCATTGCACGTGTACTCACGGAATGAACCATGAAAGAATTTTTAAAACTTTTTCAAAGAAGAATATATCCATATGCTTTTCTGTAGCTGAGTGTCTGTAATTTAAATGGCAATAAAGGGGACAGAAATAAGTTACGAGCATAGAAGACAAGGCAGTGGTTGAAGGAACTTATTCGAGCTGGAGGTCTGTAATCAGTTGTGTTCCACAGGAATCTATACTGGGACCTCTGCTGTTTGTGATGTATGTAAATAGCCTGGATAAATGAGTGGGTTAGTAAGTTTGTGGATGATACCAAGATTGATGGAGTCCTGGATAGTATAGTAGGCTGGCAAAGAATACAGCACAATATAGATCAGTTGCATTTAAGGGCAATGAAATGGCAGATGGAGTTTAACCCAGATAAATGTGAGGTGTTGCACCTTGGTTGGGCAAATGCAAGGAGACAGTACACTATTAAGGGCAAGATCCCTAACAGTGTTGCTGAGCAGAGAGATCTTGGGGTCCAAGTTCATAGCTCCTTAAAAATGGTTACACAAGTTGATAGGGTGGTTAAGAAAGCTTGCTTTTATAAGTCAAAGTACTGAGTTCAAAAATCAAGAAGTTATGTTGCAACTTTATAGAACTCATCTGGAGTACTGCATACAGTTCTGGTCGTCTCACTGTAGGAAGGATGCTGAGGCTTTGGAGAAGGTGCAGAAGACGTTTACCAGGGTTCTGCCTGGTTTAGAGAACATGTTCTATCATGAGAGGCTGGATAAACTTGGGTTGTTTTTTCTGGAGCAGCAGAAGCTGAGGGGAAATCTGGTAGAGGTTTTATAAGATTATGAGAGGCATAGACAGAGTAGACAAGTTTCTCAGGGTTGACATATCTAATACCAGAAGGCATGCATTGAAGGTGAGAAGAGGTAGGTTCAAGGGAGATGTGAGGGGTAAGTTTTTTACTCAGAGAGTGGTGGATGCATGGAATACACTGCTTAGTATGGTGGCAGAGGCAAATATGTTAGAGGCTTCTAAGAGACATTTGGATTGGCACATGGACATGAGGAAGACAGAGGGACATGGACATGGTGTCGGTAAGAGTGATTAGTTTTTTGGGATTTCTTGATTTACTTTTTAGCTGCCTTGGCAATACATTGTGGACCGAAGGGGCTGTTCCTGTGCTGTGCTGTTCTATGTTATGTTCAAAGACAAATTATACACGCTGTACACGTATGTGTAATACACGGGTTAATGTAGTAAATCTGCAACCACATTAGGGAGTTGAACGTGGCAAATAGCCCCCAATCTCTGAGCTCATCACTCTCCTGATGGCTTCATTTCTGTCATACTTACTATTTAATATGTACTGCCACGATCTTTTGGATAACTCACCACAGTTTACTGCCTCTGTCTCTTTAAAAACATTAACTAAGAGCATCATCTAAGAAAGGATGTGCTGGCATTAGAGAGAGCTTAAAGAAGGTTCAAGAAAATGATTTCGGGATTGAAAGGCTTTTTTTGTGGCAGTACAGTGCAATACATATAACTACTACAGTACTGCGCACAAGTCTTAGGCAACCTAGTTATATACATGTGCCTAAGACTTAAGCGCAGTACTGTAGAATCATGGAGCACTACAGCACAGAAAAGGCCCTTCGTCCCATCTATTCCTTGCCAAACAATTATTCTGCCTAGTCCCAAGGACCTGCACCTGGACCATCGCCCCTACTGCAATCCTTCACAGTGTCATCTTTACCTTCCAACTCGTTCGTAACCTCGGTTCACATCCGCCTTTTTATATTGGCTTGTGTTCTCTCGGGATGGAGCTTTCCACACACGACGAAATTCCCTTGCCTAATTTGACACAAAGGGGAACATTGCAAGAGTGTTGAATCTGCTTGGAACTAAATAAAAATTTCCCTCTCAGTCCCCACATGAACCATTTATAAATTATGAAGGTTAGAGATCCATGCTGGTATGATGGCCCTTCTTCAAACACGAAGATTCCTTTGAAGATTCCCTTCCTATACCAGTCCTAATTACATTCATAGAGCACACCAGAGAAACAGGCCATTCAGCCCATTCAGTCAGTGCTAAACTGTTATTCTGCTTGGTCCCATTGACCCGTTCCTAGATCATAGTCATCCATAACCCTCCCATCCACGTACTTATCCAAATTGTTCTTAAACATTGTAATTGAACCCACATCCACCACTTTTGCTGGCAGCTCATTCCACAGTCTCTCAACCCTCAGAGTGAAGAAGTTCCTCCTCATGTTCCCCTTAAACATTTCACCTATCAACTCTTAACCCATAACCTCTAGTTCTAATTTCACAATGGAAAAAGCTATCCTTCTATCTGTTGGTTGAGGGTCAACCATGGATGTGTCCTAGCTGTCTATCACTTCCACTGGCAGATTGTTCCACAATAGTGACATCCTCTGAGAGAAGAAGCTCTACCTTAGATTACCCTTAAGTATTTCACCTTTCACCCTTAACCCATAGCCCCTAGTACTAGTCTCACCTAACCCCAGTGGAAAAAGCCTGCTTGCCCATCTATACCCCTCACAGCTTGCATACTGCTATCAAATCTCCCCTCATTCTCCCACGCTTCAGGAAATAAAGTCCTAACCTATTCAATCTTTCACTATAACTCAGGTCCTCGAGACCCTGCAATATCCTTGTAAATTTTCTCCGTAGTCTTTTAATCTTGTCATTCAAGTTTATTGTCACTTAATGATATTCAAGTACACAGTCAAACAAGACGTTTCCCTGAACCAAGGTAGAAAGCACAGTAGTACACCTAACACCACATAACACACAGTAACTTATGAAAGTAAGGATAAAATCTACGGATGAAATACGCATAAACAAACAAACTAAAGTGCATAAATTAATCATTGTAAGGTAGAAAATAGATTAACCAGTGACGCTTCAATGCGCCTCAGGAAACGTGCTGTAGGATAGGCAATCAGGGCTGTACAGAATACTCCAAATCTGGTCTAACATCTTATTCATAAATGAGAAATAACTGCAAATGGCTGGTGAACATCATGCAAAGTTCATTATATATGGAAATCTCAGAGATACAATAGCTTCTTGTAAGTATAGATGAAGATCTATAAAATCTCATGTGAACCCCCAAGTAGTATCTTGTTTGGTCAAATGTATTTGAACATGAGAAATGTAATTTAAAATATTACCTTGCAAGGGGACATGGGTCCTGCAAATGCCCTTACTGCCATGACTGGATCCCTGGGATTCCCAGAGTGCTTGTACAAAGGTGTGCAGAGGAGCTTATCTGCTGGGTCAGGTGACCAGGGGGGACCAATGACAGGCGGAGATGAGTTCTCAATATCTCTTAGCAATGGCACATAATATCGATCTGAAACAGAGCACTGGCACGTCAGTCCTGGCAGCAGTAACAAACTGTACCCGTTGTAAGCCAGACGGGAAGGCAGCTAATTTATTTATTTAGAGACAAGACACAGTAAGAGGCCCTTCCAATCCAATAAGCCATGCTGCCCAATTACACCTGTGGCCAATTAACCCACTAACGGGTACGTCTTTGGAGGAAACCAGGGCA
Source organism: Mobula birostris (assembly GCF_030028105.1). Taxonomy (NCBI): domain Eukaryota; kingdom Metazoa; phylum Chordata; class Chondrichthyes; order Myliobatiformes; family Myliobatidae; genus Mobula; species Mobula birostris. The sequence goes on along the minus strand of NC_092391.1, from coordinate 58,866,753 downwards.
CCCAGAGGAAACCCACACGCTCGAGGGTAGAACCTACGAACTCTTTACAGACAGAAAATGGAAAACAGAAAGGGCAACAGATACATTATGGTTACTTTGTAGATCTTCACTCAAATCAATGGGTTATTCGTCTTTTTCGTTGTAAATCACCACTCCACAAAACGGCACAAACTTGATCATTAAAAGCCAACAGAGAAACAGATGGAAATGTACACTGGGAACTGCAGAAATAGCACCACCTTCTGGGGTGATATCAGTATAACTGGATAGTATTTTGCTCATCACTGGCTCTACATCAGAGGTTCCCAACTTTTTTTTATACCACTAAACAAGGGGTCCATGGACCCCAGGTTGGGAACTCCTGCTCCAACTGCTCATGCTGTCATACAGCAAAGTAGCAGGCAATTTCTACTTGACCATCAATGGTTCCTTTTACTATCAGAGAATGTATGCAGCATACAACCTGAAATTCTTTCTCTTCAGAAATCCACAGAAATAGAAGAAAACCCCAAAGAATGAATGACAGTAAAATGTTAGAACCCCAAAGCCCCCGTCTCTGCCCTCCTATGCACAAGTAGCAGCAAAGCATCAACTTCCCCCCCACCCCCCACCACTTATTTCAGCAAAAAGCATCAGCACCCTCAACCAAGCCACAGGAAAGTCCCAAGAGAGAGACCATGACAATTATACATGCCACAAGCTCTCTCTCCCCAACAAAGGACAGTGAGGTATCGGCTCTTTTCCACACTGAGAGGGGAGACCAAAAGAACAACTTGCTGAATACGACAGTACAGTCTGCCGTGACGCTTTCATAGAGAGAGACAGAAAGACGGAAATAGACGGACACAGAGAGAGACAGAGAGGTGCAGAGACACGGTGGGTGGGGGGGGGAGAGAGACATCGCCCAAGTACAGAACTGTGAGATTAAAGCTTCCATAGTTCACCAATTAAGCAACAAGGGAGATTGAAATGCCAGCTGCCTGCCATTTTATCACTGTTAAGATCGCTCTGCTACAGACAGGGGAGACTGCTTTTTATCGCCGGTGTGATCTCTCTGCACAGAGAAGAGACTGCCTTTTTATCGTACTCTGTACGGAGAGGGGAGACTGCTTTTTATTGCTGGGGAAATCGCTCTGCATGGAGAGGGGAGACTGCCTACTTATTGCTGGGGAAATCGCTCTACATGGAGGGGGGAGACTGCCTACTTATTGCTGGGGAAATCGCTCTACATGGAGGGGGGAGACTGCCTATTTATTGCTGGGGAAATCGCTCTGCATGGAGAGGGGAGACTGCCTACTTATTGCTGGGGAAATCGCTCTACATGGAGGGGGGAGACTGCCTATTTATTGCTGGGGAAATCGCTCTGCATGGAGAGGGGAGACTGCCTACTTATTGCTGGGGAAATCGCTCTACATGGAGGGGGGAAACTGCCTATTTATTGCTGGGGAAATCGCTCTGCATGGAGAGGGGAGACTGCCTATTTATTGCTGGGGAAATCGCTCTGCATGGAGAGGGGAGACTGCCTATTTATTGCTGGGGAAATCGCTCTACATGGAGAGGGGAGACTGCCCATTTATTGCTGGGGAAATCGCTCTACATGGAGAGGGGAGACTGCCTATTTATTGCTGGGGAAATCGCTCTACATGGAGAGGGGAGACTGCCTATTTATTTCTGGGGAAATCGCTCTACGTGGAGAGGGGAGACTGCCTATTTATTGCTGGGGAAATCGCTCTACATGGAGAGGGGAGACTGCCTTTTTAATCACTGGCCAGGTCACTCTACTATGGACAGGGAGAATGTTGTCCAGGTTTTCTGTGTTTTAGATGTGGACTTTTTTCAGTCCTATGGTTTTTTTGCATTCTGTGTTTTTCACCCAATCTTTCCAGCCTTTTCTTGTGTGGGGAAGAGGTATATGGAGGTCGATATGCCTGTTCCATTTTTGTTCATTTTTCTGTGCAGAGAGGAAGGATTTGGGGACTGATGATTGTGCTGCCTTTCTTTTCTCTCTTGGTTTCATGGCTACCTGGAGAAGAATGTCAGAGTTGTACATTTTGATAATAAATGAAGCTTTGAACCTTTTTTTAAACGAAATAGTCATAAAACCTTTACAGGTGGAGTAAAGGGCTTCAGGGAGGGAATCTGCCAACCTTAATCAGGGAAATGTTTGCTAAGATCTGCTCTGTCAATGTGCCTCATAATTTTGTACAGCTTTATCATGCCTCCCACTGGCCTTCTCAGCTCCAAGTAAAAAAAATACCTATCCTCATAACTGAGAAGCTCCTTCCTAGGCAACATGCTGGTTAATCTTAAAGGATAAGATTGCTCAGGTATTCTTCAACACACAACTGTACTCACTTCTCAAAAAGTGGAGAAAGAAATAATTTGGGTGGGATGGTAGCATGAGTTGTCGTTCCTCTCCTCATCGGCGACAAGCTTATCAGTTCTTTAGCATTTGTCTGTTGCTTATGAGGCTGAGCTGCTAGCTTGACGCTCAATCCAGCACAGATGGAAAGCATGCAAGGAGCCGGCCAGAGTCGGACCAGGGGTCATTCGCCTCGTATCCGGTGTGATGCCATGGCACCACCAGCTGGCAAACACAAGTGAGTGAGGCCCACCCCTAGCCAAGGCAGTATGATATGGAGAGCAAGCTGATGCCCTTCCAGCAGGCTCCTCCTCTCTATGCAGCTGATGAATCCAAAGGAACGGCAGAGACTGATACAGCTTGACACCAGCGACACCACAGGAGTTGCCAGTCAGCAATGAACTCAACATAGGGAATCTAGCTCTGGAATTTTCCTCTGGGTTTACTCCTGAAGTATTCTCCATGGCAGCAAAGGTTTGAGATCAGAGTTTTCCTTCTCCCAGATGAGCTGCCAACTATGGCTGACAAGCCCCATCTGCCTGAAGTGACTGGTTTTAAGGTGCCAGTAACCCAGCTTTGCCCCTTCTCCTGTCAGTAAAAACTGCTCCGCCGAGATTAGTAACTGAGCCAAAAGTGAAGGCCAGGAGCTGGACTTGGTTGTCAGAAGCTATTTGAGATGTACGTCATTGGCAGCATTTAACAGGCAGTGAGAGCTTACCCCCATTACCACCCCCGGATATAACAACTTTAAGGAACCCACGGCAGCATACTAGTTAGCATAATACTATTACAGTGCCAGAAACTGGGCTCAATTCCACTGCAGACTGTAAGGAGTTAATATGTTCTCCCATGACCACATCGGTTTCCTCCCATCCTCCAAAGTAGTACAGGTTAGTGAGCGAAATGTGACCTGATGTAACTGGGCCGCATGGGCTTACTGGGACGCAAGGGCCTGTTACGTGTTGTATCTCTAAATCTAAACTGGTACCAGGTAAAGCTTGACAAAAAAGTGGCCCCAACATCAAGCTATTTGTTACTTCTCAGATTTCAAAAATAGATATTATTCAAAATAAAGGGCATAACTTTTAAGTATATAAATATTACATACTATAAATGTGTTGTATTTCTAAACCATCACACCGTTATGACTCCCTGTCCTCTGAAGTGATAGAGCCTTTCGCAGTTTGAGGAGCTTCCCCACCTGTCTCAACCCCTCCATGCGTGGCAGCAGAAAGACCTTTTCTGTGGTTCTTCCCCACAGGGCCACAGGTCGCATCGAGCTTCAGCCTGAGATGGCAACACCAATGCCTTTGAACAGAAAATTCAAAGTAGTGGATTTGGCCCAGTATATCAATGGGTAAAGCCTTCCCCACCATTGAGCACATCCACATGAAACGCTGTCATGGGAAAGCAGCATCCACCATCAGAGATCCTCACTACCCAGGCCATGCTCTCTTCTCAGGTAGAAAGTACAAGAGCCTCAGGACTTGCACCACCAGGTTCAAGAACAGTTACTACCCCTCAACCATCAGGCTCTTGAACAGAAGGAGATAACTACACTCGCTTGCCCCATTGATGAAATGTTCCTACAACTAATGATCTCACTTTCAACGACTCAATCTCATTATCTCATGTTCTCGTTATTTATTGCCATTTATTTATATTTTTATTTGCAGTTTGTTATCTTCTGCACTCTGGATGATCTTTCATTAATCCTGTTATAGTTACTATTCTATAGATTTGTTGAATATGTCCACAAGAAAGTGAATCTCAGGATTATATATGGTGACATTTGACAGCGTACCCCTCAGCATGTCCTCCTGCTATCTGGATTGTGCCAATCGGTACCATTCCCTTACACACCTTTTGCTGTGCTGGAAGACCCAACACATTTTGGGGGTCCCTCACCAAAATGATGACCTTCCAGTAACACTTGATGCCTGCCTCAGTGTTTGTCCCTTGGAACAAGCAGCCCGTGGATCTGAGAGCTCTCTTTTTACTGAACCAGGTCTGTCTCCATACCCTCTTAGTGAATCCAGATGGTGGGGGACTACTTCTTCTCTATCTCAGTCACTCCGGGGGCAGCGTGCATTGGGGATGATACGAGAAGAATCTGACTGGCAGGGTCTAGACCCTCTTCCTGCCATCCAAGCAAGGTCTCAGTGCATGAAGAGTCCTGAAATGAGGCATCCTGCTGGATGATTTGGACAGTTTGGTTAAGGGAAGCACATCACAGTATCCATAGAGTCCCTGTCCTGCATTGACTACAGGATGTTTCATGCTGACCACTTCCAGATGGACGTGTTTCAGAATACAGAAGTGCCGGCCCTTTGGCCCAGGATGTCATGCCTATCTTTTAATCTACTCCAAGGTTAATCTAACCCTTCCCCCCCACAAAGACTCCCAAGTTTCTTTCAAACAAGTGTTTGTCTAAGAGGCTCTTAAATATCCCTCATGTCTTTGCCTCTACCACCACACCCAGCAGAACGTCCCACACACTCACTACACTTCATGTAAAAAATACCAACCTCTGACATCCCCTATAATTTCCTCCAATGACCTTAAAATATGCCTCCCATATCAGCTGTTTCCACCCAGGGAAAAATAGTTTCTGGTTGCCCACTATATACACAATACCACGCAAAGGTCTTAGGCACCCTAGCTATATATACTATGTGTGCCTAAGACCTTTTGCACAATACTGTAGTAATTTTATGTATTGTTACAAAACAAAAAAAAAACAAATTTCATGATATGTGAGTGATGATAAACCTGGTTCTGATCTGGGTCTCTATTGAGGACTGAGAGTGGGAAGGGGGCAGGGAGAGGGGAATCATGGTTGAGAAAAGGGGAAGGGAGAGGGGAGGAAGCGGGAAGCACCAGAGAGACATTCTGTAATGATCAATAAACCAAATGTTTAGAATCAAATGACCTTGCCTGGTGTCTCGGGGCTGGGTGTGTCTGCACCTGCAACACACCCCTTGCCACTGGCACTCCTTCTCTGCCACCTGTCCCACACCCCTCCCGCGCACTCCACCCTCACCGTTCCCAACATCCTTTGTTCCCGCCAAATTTACAAACTTGCTCTCTGCTCCACGTTGACGAATACAGTACTCTGCAAAAGCCTTAGTAGGCACCCTGTTTTTATTTATTTATATATATATATATATATACACACACACACACGTACATATACATACATACATATATACACACACACGACTTTTGCACAGTGCCGTATGCCTGTTGGAAAACTTTTACGTACAGAGTCACCACATTCAGTAGTGTCACCCTATTAGTTTTTTTTATACCACAGCACCACTCCCACTCTTGGCCTCTTGCAGTGATACACCTCGTGTATGCATTGGAATTGTATTATGAATAGGAATCTAGCGAAGGATGTCAATTTTAGTCTCCATCACTTCTATGAATCAGAATCGGGTTTAATATCACCAGCTTATGTTGTGAAATTTGTTGTTTTTGCAGCAGCAGTACAATACACAACAATTGAAAAAATGTGAATTACAGTAAATATACATACAGAGTTAAATTAAATTAAATAGAAATAAAAAAGTAGTGAGGTAGTGTCCATGGGTTCAATGTCCATTCAGAAATCAGATGGCAGAGGGGAAGAAGCTGTTTCTGAATCATTGAGTGTGTGCCTTCAGGCCCCTGTACCTCCTTGTTGAAGGTAGGTAGCAATAAGAACAAAACATGACCTGGGTGATGGACGTCACCCTTTTGGGGCATCGCTCCTTGAAGATGTCCTGGGTATTCCGGAGGCTCGTGCCCATGATAGAGCTGACTATGTTTACAACACTCTGCAGCTTACTTCAATACTGTGCAGTAGTCCCCACATAGTGATGCAGCCAGTTGGAATCCTCTCCATGGTACAAACGTAGAAATTTGCAAGTGTCTGTGCTGACATAGCAAATCTCCTCAAACTGCTAATGAAATATAGCTGCTGTCATGCCTTCTTCGTAGCTACATCGAGATGTTGGGACCAAGATAGATCCTCAGAGATATTGACATCCAGGAACCTGAAGTTGCTCACTCTCTCCACTTCTGAACCCTCAATGAGGACTGGTGTGTGCTCCCTTGTCTTACCCTTCCTGAAGTCCACAATCAGTTCTTTGGTTTTACTGATGCTGAGTGCAAGTTTGTTTGCGACACGGCTCAACCAGCTGACATATCTCGCTCCTGTACACTCTCTTGTCACCATCTGAAATTCTTCCAACAATAGTTGTATTGTCGGCAAATTTGTAGATGACATTTGGGCTGTGCCTAGCCACACAGTCATGGGTGTATGTTGCTCTAGCAACTTGCGTTCCTGCAAACCCCTAAAAGAACTCCATCACTTTAATGGGCCAGGCTTTCAAGTTAGTGAGAGTGTACATCCAGAGCCATCCAACTACATAATCCCCTTTGAGGACACAAAGACTATATTATTGGAATCATTGTTGATCACAAGCACAAATATTTGTTATATCAATGGTGACTAACCTTGTAAGTATTCTCTGATCTTGTCCCTTAGCCCCTCAGATGCAGTGTTATTCCGTTCACAAATAACCTGAGAGCAAAATAGAAATGATCAAGCCAGAGACAATGAACTTAATGTTGAGCATTACTTAAAGAGTGGAAAAAAAACCCTGAAAGCTTACCTCCACAGGAGTAAACCCATATGCATTCTTCGAGACTTTGCAGATATCAGGATGAGAGCATAATACATTAACCACCTCTGCATGCCCAAACTTGCAGGCAAAGTGTAGTGGCGTGTCAAAGCCCTGAAAATAAGATCAGAGAATGCTTGGAAGTTTATTTTCCAATATTTGTTTGTGGAATGTGGATATTAGTGCTAATGTTATTCTTCATCTTAAACTGACAAAAATGTGTCTACAATCACACATTAGTAAAGTTGGCAGATTTCTACCTTGAAGACCACTATTGAACTAGTTAAAAGTTTTATGACTATCTGGTAGTTCTGTGGTTACATATCATTAACTTAATTACTTATTGCCCATTACATCGCTGGCATTTAGGGCAGCAATGAAGGTCCCCCATCTCTGGTGGTGTTCAGGGCTTCCTTCACTGTTCAGTAGCTTCCTCTTGGTTTCACTACTATCAGTCTCGCAAGTCCTGGTGGAGCCTCATGAATACCATCACACTTGGACATAGAAGGATACGTCACTGCCGTTTCCATTACAATTTTGTTTGAGCAGTCAGGGTTGTTAACCCTGAGCTGAACCCCTGAACCTGGAGGACCGGTGGACCACTCTTAGTCTGGCCTCTACCCTTTGACCTAATTGGCATGGGTGACCCTACCAAGACCCAAAGCATGAAGCCCTTCCTCCAGCCAACATAGCTCTCTGGGTCACTGAGTACACAAGCCTCTAAACCCTGCAACAAGGTTGTGGGCCTCTTGGAGGTCCTATCATTAAGCTTTGGATTTACTTAATAACTTGATGGTGCCATGGCAGAACTTGGAAGCATGTCTCAATAGGTTAACTATTATGAAACTGCATTCTTGCATATTCAAAACCTGGGAGTGAGTGTGACTGATCAATGAATCCATTTTCAGCTTACAATATTTCTTGATTATTGATTTTAATTGGCTTTGTAGGATGAGCTATGGCTTTTCTTTTAATTAACTGAGCCGGTGTAGAACATTCCCTGACCATATTTCCACATAAACATGAACGTGACAATTTGCTGTAAGGATGCAATTAATAGTGGGAAGACTCTTTTCTCCAGTTCTTAGGGTGAATGAAAGTGCATCCAAAATGGTGTTAGATTGGGAACTCTTGGAATTTGATGTAATAACACCCTCACCACCCAGGAAGAAGGTACAGAAGCTTCAAGTCCCACACCACCAGGTTCAACAACAACTATTATCCTCGGCCATCAGGCTCTTGAACCAAAGGGGATAACTTCACTCCCCCCATTACTGAATGTTCCCACAACTTATGGACTCAAATTTCAAGGACTCTTCAACTCATGTTCTCGACATTTAATGCTTATTTATTTATTATTATTATTATTTCCTTTTTGTATTTGCACAGTTTGCTTTCACAGTTGGTGTGGTCTTTCATTGATTCTATTATGGTGATTATTCTATTATGGATTTACTGAGTATTCCCATAAGAAAATGAATCTCAGGGTTGCATATAGTGACATGTATTTTGGTAATGAACTTACTTTGAACAAAGAACAAACAGAAATGCCAGAGGCAGAGGTACGAAACATCAAGGAGAACTTGGAAAGAAAGAAGCTCCAATGACAAACACTGCTCTTTCCTATCCCGTAAATCTATGAAGTTGAAGGGTGTATCCAAGTGAGCTTGATGAATGCATTGCTAAATTATATTGTGCAGCCACATTGTATGGCATTGATCAAGAAGACTACTTTTTCCTCATTGGTATACAGCATTGAAAACACTTACTACTATGATATGACTCAATTCCCCAAAGCTAGAACCCTTCCAATCAATGGAAAAGTGCCTGTAATATTTGTATGGACAGAGTCAAGTTTGACCATAAGGTACAATAGGTAGATTGCTAACAGCCAGGGAGTTTGGTGATATACAGCAGATGAAAAATGACACCCTCGGGAAAAACTTTAAGTATAAAAGACCTTAAATTAATTATATCTACCAATTTGGGAATTCAGGAAAAAAACAAAAATTTGCTTTAAACAAAACTGTACAAGGTCCAACCCTACATTCCCATCAGGAGAGGTGGAAACGGGTAAGGCTCTGGTGAAGCTGTATCAGACAATCCCCTGTACAGCGGATACAACAGATTACAGAAACACTGATGGACTATGGAGACAGGAGATCATCAATGGTCTGTGCTCCCCTGGGAGCTCAGGGCCCAAGAAGAAGAAAACTGTACATGATGCTTCTTCATTTAGCAAAGATTATCATCACCCAAGACATTTTTATGTTCTGATGGTAATGTCAATAGTCTCTTGTAATTAAATGAGCATAGAGATTTATGCAATTAGTTCCAAAACTGACATTTAATTCAGGGTTCACCATGTAATCCTGTGAACCGACACAGAATCTGTGGACCTGCCAGTCCCACAACCTCTACCATCTCGAAGGAGGAGAACAGCAGGTACCTGGGAACACCACCACTTGGAAATCCCCATCTTGACTTGAAAACATTATCGCCATTTCTTCATTGTCGCTGGGTCAAAACCATGGAATTCCCTCCCTAACAGCACTGCGGGTGTACCCACACCCCAGGGACTGCAGCGGTTCAAGAAGGCAGCTCATCACCGCCTTCGCAAGGGTAACTAGGTATGGGCAATAAATGCTGGCTTAGCTGGCGACACCCACATCCTGTACATGAATCAATAAAAAAGACTAGGGCACTGAAGGAAGTTCTTGCTTTTTATTTACGTTAATGACTGCAACCGAGATAAAGAAGATTTATTAACACAAATAGGGAGAACGATAAACCAGGAGGCTGCAGGACATTGACAGGTCACAGAGGTGGACACATGGCCGCCTGGTACACTTTGACACAAAAGGTATGAAAGGAGTACATTTTAGGTCCAGGTTTAGGTGGCAAATCCTTTATTTCTGGGTGGTAAGATGGACAAACGTCTCTACTAAAGGAGATGTAGCTGCTCCTATTCAGGCTGCTACATCAGGTAGAAGGTACAAGAGCCTTAAGACTCGCATCGCCAGGTTCAAGATCAGGCTCTTGAACAAAACAGAATAACAACATCCACTTGCCCATCTATTGAGATGTTCCCACAACCAATGAAGTCACAGCGAGGACTCTGTGTTATTTCATGTTCTCATTATTTATTGCTATTTATTTATATTTACATTCGCACAGTTCGTTGTCTTCTGCACTCTGGTTGATCTTTCATTGATCCTGTTGTAGTTACTATTCTACAGATTTACTGCGTATGCCTGCAGGAAAATGAATCTCAGTGTTTTATGTAGTGGCATATGTACTCCGATAATAAACTTTACTGTGAACTAACTCAGCATGACGACAAGATTGCTTTGGAAGTAAAAGCCTTTTAGTGTTTAACTCAACTTTTAAGAGCCAATGCTCCCAACTCAATGGAAACAAATTTAATCAGCCAGTGATTTTAGATATTTTGTTAACTGAACCATCAATATTCATTAATTACAATCAAAGAGGCTTTTGAAAAACAGCGGTCCTCACAACCATTCATTAAGAGAGGAGCTGTGATACCAACCCGTTTATCAGGTGTGTTGAGATAAAGGTCAACGATGTATTTGATGCGTTTTTGCAGCATAACTTCATCATCATCTGGATACATAAGGAGCATAAATTCAGGACTCTCCAACGTCTCCAGCAGAAGCTGACAAATTTGTGGCTGATTCTCTTTGGCAGCCACATGCATAGCATTGTACCGACAACCTTCCTGCAATTTACAGAGAATCATTCAGTTACCATCAGGAATAATTTTTTCTCTCCCCCACCATGCCTATAGCTATCATCTCACCGGTCACTGCAACGTCTCCTTTCCCAATACCATCTCAAATTAACACCCTTTCCTAACCCAGGTCTCATCTGAGTACGCAGATACTAAAGAACATTCCAAGCAGCCATGATCCTAAATTGTACAACCTGGCACCTTTACCCACCTCTGTTTTAAAACCTTATCCCTTCCTCAGGCATGCACACTTTGCTACAAAACTATGGAAAATAATTAACATTACCCCTGCCTCCCATCCAGAAAACAGGAGACTTAAAAGTGAATTAACACCCTGAAGGAAAAGCCTTCCCTTGTTACACAACATTCAGTAAACTCCATTGACTGGCAGATAAGCACTGGTGGCCCTCAAGAGGACCACAACCTTGTTGTAGGGTTTGGAGGCTTGCATGCCTCAATGACCAGAGAGCTATGTTGTCTGGAGTCAGGGCCTTGTGCATTGCTCTTGGTGAAGTCACCCATGCTAAACAGGTCAAAGGGTACAGGCCAGAATAAGGGTGGCCCACCGGTTCTCCAGGTTTGGGGGTTCAGTTCAGGGCTAACAACCCTGACTGGGTCAAACAAAACTGTAACGGAAACAGCAATGAGGAATCCTTCAACATCTGTGTGAGACGGTATGGACAGACAGAGATGGAGGATCTTCACTGCTGCCCTAAATGCTAGCTGCATAATGGGCAGTAAATAAATAAGGCACCTGCAGTCAACCTGAAATTATTCTGGGTACCAGCATGTGGATGAATGAAAAGTGGAGGGCTGTGTAAGAGGGAAGGTTAGATTGATCTTAGAGTAGGTTCAAAAGTTGAAGAGCCTGCACTGTGCTGTACTGTTCTATGTACCATCATGTCATGACTGTATTGACTGATTTCTGGGATGAAAAGATTGTCTTATAGTGAAAGAATGAACAGAATAGGCTTTTACACCCTGGAGTGTTATGGATGAAAGGTGAACTAACTGAAACGGAGTTGACTCCAGGAGGATATTGTCTGCTGGGAAGTCTGGAACTAAGGCAGAGACTCCAGGAAAGACTAACACCAGGAGGAATTGTTACTAAGAATAGTGAACCTTTGGAATTATCTATCCCAGAAAGCAGTGGAGGCCCATTCATTATGTTCAAGGCTGGATGCATTTTGTGGCCTACAAGCAAATCAAGGCCTGTAGGGGTTCAGTCAGGAAAATAAAGTCAAAGATCACTAAGCCATCATCTGCTCCAGGGGTTCCCAGCCTGGGGTCCATGGAGTCCTTGTTAAATGGTATTAGTCATGGCATAAAAAGGTTGGGAATCTCTGATCTAGTCGCTAGTGGAGGAGGCTTAAAGGCTTGGTTGGAATAAACCTGTACCTATTATATTCCTTTATTTATATTTGGTGGTTCTTCAGAAGCAGGCCCTACTGATTATCTAGCTTGATTGAAAACTCTCTCGGTTGAGAGAATGAAAGACCAGTGGGCACTACTCTTCTTTCCTTTTTAGGGTGGTTGGGGTCTTGTCGGAGTCCGTGATCTACAGCTGCACTCAGACAGTGCTTCTTCACAGTGGGGGGTTTCTGTTCGCAGAGGTCACCGAGCAGCCCAATGTTTTCAATATCTACAGGAGCAGCCTGGAAGACGTGCATCGGCGGTGCAGCTCTGCTGCCCTGTAGATCACCAGGTTCATCGCAGGTGTCACTGAATGAAGCGTCGAGGTGGATCGGAACATCGAGAGAGCAGGGTACGCTGCTGTTGAAGTAAGCGACGCCGCAGACTGTAACATGGAAACAGCGAGCAGTTAGCCTCCCCTCTCGCTGTGGCAGGAGTGATACCTCTCTCCCCCTTGTTAGTGAGAGAGAACACCTGTGGCAGGTCGAAGTGTTGGGGTGAATAGTGGTTTTTCTGAGGGACTCTAGATCATGGTCTCCTTGGGGGCTTTGCTATTATTTACATGGTGGGTAATGCATTTTCTGGAGCAAGTGGGGGGAGGAGAAGGGCTGATGCTTTTGCTGTTGCTTGTGCGTGGGTGAGGGGAGGGGCTTTGGGGTTCCAACATTTTCTGTCATTCATTCTTTGGGGGTCTTCCCTGTTATGTGGCTGTCGGTGAAGAGTAAGAATTTCAGGTTGTATACATTCTCTGCCATTAAACTGAACCATTGAAATCACTAGGATCAAAGCCGGCCAGCCAAGGAAACCCACAGAAACCATAAAGCTTCAAGATCAGCCATTAAACCACAGTGACCAAGCTACAGGCACTCTTGATACAATGTCAGATTCTTGTAAACACTGAACAAACTTGTTCTTTTCATTTACATTTATTAAAACAATTCCCTCTTAGAAATCATGAAAGTGGAAATAATTTCTTTCATGGTTCAGACCTCTCAATGATGAGGTCCGGTAATGATCAATAAAAGCAAGGATGTAATGTTCAGGCTTTATAAAGCACTGGTGAGGCCTCACTCACAGTATTGTGAGCAGTTTTCGGCCCCTTATCTTAGAAAGGATGTGCTGACATTGGACAGGTTTCACAGAATTGATTCTGGGATTGAACGGCTTGCCTTGCAAAGAGCGTTTGATGGCTCTGGGCCTGTATTCACTGGAATTCAGGAGGATGAGGGTTGACCTCATTGACCCCTATCTAACGTTGAAAGGCTGCGATAAAGTGGATGTGGAGAAGATGTTTCCTATGGTGGGAGAATCTAAGACCAGAGGACACAGCCTCAGAATAGAGGGGCTTCCTTTCAGAACAGAGATAAGGAATTTCTTTAGCCAGAAAGTGGTGAATCTGTGGAATTCATTGCCACAGATGGGTGTGGGGGCTAAGTCATTTGCTATATTTAAGGCAGAGGTTGATAGATTCTTGGTTAGTCAGGGCATGAAGGGATATGGGAGAAGGCAGGAGATTGAGGCTAAGAGGGAAAAATTGATTAGTCATGCTGAAATGGCGGAGCAGACTCAATGGGCCAATTAGCCTAATTCTGCTCCTGTACCTTATGGTCTTATAAGAAACTACGATCGAAGCAACAAAAATTAATCTGAATTGATCTAATGGTTCAGCTTCGCAAGACAGTCTAACCTGGAGAACTGTAGGGTTGTCTCCGGAACCAATGAGGTAACGTGGAATGCTCCACACAAGTTCAAGAAAGGTAGTTCTGTCTCCTTTTTCAACAGCCTTCCGCAGCTTGGATGTTAAATCCTGAGAGCGTGGAGTTTCCAGAGAACTCGGCCAATCTGACAGAACATTAAATTAAAGCAAATACAAGTCAAATATTTTACTTTGATTGGAGAAGGCTACTTCCAAAATGTTCAAAGCATTCCAGTAAGTCATCTGTGTCCCCCTATCCCATAGAATTCAGAAAGTATTTCTTTTCCACTAGTCTGTGTCCATCATTAGGGAGCCCCAGCATCCAGGTCATGCAAGCTCTCTTCTCGCTGCTACCATCAGAAAGGAGATACAGGAGCCCCAGGACTCATACCACTAGATTCAGGAATAGTTACTACCCCTCAACCATCAGGCTTTTGAACCAAAGGCATAACTAGATTCATCTTCGCTTGCCCCATCATTCAAATGTTCCCACTATCTATGGATTAACTTCAAGGACTCTTCATCTCATGCTCCCAATATTTATTGCTTATTGTTTTTTTTTCTTTAGAATTTGCACAATTTGTTGTCTTTTGCACACCTGTTGTGTGGGGTCTTTCATTGATTTGGTTGTGGTTATTGGACTGACTATGCGCACAAGAAAACAAATCTTAGAGTTGTACATGGTGACATATACGTACATTGATAATAAACTCACTTTGAACTTTGCTGAGAAGATGCAGCTCAATGTCACAGACGAAAATTAAAGTCAAACTGTAGAACTGAATTTGAAGGGAGGCAAGATAGGTGTATGGGTATTAAGGGGATCGGCAAATTTAGAGAAGGTAGGAAACAAATATCCACATGGAATATTAAAGTCAAATGTTGTACCATGCTGCATCTTTTTAATACTTTTATGGAATACTACTCTGCTGAAATGCTTATTATTTTCAGGGTGGCAGGTAGCGTAGTCATAGCAGAACTCTTTACAGCACAGACGAGCCAGGTTCAATTCCCGCCACTGCCTATAAGGAGTTTGAACGTTCTCTCCGTAAACTGTCCCGTGATTAGGCTAGGATTAAACCAGGGGAATACTGGGTGGTTCGGCTCAAAGGGCTGGATGGTCCTATTCCGTGTATCTCAATAAATAAACATGGTAGCGTGTCAGGAAGAGAAAACCTTGCAATACAAGACAGAACAAACAATAGTCTTTCAGGGAAATGTTCAGAACAGTATCCTGATGATTGCAAAGAGCAGAGTAATGGCAAGGCGGCCATTATTCTCTGTGGAAAACCTACTTTGTGGGAAGGGAGGGGAAAGAAGATTGTTATAGGGAACATTCCCTAAGCAGCAGACACAAACAACAAATGTGTGAAAAAGAAAAGGGAAAATAAGAATATCTGCAATTCTGCCTGACATTCAGTTAGTGAACTTTCCTCTCTGGGAACAGAAATATTTTCCTATAAATGGAAGCAAACACATTATCAGGTTGCATTTCACTCCCTTCCAATTACAAAGGTAATTGTGTATTGGCAGACTGCTTCACTGAGCACCTCTACACCATCCGCCACAAGCGGTACTTCCCGGTGGCCAAGCATTTTAATTCCTATTCCCATTGCAACGTGTCGATCCATGGCCTCCTCTTGTGCCAAGATGAGGCCACTGTCAGAGTGGAGGAGCAACACCTTATATTCTGTATGGGTAGCCTCCAACCTGATGGTATGTATATTGATTTCTCCTTCCGGTGAACAAAATTCACTCCCCCCCCACCATTCCCCACTCTGACTTTTAACTTCTCCTCACCTGCCTATTATTTCCCACTGGGTCCCCTCCTCCTTCCCTTTCTCCTATGGACCACTCTCCTCTCCCATCAGATTCTTTCTTCGCCAGCCTTTGACCTTTCCCAACCACCATGGCTTCACCTATCACCTTCCAGTCAGCCTCCTTCCCCTCTCCCCAGCTTTTTATTCTGATGTCTTCCTCCTTTCCCCGCAGTCCTGAAGAAGGGTCTCAACCTTCTCCATGTACGCCACCTGACCGCCTGAGTTCCTCTAGCATTTTGTGTGTGTTGCTTTGGATTTCCAGCATCTGCTGAATTTCTTGTGTTAGTGTATTTCCATAATTTTATCCTGAGGTTGCAAAATTTCTCCAAAAATGCAGAGTAAATATGAATATGATACAGTAGTTAATTTGTTTTTAATTATTTTATTCTATATCCTTACATTTATAATCTGCAGGAGCCAAAGATCTGTTCTCTATCTGCACTGCATTTTGTGCTGCACATTTATTATAACTAGTCACACGAGTGGAGGGGACTTTGTAAAAGTGAAGGGAATAAGTCATCTACTTGTGCTTTGCTCTGTGCAGCATGCAGTTGGGGGCCAACTGATGTTGCATCATTTGTCGACTGTTCAGTTAGCTTACACTTGGGTACACTGAAGTTTCATTGCTTCAAGATTGCATATTTGCTAACTGCTAATAAAAGATCAAACACATAGCCTCGTCATTTGGAATAATCATTATTGGAGCTGAAAGTGTGCTCATACAAGAATAACAAAATATATCTTTGGGTTTAAAAAAAATCTTTTATCAGTTAGTTCTTTAGGCTACTTCAATCAAGATCAGACTACAGGAGTGCAGTATGTAAACGGCACAAAAAAAGTTTTCACATAAAATGCAGGAGGAACTCAGCAGGTCAGGCAGCATAGAAAGAGTAAACAGTCGATGTTTCAGACCAAGATGACTTCAGTCTGAAATGTTGATTGTTTATTCATTTCTATAGAAATATAGAATTTCTGAGTTCCTTCAACATTTTGTGTGTGTTGCTCTAGATTTCCAGCATCTGCAGAGTTTCTCATGTTTGTGATTTACAAATAAGTTTTTCTTTGTTTCCCCATTCAAAAGCTAAACTGGGGAGGTGGGTATTAATCATTAACCAAACAGAAAACGGGCAGTGAGATACAACCCTTTCTCTAATTTCCAAAGGCTTTCCCCTCTCCTAAGTCTCCGGCTGTTATAGCCAGTCTCAATCTCAAAGTTAAGATCACCATTGCCATGAGATTTATTTTGATGGCGAGGTCACTGCAGATAGGCTATACCCCAAATTCATATTCTTACATCCCTCACACAAATCGCAAAAAAATACACAGGAAACTCAGCAGGTGTAGAAAATAAAAGGAGAAAGATAAACTTAATATTATACTTCTGCAATCTATAAAAACAGGACATGCATCTATTAATAATATTCTAAATAAAATATCATGCCAATTTATGAAACAGAGAACTTGAACAAGCGATGCTGCAATGAAACAGCAAGCTGTTGGCCTCCTCTCTCACTGTGGCGGAAGCGATATCTCTTTCTCTCTCAATAGTGAGTGAGAGAGCGCCTGTCTGAGATGTCAATGTGTATGTTGGTCAGCAGTTTTTGGTGGAATCGATCAATGGTCTCTGATGGGGCTTTGCTATTGCTTGCATGGTGGGTGGTGGGGGGTTGGTGCCTTTGCTGGAGCAAGGGAGGGGGAGTGGGGAGGGTTTTGCACTTGCTTGTATATGGGAGGAGGGAGAGGGGGCTATGGAGTTCTAACTTTTTTTTTTGTCATTTTTCAGGGTTTTTTCCTCTCTGTTTCATGGATGTCTGTGAAGAGTAAGGATTTCAGGTTGTATACCATATTCATTCCCTGATATTAAATGAACCATTAACACATATTTAAAACATTTATTTAAAAGCCCAATTAATACAACTCTGCTCGAAACGAATCAGAAACTTGCGATTTATGGACAGAGAAACAGATAGAACACCCTTTGTCACGTGGATCTTGGTTCTGAGTACTAACAGTGTTTGACTTTCCACAGATGCTGCTTAATCTAAGTGCTTCCAGCATTATCTACTTTTATTTCAGTTTTCCAGCATCTGTAGTCCTCTTGATTTTCAGAATTTAGAAGAATAATCCACCCAATCTATTGTTTAAACTATATTCACTTTCTGATCTCAGAAATCTGTTTACGATGGTCAGTCCAGCGGAACAAATTGTCCTAAATAACATCTTTTTCTGATAATCAGAATCAGAATGATAAACACCAAACGCCATTATGTAAAAGCAAAGGTAAAATTTATGAAGTCACAGGGATAAAAACTCCAAAATTCCAGAACTTCTTGTGAAAGATGATGAAAAAAATTTACCTCTGTTGTAGATCACACCGCCTTTCAGTGGCGATACACAGGCAGAGGATTTGGTCAGTGAAGGATAGTAGTCACAAATACCTTTGGCAAACTTCTCAGCCTCTTCCTTGTCAGTGAAAGCTTTGAACCGTGATCCTTTCATCATTTTTACAGCTTGGAGAGCTTCTTTTTTATCCAAGTATACATGCACTTTATCTATTTGGGGAGAAGAATAGAAAGCAATCTCAAAAGATTGACTAAACACCATGTTGAGCAGATAACAACCATAACAGCTCTGTCTCTCTGAATTCATTGTTATCGTTATCCAGGTGAGAATACTGGATCAGGAAACCATTTTCCATTTCAGGAATGCAAAATAGTAAGTGCACAAAGCTAAAATCTAAATTTTACATGTTGGCACCACATGAAGGTGTGTTTGGCATTTTTGGGGTTAGGACAAATAACTTCAGCCACCAATCTTCAGATCTGAATACGGACGGTCGATTATATTTAAAATGTAGCTCTGGACAATGGGTTCCTCAAAGTTGTGAACTGCAGTTACTTGGAAAACCAGACAACGCTGATTAAAAATTCATTGGTGTGCCTGTAGCGTGGATGCGAATGAGGTGAGAAAGTTAAGCATAATTCAAAGAGGCATTGTAGATACATTGTGAATATAGAATTGTCCTTGATCTTTAGCATATCAAATATCATGTAGTGTTGGATTGAACAGGCCTCCGCCTCTGAAAGGGTCTCAATATGATGCCTGCTGTGTTTCATTTTGTCAAATAAAGACTCTGCTTCATTTCTACCAGCAGCATCACTCTGGTGACTTCATTCACACAACCAGGTGGCATTATGAATTGCACCTTTCCAGAAACCCCAAGTTGAAAACAAGACATGAATCTTGATAATCTCCTGTTCACTTCTGGACGACAACTGGAGAACTGATGCCTCTGGAGAACAAACAGCACAAGAACTACAATCTGACTTAATACGAGCAAACTTAACTGAAAATGATTCAGATGGTGATGAGAAGGCATCAGGAGCAAAATATATCAGCTCAACATCAGTAAGACCAAAGAATTGATTATGGACTTCAGGAAGGGTACGACGAGGGAAAACACACCTGTCTTCATAGAGGGATCAGAAGTGAAGAAAGTGAGCAATTTCAAGTTCCTGGTCGTCAATATCTCTAAGGATCAAACTGGGCTCAACATATCGATGCAGTTACAACAAAGGTATGACAGCAGATATATTTCATTAGGAATTTGAGAACTGGTATGTCACCAAAAACACTCACATACTTCTACAGATCTATCATGGAAAGCATTGTAACTGGCTGCATCACGAACTGGTATGGGGGGGGGGGGGAGCACTGCACAAGATCAAATTTGTAAACAGAAAGTTGTAAGCAGTTGGCTCCCCAGCATTCAGGATATCTGCCTCTCTGCCATCCAATTTCTGAATGGACATTCAACCCACGAACACTTCTTCACTACAGTTTTTATTATGTATTGCAATGTACTGCTGCCACATAACAATATCCTGGTGATATTAAACCTGATTCGGATTCTGAAAAATATCCACACATATCCATACCTGGACTCCATTTTGTCACCCATAGTTCAGTCCCTCCCCACCTACATCCGGGATACATCCCATGCCCTCCACCTCTTCAATAACTTCCAGTTCCTCGGTCCCGACCGCTTCATTTTCACTATGGATGTCCAATCCTTATACACCTCCATTCCCCATCACGGCAGCCTCAAAGCCCTCTGCTACTTTCTGGACAATAGACCTCACCAGTTCCCCACCACCACTACCCTCCTTCGGTTGGCGGAACTGGTATTCACACTTAATAACATCTCTTTTGGTTCTTCCCACTTTCTTCAGACTAACGGTGTAGCTATGGGAACTTGCATGGGCCCCAGCTATGCCTGCCTCTTCGTTGGTTATGTGGAACAGTTGTGCTCCAAACCTATTCTGGCATTGCTCCCCAACTTTTCCTTCGGTACATTGACGACTACATTGGTGCTGCTTCCTGCACCCATGCTGAGCTCATCAATTTCATCGACTTTACTTCAAACTTCCACCCAGCCCTCAAATTCACTTGGTCTATCTCGGACACTTCTCTCCCCTTTCTTGATCTCTCGGTCTCCATCTCTGGAGACAGACTGTCCACTGACATCTTCTACAAACCCACTGAATCTCATAACTACCTTGACTATACCTCTTCCCAGCCTGCTACATACAAAAATGCCATTCCCTATTTCCAGATCCTCCGTCTCCGCCGCATCTGCTCCCAGGATTCCGTTCCAGGACATCTCTAGTGTCCTCTTTCTTTAAGGATCGCGGTTTCCCTTCTGCCGTCATCAATGATGCCCTCACCCACATCTCCTCCATTTCCCGCACTTCAGCCCTCACCCCATCCTCCCGCCACAACAGGGACAGAGTTCCCCTTGTCCTCACCTACCACACCACCAGCCTCCGGATCCAGCACATTATCCTCTGCAACTTCCACCACCTTCAACAGGCCCCCACCACTAAGCACATCCTTCCCTCTCCACCCCTCTCCGCAGGGATCGGTCCCTCCGTGACTCCCTGATCCACGCATCCCTCCCCACAGATCTCCCACCCGGCACTTATCCCTGTAAGCGTAAGTGCTACACCTGTCCCTACACATCCTCTCTTGCCACCATTCAGGGCCCCAAACAGTCCTTCCAGGTGAGGCAACACTTCACTTTTGAGTCTGTTGGGGTCATCTATTGCATCAGGTGCTCCCACTGCAGCCTCCTCTACATCGGTGAAACCCAAAGCAGACTGGGGGACCACTTCGTCAAGCACCTCCGCTCCGTCCGCCACAACAGACAGGATCTCCCGGTAGCCACCCACTTCAACTCTGCTTCCCATTCGGATATGTCCATACATGGCCTCCTCTACTGCCATGATGAGGCTAAACTCAGGTTGGAGGAGCAACACCTCATATACCGTCTAGGTAGTCTCCAGCCCCTTGGTATGAACATTGAATTCTCCAACTTCCGGTAATTCCCTCCCCCTCCCTTCTCCTACCTCTATTTCACTCTACTCCCTCCCCCCAGCTGCCTATCACCTCCCTCATAGTTCCGCCTCCTTCTACTACCCATTGTGTTTTCCCCTATTCCTTCTTCACCTTTCCTGCCTATCACGTCCCTGCTCTCCCCCCCCCACCCCTGTATCTTTCCCCTTACTGGTTTTTCACCTGGACCCTACCAGCCTTCTCCTTCCCACCCTCCCCCCACCTTCTTTATAGGGCCTCTGCCCCTTCCCTCTTCAGTCCTGACGAAGGGTTCCGGCCCGAAACGTTGACTGATCGTTTCCATGGATGCTGCCCGACCTGCTGAGTTCCTCCAGCGTGTTGTGAGGATAACTTCACTCACCTCAACACTAAACTGATTCGACAAACTATAGACTAACTTTCAAGGACTCTACAACGCATGTTCTGAGTTATTTATTTATTTATTATTTGCACAGTTTGTCTTTTTCACATTGTTTTTTTGTCGGTTTTTCATTGATTCTATTGTATTTCTTGGTATTATTGTGAAAACAAATTTCTGCGGCGTTCATGGACTCAGGGCCTCAAGCCGCAGTGTCACCTGTTTACAGCCCCCAGGGAGAAGAGGAGGCGTTCAGGCTGCAGTTGGTGCTGTCCTGCACCCCCCGCCCCCTCCTCCAAGTGCTCACTCGGCAGAAGACAAGCTGTACTGTGGTTGACTGCAGATATCTGTGGCGTTCGTGGCCTCAGGATCTGGACTATTTTTCTGCATGGCTGTACTTTACTGATATCATACTTGTGCCTGCTATCTTGTATATGCTATGTGTGCTTTGTGCTGTGAGTGACTGTTGCTACTGTGTTTTACACCTTGGCCCCGAGTAATGCTGTCTCATTCGGCTGTATTTATGGGCATTCATTTATGGTTGAATGACAATTAAACTTGAACTGAATGCCTGCAAGAAAATTAATCTCAAGGTAGCATAAGATGACATACATGTACTTTGTTAATAAATTTATTTTGAATGCTGATGTGTGAAAGTTCATCACTGTACAGGATTCACTTGTCAATCTGCTTCAGAATGGCTGGAACTGATGATCATAATTGCCACAATGGCGGGCTAGTGATCATAGTTCCATTGAGAAATCTTTCCTATTATCATGACCTGAATTTGAACACAGATCCATACATGTTATTGCATACAGTTCTGGTCACCCCACTATAGGAAGGATGTTGAGACTTTAGAATGGGTACAGAAGAGGTTTACCAGGCTGCTGCCTGGTTTAGAGGCCATGTGCTATTGCGAGAGGCTGAATAAACTCCGGTTGTTTTCCCTGGAGCGGCGGAGGCTGAAGTGGGGGGGGGGGTCTGATAGAGGTTTATGTGTTATGAGTGGCATAGATAGAGTGGACATAGCATGCATAATACCAGAGGGCATGCATTGCAGGTGAGAGGGTGCAGTTTCCCCTCTGCCATATGATCTCCAAATGGGCATTAAACCCAAGAACACTGTCATTCACAGTTTTTTTCCTATCATTATGTATTGCAATGTACTGCTGTTGCAAAGACAACAAATTTCATGACATAACGCGGGTGATATTAAATCCGATTCTGATAGAGGTGTACAAGATGATAAGACTCATAGATCGGGTGGACAGCCAGAGACACTTCCCCAGGGTGGAAATGGCTAATACAAGGTGGGTGGGAATTATTTTTAGGTGACTGGAGGGAAGTATGGGGGGAGGGGGCGATGACAGAGGTAGGTGTGTTACAGAGAGTGGTGAGTGCTTAGAATGTGCTGCCAGGGGTGCTGGTACAGGCAGGTTCATTAGGGACTTTTAAGATACTCTTGGATAGGCACATGGATGAAAGAAAGATGGAGAGCCATGTGGGAAGGAACAGCTAGATCAGGGGCTCCCAACCTTTTTTTTGATGCATGGACCCCTACCATTATCTGAGGGGACCCCAGGTTGGGAACACTTGCATTAGATTAATCTTGCAGTAGGTTGAGGGGTAGACACAACAGTGTGGGCAAAAGGGCTGGAACTGTGCTGTACTATACGTCACATTACGTTCTAATGCAACTCCTAATTCAGCTTCAAGTTCAGTTGATTGCCATTCAACCATATACATGTATATTGCCAAATGAAACGTTTCTCCAGGCCAAGGTGCACAACACAGTACATATAACTCAACACACACACACAACACATAAAGTAATATTACCACAAATAAATTAACAAATAATAAGGTGCATATACAATACGAATTAAAAGTAATCAGTCTAACAAGACCTGGATGGTAGCCGGGAGGGATCGTTGACAATGCTTATGGCTCTGCACAGGCAGCGCTCTTACTAAATATCTTTAATGGGTTAGAAGGGAGACCCTGATGATCCTCTCAGCAGTCCTCACAATCGTCTGGAGGGACTTGCAGTCATATGCCTTGCAACTCCCATACCAGACGGTGATGCAGCTGGTCAGGTCACTCTTGATGGTGCTCCTGCAAAAGTTGGTTAAATAGGGGGACCTCAATCTCCTCAGGAAGCGTTGACGCTGCTGTGCTTTCTTAACCAAAGGTAGTGGTGTTGAGGAATCAGCTGAGATATGATATGATTAAATTTTATACAATAAATAGTTACAGCCTTACCATTTCTGGACAAAGTGTCATCCAAGACCGGACAAACTCCATAATAAACTGTGGCAGAAGCATCTGATCTTTCTGAAATCTGTTCTGTGTTGTTCTGTAAACTACTGACATTTACAGCTTTTGGCAAATCTGACAATGGTGACTCATCTGGAGGGTTCACTCCTACATCATATCCAAAATGGTCATCTTTGTCAGTACAGGTATGGGTAGGTGAACGGGGAGTTTCGGATCTTGTTACGGAGCTGCTGTCAGATCCACTAGTGGAACTGCTTAACAAAGCAGAGCGGTCTTCAGGTTTTGCCGGCTCAGGCGGTCCGTCTGCTCCTGCTCCTCCCTGCTTTTCCAGCAAAGCCTGAGCTAATCTCTTCTCAAAAATTAGACGAGTTGTTGAAGTTATAGGTCCCCAGTTCAGCCCTGCTCCAAGAATTTCTTGCCTGAGTTCAGCAGGGCTAAGTTGCCTCAGTCTACTCATAATCGCTTCCATCCTGCTTTACCTGAGGGAAAGACACACAAAGCAACTCCCATTAGATAAATAAATTTAATAATGTCAGGTTTATTTTATAGAATATAGAACAGGCCCTTGTTGTGCTGATCTTTTAACCTACTCCACAATCAATCCAACCCTTCCCTCCTACTTAACCCTCCTTGTTCCTATCACCCATGTGCCTATCGCTAGTCATCTCTACCAACACCCCTGGCAGCACAATACATGCGCCAACCACTCTGTGTTTTAAAAAAACTTACCTTTTTCATCTCCCTATAAATGTTCCTATAACCACCTTAAAATTATGTGCATAATTAGCTCTTTCCACCCTGGGACAACTTCTCTGGCTGTCCACTCGATCTATCCCCCTTATCTCAGCCTCCTTCGCTCCAAAGTAAAAAGCCCTAGCTCATTCATAAGACACCCTCCTCTACTTCCTCAGGAGTTTGTGAAGATTCAGTATGACATCTAAAACTCTGACAAACTTCTATGGATGTGTGGGAGAGCGTATTGACCGGTTGCATCACATTTTGGCAAGGAAACACCAAAGCCCTTGAACGGAAAATCCGACAAAAAGTAGTGAATATAGCCCTCTCCATCACAGGTAAAGCCCTCAATGCCAATGAACACATCTACATGAAGTGTTGGCACAGGAAAGCAGCAACCATCATCAGGGACACCCAGCATCTAAGTCATATCCTCTTCTTGCTGCTGCCATCAGAAAAAAGATACAGGAGCCTCAGGACTCGCACCATCAGGTTCAGGAACGGTTATTACCCTCAAGCATCAGGCTCTTGAACGAAAGGGGATAACTTCACTTGCTCCATCATTGAAATGTTCCCACAAACTACGAACTCACTTTCAAGAACTCTTCATCTCAAGTTCTCGATATTTATTTATTAATTTGTTTTTCTTTTTGTATTTGCACAGTTCGTGTCTTCTGCACACTGGTTGAATGCCCAAGATTCTGCCTTCGTTCATTGATTCTATTATGGATTTATTGAGTATGCCTGCAAAAACCTGAATCTCTGGATTGTAAATGGTGACATACACATACTTCAATAATAAATTTACTTTGAACACTACTCCAGGCAGGATTCTAGTAAAACACGTCTGCACCCTCATATAGGAATGATTGATTACAGTATAATTGTAAAACTCCTCCAAAATAACCACAACCTTGTCGTGGTTCAGAGACATATGTGCCCCAGAGAGCTACATTGGCTGGAGTCAAGGCTTTACGTTTTGGCTCTTGTTAGGGTCACCCATGCCAAACAGGTCAAAGGGTAGAGGCCAGACTAAGACTGAAGGTCCTCCAGGTTTGAGGGTTCAGCTCAGGGCTAACGACCCTGACTGGTCAAACAAAATTGTTACAGAAACAACAATGAAGAATTCTTCTACATCTGAGTACAATGGTATTCCGGGATTTGCATGCCTGACAGTAGTGAAAACTGAAAGAAAGCTACTGACATGATGAAGGAAGCCCTAAATACCACCAGAGATGGAGGACCTTCATTGCTGCCCTAAATGCCTGCGACGGTATAGAGAGTTACACGTGACTATAAAACTACCAATTTTTTGCATAGCATAAAATAACCCCCAGTGGTAGTGGTTAGCATGATGCTATTACAGCTTGGGGCGTCAGAATCTGGAGTTCAATTCCAGCATCCTCTGTAAGTAAGATTGTGCAATGCTTCCCATGACCATGTGGGTTTCCTCTGGGTGGTCTGGTTTCCTCCCAAGTCAAAGACATACCAGTTGGTAGGTTAATTAGTCATTGTAAATTGTCCCGTGATTAGGCTAGGTTTAAATCAATGGATTGCTGGGCAGTGCGGCTCAAAGAGCAGAAAGGGCCTATTCTGCGTTGTATTTCAATAAATAAACAAACAAAGGTAAATAATGCACCCTAAGCATGCTACAGCTGCAACCCTATCCACATTCCCAACCTCCAAAATTCCTGACTCCAATCACACCCCCTGTCAACATTGCACGCCATCTCTGGCCGTAATACTAGCCAAATATCAGTCTGTTACTTTAAGTTACCTTTAAAACACTGGTGGTTATAGGACTTAGGAATAAAATATACAGCAGATGTTATTTTATATGCATGTTAAGAATAAACATGGTAACTGGCAAAAGTAAAACCCATCGTGGTTCACAGGTCCAGCTGCACACTATTGAATTGTCATTAGTGTGAGACATCAAATGCAAGCTGTCTCAAAGAAAACAGATTTCAGTTTACGCCACAGGAGGGCACTGAAGGAACACTGTATGTTTACCAATACCCGTGGCCGACCTGGCAAATATCCATGGATAACAAGTCAGCAGATAATGAGGGCTAGGTACACTTTGTTGACCAGATGTTTGACAAGACAATTTAATTAATTACCTCCTGTTTCGTAACTGCCATAGTATGGCCCCTTACTGGAATTAACTCAGTCCATCATTCACCATCATTATGTGCCATGACATATGACATGGGCAATCATGGTTCCATGACCATGTTTGTTCTTGGCAATCTTTTCTACAGAAGTAGTTTGCCATTGCCTTCTTCTGGGCAGTGTCTTTACAAGACAGGTGACCCCAGGATTTGATAGTGACCCCAACCAATACTCTTCAGAGATTGTTTGCCTGGTGTCACTCAGTGATCACATAACCAGGACCTGTGATATGTACCAGCTGCTCACATAACCTGCTCCCACGGATTCACGTGACCTTGATTGCAGTGGGATACATCCTGCCCGAGGGTGACCTACTGCCTAGCGGAGGGGAGGAAAGCCTTACATCTTCTTTGGTAGAGACATATCTCCATCCCACCAAAGTTCATCATTATAGTACATTTTACATTAAAGAATGCCAAAAGAGGCATGTGCTTATTCTCAATTAATCTGAAACCAGAGACAGGCTTCCTCTAAGAGGGACCACAACCTTGTCATGATTTGGAGGTTTACATGTCTCAATGACTGGAGAGCTACAGTTGCAAGAAAAAGTTTGTGAACCCTTTGCAATTACCTGGTTAATTATTCATAAAATGTGGTCTAAGTCACTGTAATAGACAAACACAATCTGACTAAACTAATACCACACAGTTGTACATTTTATATCTTTATTGAACACATTGTTTAATAATTTGCAGTCCAGGCTGGAAAAAGAATGTAAATCTTTATATGTAATGACTAGTAGTACTTCCTGTAGCTGCTAATCAGAGGTGCACAACAGTGAGGAGGAATTTTAGACCATTTCTCCAAACAAAACTGCTTCAGTTCATCAATATTTCTGGGATACCTTGCACGAACAGCCTTCTTCAGGTCATGCAACAGCATTTCGATTGGGTTAAAGTCTAGACTCTGACTTGGCCATTTCAAAACACAAATTTTCTTCTTTTTAAATCATTCTCTTGTTGATTTACTCTTGTGTTTTGGATCATTGTCTTGCTGCATCATCTAACTTCTATTAAGCCTCAGATGATGGACTGTTAATTTGGCATTCTCCTGTAAAATATCTTGATACAATTTTGAATTAATTGCTCCCTCACTGGTTGCAAGCTGTCCAGGCCCTGATGCAAGAAAGCAGCTCCAAACCATGATGCTCCTTCCACCATGCTTCACTGTGGGGATGAGGTTTTGGTGTTGGTGTGCAGTGCCCTCTTTTCTCAAAACATAGCAGTGTGCATTTCTGCCAAAAATTTCAACTTTTGTCTCATTTGTTCACAGAAGTGCTATGGAACATCCAGGTAGTCTTTGACAAACTGAGAACTCCCAGTTCTGACTTGCAAAGAAGCTTGTGAGACAGTGAAACTAATGACCACCCAAACATGTACGACGTTTTTTATGGAGAGCAGTGGTTTCCTCCATGGTGTCCTTCCATGAACAGAGACTTTAGCAGGTTCTAGATATTTCTGCAGGTCTTTTGCTGTTACCCTTTTTCACCTCCTTCAGCATTGCACATTGTACTCTTGGTGTGATCTTTGCAGGACGCCTGCTATCAGGGAGAGTAGTAACAGTATTGAATTTCCTCCATTTGTAGACAATTTCTCTTACTGTGGACTGATGAACACTCAGGTCTTTAGAAATGCTTTGTAGCCTTCATGCATCTCTACAATCCTTCCAAGGTTCTCTGAAAGCTGTTTTGATGGAGGCATGAGTAACAGTCAGTAACCTGACTTTATGTGCCTTTTTTATAGGGCCGGGCACACAACCCACACTTCCAATCTCATCTCATTGATTGGAAAGCCTGACTCCAAATAGCTTCTGTATAAGGCATTACCACAGAGGTTTACATATTTTTGAACCTAAATTTTAATTGTTTAAATGGTATACTCAGTATTGACGAGAAGTAGTACATAGTTTGTGTTATTAGTTTAAGCAGATTGTGTTTGTCTATTATTATGACTTAGATGAAGATCAGACCATATTTTATGAGTAAATAGTACAGAAAACCAGGTATTTACAAAAGGTTCACAAACTTTTTCTTGCAACTGTATGTTGGCTGGAGTTAGGGCCTTGTGGTTTGGCTCTTGGTAGGGTCACCCATGCCAAACAGGTCAAAGGTTAGAGGCCAGACTAAGTGTGGTTCACCAGTCTTCCAGGTCGGGGGTTCAGCTCAGGGCTAACAAGTTTGACTGATAAAACAAAACTGTTACAGAAAAAGCAATGAAGAATCCTTCTACCTCTGAGTGTAATTATATCACTGAGTCTCCACTTTGGCATGAGTGACTGACAGTAGTGAAAACCAAGAGGAAGCTACTGACATGATGAAGGAAGCCCTGAACACCACCACAGATGCAGGACCTTCACTGCTGCCCTAAACACCAGCAGCATAACAGGCAGCAAGTCATAAGTACTGAGACAGGCTTAGAATTTTAATTCACATCATGCATCTCGCATATTATAAGACCATAAGACATAGGAGCAGAATTAGGCCACTTGGCCCAACATGGCTGATTCTTTTCTCCCCTCCTCAGCCCTACTCCCCAGCCTAGCCTTCTCCCCGTAACCTTTGATGCTGTGTCCAACCAAAAACCTACCAATCTCTGCCTTAAATACATCCAATGACCTGTCCTCCACAGCTGCCTGAGGTAACAAATTCCACAAATTCACCACTCTCTGGCTCAAGAAATGTCTCTGCATCTGTTTTACATGCATGCCCCTCTATCCTGAGGCTACGCCCTCTTGTCCTAGACTCCCCCACCATGGGAAACATCTTTTCCACATTTACTCTGTCTAGGCCTTTCAACATTCAAAAGGTTTCAATGAGATTCCCCCTCATCCTTTTAAATTCCAGCAAGTACAGACTCAGAGCCATCAAAAGTAGCATTAATGGTAAGACCCTTGGCACTGTGGAGGATCAGAGGGATCTTGGGGTCTGAGTCCACAGGACGCTCAAAACAGCTGCGCAGATTGACTCTGTGGTTAAGAAGGCATACGGTGTATTGGCCTTCATTAATCATGGAATTGAATTTAGGAGCCAAGAGGTAATGTTGCAGCTACATAGGACACTGGTCGGACCCCACTTGGAGTACTGTGCTCAGCTCCAGTTGCCTCACTACAGGAAGGATGTGGAAACCATAGAAAGGGTGCAAAGGAGATTTACAAGGACGTTGCCTGGATTGGGGAGCATACCTTATGAGAACAGGTTGAGTGAACTCGGCCTTTTCTCCTTGGAGCGACGGAGGATGAGAGGTGACCTGATAGAGGTGTACAAGATGATGAGAGGCATTGATTGGATAGTCAGAGGCTTTTTCCTAGGGCTGAAATGGTTGCCACAAGAGGACACAGGTTTAAGGTGCTGGGAAGTAGGTACAGAGGAGATGTCAGGGGTAAGTTTTTTTTTACGCAGAGAGTGGTGAGTGTGTGGAATGGGCTGCCGGCAACAGTGGATACGACAGGGTCTTTTAAGAGACTTTTGGATAGGTACATGGAGCTTAGAAAAATAGAGGGCTATGGGTAAGCCTAGTAATTTTTAAGGTAGGGACATGTTCGGCACAACTTTGTGGGCCGAAGGGCCTGTATTGTGCTGTTGGTTTTCTATGTTTCTAATCATTCCTTATATAACCCTTTCATTCACGGAATCATCCTTGTGAACCTCCTCTGAACCCTCTCCAATGCCAGCATATCTCTTCTTAGATGAGGAGCCCAAAACTGTTCATAATACTCAAGGTGAGGCTTCACTAGTGCCTTATAAAGCCTCAGCATCACATCCCTGCTCTTGTATTCTAGACCTCTTGAAATGAATGCTAACATTGTATTTACCTTTGTAACCACTGACTCTAACTGCAAGTTAACCTTTAGGGTATTCTGCACAAGGACTTCCAAGTCCCTTTGCATCTCAGATTTTTGGATTTTCTCCCTGTTTACTGCAAATTTATTTCTAATATCAAAGAGTTGTGACCATGCATTTTCCAACATTGTATTTCATTTGCCACTTCCTTGACCATTCTCCAAATTTGTCTAAGTCCTTCTGTAGCCTGCCTGTTTCCTCAACACTACCTGCCCCTCCAGCAATCTTTGTATCATCTGCAAACTTGGCAACACAGCCATTCCATCATCTAAATCATTGATATACAGCATAAAAAGCAGACCCAACACCAGTCTCTGTGGAACACCATTAGTCACTGGCAGTCAACCAGAATATTATACCCATTTCAAAAGTAAGTCTGTCTTGCACTTTTGGATCAGTTCCCTTTCAAAGCCTGCTACCCTCAGCGAATATCAGTGAAAACCAATTCTCCCCTTGGCATATCATTTTGCATTAAGTCATGGATCCAACATTCAGTTTTGCTTTCTACTGTATTTGATAGAGGTATTAATTAAGTGTACTGTCTTGAGACCTGGAGAGGAATATGGGTAATTGCTCCCATTTCAGTTCACCGTCCAATAACTGCTGTTCAAAGTCTGTGTACAAACCCTTTGTAAAGACATAACTGACCTCAGCTTTGGAATCTCCACTGTCAGCTAGACTAGAAAAGGCCCCTAAAGTCACAGTTGTTGGTGTGAGAAAGAACAAATTGCGCAAACTGCAAAGACGAATGAATAACACATAGAATATTAAACGTCAAACCAGAGTTTTGAAAGTCTCGGAATGTTCAGTTCAATTTAGCGATGTGTCACGTGTTGACTGCAGGCTGCAGAGCCAGCCTGTCCTGAGCAAAATCACACAAAACAGCAATAAAGGAGTAACCAGAAATCAGAAACACACATAACATGAACTACAGAGGCCTCTAAAACTGAGACCACATTCACAAACTGCGCTGATCAAACATTGCCCAAGACTCCTGCACCTTCTTCCGGCAGCAGTGAGAGTGAAAGAGAGACCAGGCAGACTGTACTGAGCACCCGCTCGCCTCCCACTCTTGTCCTCGTTGATTTCAATCTTGCTCAATGCTTTAATTGGCAAGTTGTTTGAGAAATGGAGCTATTCATGGGTTTGCGCATTGCCATTGAGTCGCACACTCTATTCCTAATCTTGTCAAATTCCCTCGGAGACAGCAAAAGCTCAGTCAGTCCAAAGCCACATGATCAAAATGTAAATTACAGGCTCCAATCACACACAGATTAGTACAGTATATTTAAAAGAAGTGGTAGCAGTTTCATGAACTGACTGCAAGCATCACCACTGGTCACTGGCACCATCTTTGCCAGTGACAAATAAAGCTAATCTCTATTCTTCTTATTGCTTGATGGAATCTTTTCCATCCATCTGATGGCGCTACAATTTAAAACCATAGACAACATTGCAAAAGCCCCTCATAAAGCTCTGAAGTGCTCCCCAGACTGTGTGCTTCAAACTGCTTATTGGGTGATCCAAGATACACATGCGAACAAGCATTACCTTGGATTCACCGGGGACTTACCAAGACCTTTACTTGTGACTGGCCTCCACCAGACCATCATGGGTAAAGCCCTCCCCACCAATGAGCACGTTGTCATAGGAAAGCAGCATCCATCATCAGGGAACCCCACTACCCAGGTCAAGCTCTCTTCTCACTGCTGCCATCAGGAACAAGGTACAGGAACCTCAGGACACACACCACCTGGTTCAGGAACAGTAAGAGTTACTACCCCTCAACCATCAGGCTCGTGAACCAAAGGGGATAACTTCACTTGCCCCATCATTGAAATGTTCCCAGAAGCAATGGACCCACTTTCAAGGACTCTTCATCTCATGCTCTCGATGTTTATTGCTTACTTATTTCTTTTTGTATTTGTATAGTTTGTTATCTTTTGTACACCAGTTGAACACCCAAGTTGGTGTGGGTTTTTCATTGATTCTATTATGGGTTTACAGAGGATGCCCTCAAGAAAATGGACCTCAGGGTTGTATATGGTGACATGTATGTACTTTGAACTTACTGGGAATATGGATTTAAGAGAAGTTTGGATAAATACGTGCATGGTAGGGATATGGTCCAGGTACAGGTCGATAAGACTAGGCACGGACTGGATGGGCCAAATGGCCTGCTTTTGTGCTGTAGTGCTGCGTGACCAACAATCTAAGAGAGAAGTTCAGGGCTCTGATCATTTGAACAAAGGCAAACAGCTTCAGAGGAAAGGAAATATCACAAAAGCTGGGGCTTATAAAGCAGTTGGAAAGCAGTAGACACAACTACACACACTCTGGCTGCATACACAAAATGCTGGAGGAACTCAGCAGACCAGGCAGCATCTATGGAAAAGAATACAGTCAATGTTTCCAGCTGAAACCTTCCAGCAGGACTGGAGAAAAAAGGCGAGAAGTAGATTTAAAAGGTGGGAGAGGGGAGAGAGAAACACAAGCTGATAGGTGTAAATGGGAGGGAAGATGAAGTAAAGAGCTGGGGTTGATTGGTGAAAGAGATACAGGGCTGGAGAAGGAGGGGCAGTCTGACAGAAGATGACAGAAGGCCATGGAAGAAATAAAAAGGGGGGAGTAGCACCAGAAGGAGGTGATAGGCGGGCAAAGAGATAAGGTGAGAGAGGGAAAAGAGGATGGGAAATGGTGAGGGAAGGTGGCGGGCACATTACCAGAAGTTCGAGAAATTGATGTTCATGCTATTAAGTCGGAGTCTACCCAGACAGAATATAAGGTGTTATTCCTCCAACCTATCAGCTGGACAGTACAGGAGGCCATGGATAGATCTATCAGAATGGGAATGGGAAATGGAATTAAAATGGATGGCCACTGGGAGATCCCACTTTTTCTGGCGCACTGAGCTTAAGTGCTCAGCAAAGCTGCCTCCCAATCTACATTGGTCTCACAGGAGGCCACACCAGGAGCATTGAACACAGTACATGACCTCAACAGACTCACAGGTAAAGTGTTGCCTCGCCTGGAAGGGGCCCCGAATGGTAGTGAGGGAGGTGTAGGGGCAGGGGAAGCACTTGTTCCACTTGCAAGGATAAGTATAATACTATCAGGTTATTGTGTGATGAACAAATTCAGTACAAAGTTCAAAGTAAATTTTATTATTGAAGTACATTAATGTCACCATATACATCCCTGAGATTCATTTTCCTGTGACCATACACAATAGATCTATAGAATGATAACTATAACAGGATCAGTGACAGATCAACCAGAGTGCCGAAGACAATGAACTGTGCAAACAGTTCTCATGAGATAATGAGATAGAGTCCTTAAAGTGACATCATCTCAATGGATGGGCAAGTAAGTGTAGTTATCCCCTTTTGTTCAAGAGTCTGAGGTTGAGTGGTGGTAACTGCTCCTGAACCTGGTGGTGCGAGTCCTGAGGCTCCTGTACCTTCTACCCGAAGGCAGCAATGAGAAAACAGCATGGCCTAGATGGTGGGAATCTCTGATGATGGATGCTGCTTTCCTACAACAGTGTTTCATATAGATGTGCTCAATAGTTGGGAGGTCTTTATCTGTGATGTACTGGGTAGAATCTACTAACTTTTGTAAGATTTTCCATTCAGTCTCCGTGATCTCACTATAAGTTCTCAAAGCTATTAATGGGATCAGATAGGCTTATGTTTAAAGGCGACATGTTGATAAGAAAGGGAGTCAGTGTCAAGAAGGGAGCTGCTCCTTATCGCTATTCAATCAGGAAAGCTCACCATAAAAGAGGAACCAAAGTCCTTGCTAGAACTGTTGGGGAGGTTTTAAACTAGGTTGGCAGGGGTTGGGAAACACAGTGATAGGCCAGGTGATGGAGCAGTTGGTATAAAAGCAGTCAGTTGGATGGATTGGCATGTGTTTATTTTAACGTGTGAAGTATCGAGAACAAGGGTGATGAACTTACAGATTGGGCAGAGCTTTATAAAGGACTTAGGAGAGCTAGAATCAGATTTAATATTACCGCCATATGACATGAAATTTGTTAACTTTGTGGTAGCAGTACAATGCAATACATAATAGAAAAAAATCTGAATTATATGGTTAAATTAAATCAGTCATACAAATAATAGTAAATAAAAAAGTAGCGAGGTAGCGTTCATGGGTTCAATGTCTACTCTGAAATCCGAAGGCAGAGAGGAAGAAGCTGTTCCTGAATTATTGAGTGTGTGCCTTCAGGCTCCTGTACCTCCTCCCTGATGGTAGCAATGAAAAGAGGGCATGGTCTGGGTGATGGGGATCCTTAATGACAGATGCCACCTTTTTGAGACATCACTCAATGAAAATGTCCTGGATACCACAGAGGTTAGTGCCCATGATGGAGCTGACTAAGTTTACAACTCTCTGCAGCTTACTTTGATCCTGTAAGTGGCACCCCCTCCAATACCAGGCGGAGATGCAGCCAATAAGAATCCCCTCTGCATCTGCAGAAATTTGAGTGTGTTTTTGGTGACATACCAAATCTCCTCAAACTCCAAATGAAGGGGTCACGAGAAGGCCTTGGTGAGCAGATTTAAGAAAAACCCCAAAACATTCTATGGCAGAGGCTGAGAGGAGATAGATGCAGAGTTAGGGTAGACGGCAGCAGCTTTTTTCCAGGATTGAAATATCAAATACCCCCTTGAGATGGGGTAATTTCAAAGGAGATGTGAGCTGCGAGCTGCAGTTTTTTTTAAAACTGAGAGAGTGGTATGTGTCTGGAATGTACTGACTGAGGTGGTGGTAGAGGTAGGCACACGAGGTTTTTAAGATACAGTGTATGAATGTGAGGAAAATGGAAGGGTATGTACATTGTGTAGCAATTTGATTACTAGGGCCTGCTCCTGCGCTGTGCTGTGCTGTTCTATGTACTTGAAGAACAGGAGGATGACTACAGTGAGAATAGAACCGATCAGGGATGAAAGAGGAAACGTGCCTGAAGATGATGGGGAAATTCTTTAATGAATCCTTTGCTTCAGTATTCACCAGTGAGAGGGACCTTGATGAATGTGAGGTCAGCGTAGAACATACTGGAATATATAGGACATAGAGCAGTACAGCACAGAACAGGCCATTCGGCCCACAATGTTGTGCCAAACCAGCTAAAAAGCAAAACAACATCTACATTAAGAGAGGATGGGTTGGAACTTTTGAAAAACATTAGGACAGGTAAATCCCCAGGGCTAGAAAGGATAGACCCCAGGTTACTAATAGGAAATGAGGGAAGCCATTTCATGCCACTGACAATGGTCTTTGAAACCTCCCTGGCCACAAGGAAGATGGCAAGTGTTATTCCTTTATTCATGAAAAGTAAAAGGGATAAACCTGGGAATTGTAGACCAGTAAGTTTTACATCTGTGGTGGACAAACTACTTGAGAGAATTCTTTGAGTCAGGATTTACAACCATTTAGAGAAACAAAGACTGATTAGAGCTGGTCAGCATGGTTTTGTAAGGGGCAGGTTACGCATCATAGACTTTTTTGAGGAAGTGACAAAAGTTGTTGATCGTGGAGCACTGCTTGTGATATATATGGATTTTAGTAATGCAATTAACAAGACTCATTCAGAAAGTCGGGAGGCATGGGATTCCAGGGGAAATTTGGCTGTGTGGATTCAGAACTAACTTACCTACAGAAGGTAGAGGGTGGTAGTAGATGAAGTATATTCTGCCAGGAGGTTTGTGATTAGTGGTATTCCATAAAGATCTGCTCTGAGACCCCTGCTCTTTGTGATCTAAATGAGTTAGATGAGGAAATTGAAGAGTGGGTTATGTAAGCTTGCTGATGATGCAAAGGTTGGTGGTGCTGTGGATAGTGTTGAAGGTTGTCCCAGGTTACAACAGGGCACTGATAGGATTCAGCCAGCTCCATCATGGACATGACCCTCCACACCATTGAGGACATCCTTAAGAGGTAATGCCTCAAGACGGAAGCATCATTAAAGGCCTTCACCATCAAGAACGTGCCCCCTTCTCATTAACGTTAGGAAGGACGTACATTTCTTTTATTTTGATCTACGTATTTAACTACTTAATATATATTCATACTGTAATTTAGCTTTTTGTTTCTCTATCATGTACTTCATTGTACTGCTGCTGCAAATTTAACAAATTTCACGACATATGCCGGTGATATTAAACCTGATACTGATTCTGAAGATCCACACTCAATGATTCAGAAAAAGCTTCTACACCTCCACCATCAGATTTCTGAATGGTTCATGAACCTATTATTCCCTTTTATTTTTGTAATATAGATGTTTGTGTATTTACACTATATTGTTGCTGCAAAACAACAGGTATCACATCATATGTCAGTAATAATATGTCTAATTCTAATATAGATCCCTAGGGTAGTTGATGGTTTAGACACAGTCATTCATGGCTGGGATCAGAAGATATTTCTTTACCCAGAAGTGTATGTTATGATATTCTTGAGCTCAATGAATACTGAGAATAATACCTTAAAGACAAAAATCTACACAAGATGTAGAGCTGGCTGGGGGGAAAAGATGTGGTTTTGGTTCAGTCATTATGCTTTTGAAAAATAGGCCCTTTTTTTCCTTTTAAATTTGTTTGTGTTTTTGGGATTTTGCAAAGCCACCAAGATTCATCCAGCCCTCATTGTCCTTGAACTGAACACCTTTTCAGATAATTTCTGGAGACCATTTAGAAGCCATCCATGTTAAGAGACAGACCACAGACATGAGAAAATCTGCAGATGTTGGAAATGGAAAGCAATAAAAACAAGAGTCCTGATGAAGGGTCTCAGTCCAAAACATCGACTGTTCGCGTCTTTTCCCAAAACATCGACTGTTTATTTTTTTTACCATAGGTGCTGCCTGACCTGCTGAGTTCCTCCAGCATTTTTTGCATGTTAAGAGACCATTGGTTTAAATTGCTATTTGCAAATTCCCTTTTCATTATGCACTTTTTCCTTTTTAATTCGTATACTGTGAATTCCAGTTAATTGGGACAATCTGCCAAATTAAGCGGCTGCTCCAATTAGCCAAAGTTTCATAGAAATAGTTAAAAAGGCATTTAAGAAAACCACAAACTACTGTTAAACTGGTACAAATTACATACTTGAATGAAATACAGACAAATTAGAACACTACTAATGATGCTACGGTATTATAAAACTATGTATTCGTTCCTAATAGTTATCAATGGAGGAATTCATCCAGTGTAAGCTGCCATGTTCTTTTGATTGACAGTAAACGAAGAAGATCTGCACAGACACCTAGTGCAGATAACGGACTGCCTTCATACAAAGCTTTCAACAACTGCATTCTCCAAATCTCTATTGTTATTGTAAAATTCAAGATGATTGTCAATACCTTCAAATTCTTCATAATTCTTAAGTTGCTGAAGTAGTATATTCACTCCCAGCCATTTTTGGCATCTCTAAGCTTGAATGCTTGGAACGGTAGTGAGCAGAATAGTTCTGAATTGTCTTACTGCTAATTTCTCACCAACTATCAGTGACAAAAACTGCTTCTTGAACAAAATCACACACAACTGATGCTATTTAAAAACCGTTCACTCGATGCACAGTGTAGTGTCTAATAGCCACACAAACGGATGTGATTGACGCTAGTTTGAAACTGGCAATGGTCTCCTGTCCCAACTAAGTGGCAAAATGTCCCAAATAAATGAAGGGAACCGCAGCTATTTTCTCGATTAGTTTTTGTTCTTTAAGAGTTGTGCCCCAATTAATGGGAATCCTACCTGCAGAATGCTGATCACCCAATTAACAGGAATCTTAATGCAATCATCCTAACTGCAGAATTTTGTTAGGCCACATGCCATGTATTCAAATAACAGTCTCTGCCATTACAGACTGCATCATTGTTGAGGCAGTGAAAGGCATTGGTATGAAATAAAACAGTAAGGAAACACATCTGATAGGTTCCCACACTCTTTATAAGATGTCGTATTTGATGTCAATAAGATTGTTTAAAGTTCTTTAAACAGAAAGGTTAATATACACTGATTATGCTTAATATTCTACCAGAATCTTTTCTGTTTTCAGCACCTCCACAATTCTACTTACTGATTACAGATTCAGCTTTTGTGGCAGGTGTAAGTTACTTATTGAAAAGAAACAAGATTTTCAGAATCAGGTTTGGCAAATATTGTGAAATTTGTTACTTTTGCAGCAGCAATACATTGCAACAGACAACAGAAAAAAATGTGAATTACAGTAAGTATATACTAAATAGTTAAATTAAATAAATAGTGCAACAATAGAAATAAAAAAGTAGTGAGGTAGCATTCATATGTTCAATGTCCATTCAGAAATCGGATGGCAGAGGGGAAGAAGCTGCTCCTGAATCGCTGAGTGTGTGCCTTCAGACTTCTGCCCTTTAACTTAGCACCTAACTTCCTGAATTCCCTTTGCAGAAACTTGTCATACTTCCTACCTATGACCTATGTCATTGGTACCTACGTGGACCATGACCTCTGGCTGTTCACCTTCTCACTTAAAAATGCTGAGGGACTCTATCTGAGATCTGAAGCATTATATCACATTGAAAGTAAAATAAATTTCTGTTCAGCCTTTTCTTTCTACCAAGACTGTAGGAGGCAGAGGAACGTTACACAGGGCAACAGTGGTTAGCACAACACTTCACAATACAGGTTTCCCCCGCCACCCGAAGGCAGAGCGTTCCTATGAAACGGTTCGTAAGCCAGAATGTCGTAAAGTGAAGAAGCAATTACCATTTATTTATACGGGAAAATTTTGTGAGCATTCGCAGACCCAAAAATAACCTACCAAATCATGCCAAATAACACATAAAACCTAAAATAGCAGTAACATATAGTAAAAGCAGGAATGATATGATAAATACACAGCTTATATAAAGTAGAAATACTTTTCCACAATCACTGCCTGAACTGTTCTCCGTAGCGAAAATCTCACGCAAGCGCCGTCAGCAAAAACACGGCGCAAGCGCTCTCCAGTAACCTTTAAGCTATGAAGCTGCCAGATCATACCAAATAACACGTAAAAATACACAGCCGATATAAAGTAGAAATAATGTATGTACAGTGTAGTATCACTGACCGGAATTGGGAAAGTGTGGAGCACACTGATGGTGGTGTGTTAAGACTGAGTTGTCGGAGCTTGGGTGGTACAGTGGTCCCCACCCTCCGGGCAGCGAACCGATACCAATCCGCGAAGCATGCAGCGATAGCCGGGAGGCACACAGCACATCTTTAAGAAAAAAGCTGAAATAAACATGCTAATTAATTAGGTGCCACCCGGCACATAATTATCGGCCCAGATCAGTGCCGATTGCATTGCCTCTGATCTGGGCCAGCAATTACGTGTCGGGCGGCATCTAATTAATTAGCATGTTTATTTCGGCATTTTTCTTAAAGAAGTGCTGTGTGTCTCCTGGCTGCCGCTGCATTCTCCGTGAATCAGTATCTGTCCGCGTCTGGGGGTTGGGGTGGTGGGACACTGGGGTGTCATCTCGTCGTCTGTTTCCATTAGAGCAGGCAGCTCATCTTCTCCTATGACTGCCCGCCTCGATGTCGAAGGTCGAGGTTCGTTGTCTGCTGTGGCTGGTGTGGAAGGCTTGCTTGACTGCTGAGCCTCGCACATTTTTCTATCATTCAGTTCTTTGTAAGCATTCAAACCATCCTGCAAATATCCCCTAAACCGACGTACCCTTTCAAAATTAAAGTCGTACTTTATCATTACTCATTCGGTTTCGATTGTTATCCTTTCCTCTTCCAATTGCATCAGCTCTTCATCTATCAGTTCTTGGTCATGGGATGCCAAAACCTCTTCAACATCATCTTCGTCAGCTTCCGCAAGCCAAACTCACTTCATCCTTACTTCGTTCACCACGATCAAAACACTTAATTATGTCTAGTTTTACGCTAAGTGTAACACCCTTACGAGCTCTTTCAGGCTTTTCCAATAGCTTAGAACTCATCTTGCAAACGGCTGCTCACAGGCACGTGTTTAAGCAATGCCGGCAAGAATGCTGTTCCGAATCTAGGGGAGAGCAGCTGTTCGGGGCGCACGCTGCCTTTTATCGTGCGCTGATTTTTTTCGTAACAGTGAAAACACCTTCTGTCAGCAAAAACAGGGTACTAATGTAGGTCTTTTGTAACAGTGAGGTTTCATAAAGCGAACGTTTGAAAAGCGGGGGATACCTGTACCAGTCCCGGGGGTTCAATTCTCACTGCTATCTGTAAGGAGTTTGTACCTTCTCCCCGTGTCTGCATGAGTCTCCTCCAGGTGCTCCGGTTTCCTCCCACAGTCCAAAGGCTTACCGGTTAGTAGGTTAATTGGTCATTGTAAATTGCCCCATGATTAGGCTAGGATTAAATCAGGGGATGCTGGGCAACGCGACTTGGTGGGTGGCTGTGGGTGTGTGTGTATACCACAAGCACACACACATACACACATCGAGAGACAGACAAACATACATACATACACACACACACACAGACAGACAGACAAATAAGCATTTAGTGATTCCATTGTTTTGCAATCAGACACGGTCTATATAATTATCGGGGCGAGGGGGGGGCACTAAAGGTCAGGCTGCTGAAATGATTACTTGGATCCAGATGAAATGTTTTCGTGAATGATTCCAAATCTCGAAAGGAAGCAGCATGAACATTATAATCTATTACCCGGTCATTGTTTACAGTACATTACCACCACCCCCCACCCCCCCCCACCCCACACACACATCAACCCAGCCCCCAAAAGGAGTAGTGGAATGATTTTTCGGAAGAGTCGGTTTTGCAGCTTTTTTTTTGAAGTACATATCCAAATAATAAAGCTGAGAAAAGGAGAGGAGAAAAAAAAAGCGAGGTGGGAAAGTCAGGCGTGTGCACTGCGGCCTGGCAGAGACTCTCCGTCAGGTTTGACCGGCCGGGGGACCGCCATCCCTCCTCTTATGCTTCCACCTCCAACTGAAAAGAAATATAAAACATAAAAAGCCGTCACCCACCTCAACAACATCCCGCCACTACCACAGCCCCATTCGAACATCAGCCGCCAGCTACCCCTCCCTGGCCAGCGTGAGCGACGCGACGCCTGCGCAAAGCAACGCATCCGGGGACCGGGCGAGGCCGGGGACGCGCATTACTCCTCCCACCAGCGGCGGCGCTGTCTCTGCCCTTCGCCCGGGCAGCCCTGAATGCGCAGTGGGTTTACAGTACGGCTGAAGTTGCTGCAGGTTGCTATGATAACGTCGGCATTGCAGTAATTTGTGCCAAGTCTCGTAACTGGACTGTGACAACCAGATTATGTGCCTCAGTGACGTTACTGGAGGGAGGAAATAACAAGCACATGCTGTAGGCCTGATGTTATGTTCAAAGTTCCCAGCATACATGCCACCGCATACAACCCTGAAATTCTTTTTCCTGCGGGCATACTCAGCAAATCTACAGAACCAGTAGCTATAAACAGGATCAGTGATTCAGGAACAGCTTCTTCCCCTCTGCCATCAGATCTCTAAATGGAAATTGAAACCATGAACATTACCTCACTACTTTTTTTTTAATTTCTGTGTTTTTATACAACTTATTTAAACTTAACTATTTAATAGATTTATATATACTTATTGTAATTCAGTTTTTTTCTCTATATTTATTTATCCTGTATTTCATTGTACTGCTGCTGTAAAGTTAACAAATTTCATGATACGTGCCATGGGGTAGGAGGTACAGGAGGAGCCTGAAGGCACACACTTGGC
The DNA here is from genome assembly GCF_030028105.1 of Mobula birostris. Lineage (NCBI taxonomy): Eukaryota > Metazoa > Chordata > Chondrichthyes > Myliobatiformes > Myliobatidae > Mobula > Mobula birostris. The sequence goes on along the minus strand of NC_092391.1, from coordinate 58,824,500 downwards.
GATTCAGGAACAGCTTCTTCCCCTCTGCCATCTGATTCCTAACTGGACCTTGCATCCTTGGACACTACCTCACTTTTATTAATATATATTATTTCTGTTTGTTGCACAATTTTAATCTATTATTTAATTAATTACATATTAATTAATACATATACTATAATTGATTTGCTTATTTATTTTGTTTTTCTTCTTCTAGATTATGTATTGCATTGAACTGCTACTGCTGTTAACAAATTTCACGTCCAATGGCAGTGATATTAAACTTAATTCTGATTCTGATCAGTAGAAGAGTATAGAAGGCAATGAATTGTGTGAATGCAAATATAAATAAATAGCAATAAGTAACCAGAGCATGAAATAACAAGATGAAGATCCTTAAAGTGAGATCATTGGTTGAGGGAACATCTCAATAGATGAGTGAAGTTATCCTCTTTTGTTGAAGATCCTGATGGTTGAGGGGTAGTAACTGTTCTTAAACCTGGTGGTGCAAGTCCTGAGGCTCTTGTATCTTCTACCTGATGGCAGCAGCAAGAAAAGAGCATGACCTGGGTGATGGGGATCTCTGATGATGGGTGCTGCTTTCCTATGACAGTGTTTCATGTAGGTGTGCTCAATGGTTGGAAGGGCTTCACCGTGACATTCATATGCTGGGACCAGACAGATCCTTTGTGATGGTGTCACCCAGGAATTTAAAGTTACTGACTCTCTCCATCTCTGATCCTCCACTGAGGACTGACTCATGGACCTCTGGTTCCCCTCACCTGAAGTCTACAATCAGTTCCTTGGTCTTGCTGTGTCTGTCCGTGTCTGTCACGTTGCTGCTGCAAGTTTTTCATTGCACCTGTGCATACGTGTACTTATGCATAAGACAATAAACTCAAAATCAAAGTAAATTTATTATTAAACAATGCATGTTCTGCCATATACTGCTGTGAATTTAACTTTCTTGGAAAATGATGGAAAATTAGAGGTCCCCACCAACCAGGTCATGCTCTTTTCTTGCTGCTGTCATTAGGTAGAAGGTAGAAGGTACAGGAGTACAAGGTGTAATTAATTTAGATCTGTTTTCACTTTGACACGAAAGAGTCTTTTTCTGTTGATCAGTGTCAAAAAACAAACAAATTAAATCCACTGTGATTCAACGTTGTAAAACAATAAAACATGAACATTTCCAATGGGTTTGAGTGAATACCTCTCACAGGCTCTGTGTGAGTGTAGTCAGATGACAATAAACTTAAACTTGAAACAGGAGGAATTGGTCCCTTGAGTCTGCTCCATTGATCTGGCCTCTAAGCCACTTTCCCTCTCTCCCTATGCCCTCCAACCACCTTATCCTGTCACCATTTATTTAATTTTTTATATATTCTTATTTAATTTATTGTTATTTTTATGTATGGCACTGTAATGCTGCTGCAAAACAACAAATGTCAGGACATGCATCAGTGAAAATAATCCTGATTCTGATTATAAACTTGAACTCGATTGGTATGACAGTTTATAATGTTGTGGGGCAGTAATGTTTCCTGCTCCAGTGCTGTGGCTGCCCAGTCTTTGATCACAACGAGACAATGTCAATTCCTGTTCAGCATAGAACAGCATAAACTGGCTTAACAACTATCGCCTAAGGTGATAAAATACTTTGAAGGGTAGGTTGTGGCTCAAATCAACTCCCAGCTCAGTATGGACCTGGGCGCTCCGCAACTTGCAGTAATGTTGAACTAGATCCGTGGCTCTGGAACTGCACTGACTTCGAATAGGTATATTAATCATTTATTTACAAACAGTAAAAATTTAACCAGAAGTTCATGTTCCCCAACTTACAGAGACTACAAGCTAAATATTCAACAAACATACGTACATACAAGAGACGTACTTAGTTAAAAGTTCACAGAGTAAGAGTATACCATCTCAATCGTTATGTGCGTCCTTGCCTTAAACAAAGGAAGAAGAGAGCCAGCCCTTTCCATGTGCTAATTTATAAACTAGAAACTGTTTGAAACTGGACCCCAGGCATCTATCCAATAGGAAAAGCAGCTGCAGCTTCTACATTAACCAATCACAACGAAAGTGACTTACAACGATCAGAATAAGACAGGCTCCCACTGGACACTTGCCTATTGCCACAGTAAGCCTACAGCAGACGTGACCTCACTGGCTCCCCACGCGGCCTTGGATCGCCTGGACAATACAAATACTTACGTCAGGATGCTGTCTATTGACTATAGCTCAGCATTCAACATCATCGTTCCTACAGTTCTGATTGAAAAGCTATAGAACCTGGGCCTCTTTAGCTCCCTCTGCAACTGGATCCTTGATTTTCCAACCAGAAGACCACAATTTGTGCAGATTGAAAATAACATTCCACCTCACTGATGATCAATACTGGTGCACTACAGGGGTGTGTGCCTAACCCACTGTTCTACTCTCCCTACACCCATAACTGTGTGGCAAGGCACAGCTCAATTTGCTGATGATACAACCATTGTTGGCAGAATCTCAGATGGTGATGAGAGGGCGTGCAGGAGTGAGATATACCAGCTAGTTGAGTGGTGTCACAGCAACAACCTTGCACTCAATGTTATTAAAACCAAAAAGCTGATTGTGGACTTCAGGAAGGATAGAAGAAGAGAACACAAACCAATCCTCGTTGAGAGATCAGAAGTGGAGAGTGGGCAATATCAAAACCTCTGAAGATCTAACATGGTCGAAACATATTGGTGCAGCTCTAAAGAAGGCAAGACTGTGGCTACAGTATATTTCATTAAGAGTTTGAAGAGATTTGGTTTGTCAACTAAAACAATCAAAAACTTTGACAGATGTACCTTGGAGAGCATTCTGACTGGCTACATCACCGTCTGCTATGGGGTGGGGATGCTACTGCACAGGATCAAAGTAAGCTGCAGAGAGTTGTAAACTCAGTCAGCTCCATCATGGGCACCAGCCTCCGTAGTATCCAGGACATCTTCATGGAGCGGTGCCTCAGGAAGGTGGTGTCCATCATTAAAAACCCCCATCGCCCAGGACATGCCCTCTTCTCATTGTCATCGTCAGGAAGGAGGTACAGGAGCCTGAAGGCACACACTCAATGATTCAGGAACAGCTTCTTCCCCTCTGCCATCAGATTTCTGAATGGACATGAACCCACCTCACTACTTTTTTATATATTTCTGTTTTTTGCATTACTTACTTTAACTTACATATAGATACTTACTGTAATTCAGTTTTGTTTATATTTGTTATGTATTGCATTGTTCTGCTGCCACAAAGTTAACAAATTTCATGACATATGCCAGTGACATTACACCTGATTTTGATTCGATCCACGGCCTCCTCTTGTGCCAAGGTGAGGCCACCCTCAGTGTGGAGGAGCAACGCCCTATATTCCATCTGGGTAACCGCCAACCTGATGGCATAAATATTGATTTCCCCTTCCAGTGAATAAAACTCCCCCCACCCCTTTCCTCTATTCTCCACTCTGACCTTTTACTTCTTCTTGCCTGCCTATTACTTCCCCCTGGGTCTCCTCCTCCTTCCCTTTCTCATATGGTCCACTCTCCTCTCCTCTCGGATTCCTCCTTCTCCTGCCCCTTCACCTTCCCTTTCTCCTCTGGTCCACTCTCCTCTCCTCTCAAATTCCTTCTTCTCCCGTCCTTGACATTTTCCACACACCTAAATTCCCCTGTCACCTTCCAGCTAGCCTCTTTCCCCATCCACCACATTTTAATTTGGGTATCTCCCCCCCCCCCCCACCACCACCTCTTAGTCCTGATGAAGGGCCTCTGCCCAAAAAGTTCACTGTTTACTCTTTTCCATCAATGCATGCCCACTGGTATTAGACATTTCCACCCTGGGAAACAGATACTCTCTGTCTACTCTGTTGCTGCCTCTCATAATCTTATAAACCTCTATCAGATCTCCCCTCAGCCTCCGACGCTCCAGAAAAAACAACCTCTAATGTTTATCTAGCTTCTCGTGATAGCACCTGCCCTCTAAGCCAGGCAGCATCCTGGTGAGCTTCTTCTGTACCCTCTCCAAAGCCTCAACACCCTTCCTGTTGTGGAATGACCAGAACTGTACGCAATATTCCAGATGTGGCCTAACCAGAGTTTTATAAAGTTGCAACATGACCTCCTGACTTTTGAACTCAATGCCTTGATTCAGCTTCTCATTTCATCCCCCCCCCCCCACCGACCTTCCTCCTCACCTGGTGTCACCTATCACCTGCCAACTTGTACTCCTCTCCCTCCCTCCCACGTTATTCTAGCTTCAATCCCTTTCCTCTCCACTCCTGACAAATGGTCTCGGCCCGAAAAGTCAACTGTTTATTCCCCTCCATAGACACTGCCTAACCTCCTGCATTCTTCCAGCAATGTGAGCGTGCTGCTCTAGATTCCCAGGATCTCCAAAATCTCTTGTGTATCTGTCCTTAAAAAGCATACTGCTTTGATCAAAACCAGCAGAACATGCAACAAGTCCCACCAGACTGAGCGCATTTCTTTTCCTTGCAGTCCAGAATATTCAACAATTATTCTACCTGTCCTAGATTCTTCAGCCATTTGAAAGAATCTTCGCTCAATCTTTTAAACACTGGAACAGGGGTTCCCAGCCTTGGGTCCACGGACCCCTTGCTCAATTCAATTCAAGTTTAATTGTCATTCAACCATACGTGAATACCCATGAATACAGCCAAATGAAACAGCGTTACTCTGGCGTCAAGGTACAAAACACAGTACCAACAGTCATACACAACACAAAGCACACATAACACATACAAGGTAGCAAGCAAATGTAAGACACCTATAAGATATAGCCATGCAATCGAAAAGTCAAGACTCGAGCCATCAATGCAGAAACCTGCAGACTTCTGCCAAGTGAGCACTGTCAAGCCTAGTCCTTGCTATGAGCAAGACCACACAGCTCCCCTGCCGTCCGCCCCGATCTCAGCCAATAAATCAGTGAATTGAGCGTGCGGCATTCCACATTAACAACGTCCAAAAGGGTCTAGTGATCAAAAGGAAAGTGCCCAAGGTACTCATTCGCTGTTAGACTGTACGGGATCTTAGACTCAGCAGCACGACATGCAGCTCCTTCATTTCCTCTGCCAGTGTATTGGTCCGTAGCATTAAAAAAGTTGGGAACTTTTGCCCAGGAAGAATCTGTCCAATTACTGACCATCTCCCACAATAGAGTGACCTCTATAAGTGAATTCAAGGGTTTGTGAGGCCCGTGTCCAGTAAATGCAGAATTCCGCAGGAAGTAACAAAAATGTCAAAATGAGTGGTTACGTTAAAGCTCATTGTGACAAAGCCCTTAGTGAATGTGGAGATGGGGCGTTGAGAGAATGTTTCCAATAGTAGGAGAGTCTAGAGCCAGAGGATTCAACCTCAGAATAGGGAAAAGTCCCTTTAGAACAGAGATGAGGAGCAATTTCTTTAGCCAGAGTGTGGTGAATCTATGGAATTCATCGCCACAGATGGCTGTGGAAGTCAAGTCATTTAGTATATTTAAAGCAGAGGTTGATGGGTTCTTGATTGGCAGGGGATCAAAGTTTACAGGTAGAAGGCAGGAGAATGGGGTTAAGATGGAAAATAAATCAGCCATGATTGGATGGTGGTGCAGACTTGATGGGCCAAATGGCCTAATTCTGCTCCTGTGTGGAAAGTGATGCCAATTGATCCACTACCAACATGTTCTTTTTTGTTCGAATTCACAGTGTCAGTAAAATTACTTGCTATCTTTAATTTGTGTAGAGACTCAATGGATTGAAAAAAGTTAATGTCAGCATTGGCTGTGATTATTGACTGACCGAAAACTGACCAATTTTGGTGACTCTCAAATCTCCTTTCTTAAAGATTTCCATGCAGGAGGGACATAAAGAGACACCCATTCAGGGAGAATGAAGAAGAATGGGGTTGAGAGGTATAAAACACCAGCCATGATCAAATGGCAGAACACTCGATTGGCCAAATGGCCTAATTCAGTTCTTATGTCTTATGGTCTTATCAATGAATTAGTTTGGTGTTGGAATTCTTTAATTTGATTGTTAAGCTTCAAAGCACTCACTACTGAACATTTAAGTTCAGTTAGGAATATCTGTTCTCAAGAATAATCATCAGCCAAGTAACTTAAATTGTTTATTCCAGGGACCAGCTGATTTCGCATTGTTTATTCCAGGGACCAGCTGATTGCACTTATGTTGACCGGTTTAGCAAACAGAGCAGTGGACACCCCGGCTGAAATCTGGAGGAAAACACATAGAGGATGCAGAGGGGGATCAAAAAGGCGAGGAAAGAGGACCGGGTCGAGACAACAGGGACTTATGGAGAAGAGAAGTTCTCCACTTGGACTGCATGTGGACATACCCGACCAAAACTTTTCCATGGAGGGCTTCCAGACTGTTTGGGCTGACCGGAAGTGCACTGAGAGCAGTAAGCGTAAAGGAGTTGGGGGCTTGCTGTTCTGGTTAACAACGGATGGTGCAATCCTGGTCATATTACGATCGAGGAATGTTCTTATAGCCCGGATATTGAACTTTCTGCTGTTGGACTCTGGCCATATTCCACCGAGATACAACACTGGGCATCATGGGAGGTTATTCCTGCCTGTGGCCATCGAACTTTGCAGCTCCTCTCGTGGAGGGTCAGACAACCTAAGCCAATAGGCTGGTCCTGGACTTATTTCCATCTGGCATAGTTTGCATATTGTTGTTTGATTATTTGTGGTTTTTGTATTTCTATATTTATGCTCTATTCTTGGTTGGTGCAGCTGTAACGAAACTCAATTTCCTTCGGGATCAATAAAGTATGTCTACGTCTATGTCTAAAAAATTCAATTCAATTCAAGTTTAGTTGTCATTCAACTATACATGAATACCCATTGAAAAAGCCAAATGAGACAATGTTACTCTGGGGCCAAGGGGCAACACGCAGCATTAACAGTCACACATAGCACAAGCACACACAAGATAGCAAGCACACATGGTGTCACAATCGTGCAATAAAAGAGTTAAAAACTTGCACCATCAATCCACAGTTGACCACAATAGAGCCGTCCCCTGCCAAACGAACACTAGGGGGCAGCACTGACTCCAATGTGGACGCCGCACCACATCACCCCTCGGTGGAGCGCACCAGTCCCAGCACTAACAGTATCTTCTAGGGCAGGGGTTCCCGATCTCTCTTAATGCCACGGACCAATATGTTGGCGGAGAAAATATAAAAATAAAAGAGCTGCGTATAGTGCTGCTGTCAGAGTTGAAGGAGGCGCACAGTCTAATAGCCAGTGCATTTCTTTTGATCGCTAGGCCCTTTTGGAGATTGTTAATGAGGAATGCTGCAAGTTTGATTCACTGACCTATTGGTGAAGAGCAGGGGGACGGCAGGGGAGCTGCGTGGACTAGGCTCACTAGTCCTCACATATGGTATAAAAATACCATATGTCATTTCTTAAAATATTTCAATAGGTAATATAATTTTAAACTCTCCACTGCTCCCCTCCCCACCCAAAACAAACCTCATTTCCAAGATTATAAATGAGGCTTTAAAGGTACACAAGATTACTTCAAAACAGTGAGATTAAAATCAGATAAATTGTGTTGACCTTCATTAATCAGGGGATTGAGTTCAGTGCTTCAAGGTAATGTTGCAGCTCTATAAAACTCTGGTTAGACCACAAATGAGAATATTGTGTTCAGTTCTGGTCTCTTCATTCTAGGAAGGATGTGGAAACTTCAGAGTGGGTGCAGAGGAGATTAACCAGGATGCTGCCTGGGTTAGAGAGCATGTCTAATGAGGACAGGTTTAGATCTAGGTTTTTCTCTCTGGAGCGAAGGAGGTTGAGAGCTGACTTTATGGAGATATACGAGCTGGTAAGAGACATATTTCAAGTGGATAGCCAGAGACTGTTTTCCCTGGGAGGAAATTGCTAATGAGGGGTATAACTTTAAGGTACTTACTTAAATACTGCCCGTTACACCACTAGCTCTTTGGGCAGCAATGAAGCTCCTCCATCTGTCTATCCTTGGCCACCTTCTCTATTCAGCTCCAGGTGTGGTTCAGGGTCCTCATTTCTGTCTCTATGGAACGGCACCGGATTGCCTTTGGTCTCCTGTGTTTCCTCCACCCTTCAGGGGTCCAGTGAAGGGCTGTCTTGATGATGGAGTTGGCCTCTCTTCTCATCATGTGCCCAATCAAACCCCAACGTTTCCTTATGATGATTGTGACCATGTCCTCTTGGTGACACTGGAGGAGTAAGGTGTGGTTGGAGATCTTTCTTGGCCAGGAAACATGGAGGACCTTCCGGAGGCTCATGGTGTGGAATGATAACAGTTTGGCAAGATCGCTCTCTGTCATGTGCCAGCATTCTGACCTGTAATAATTTTAAGGTGATTGGAGGAAAATATAGAGGGGATATCAAAGTGGTGAGTGCATAGAATACGCTGCCAGGGCTGATGGAAGAGGCAGATGTGTTAGGGGCATTAAAAACCTATTATATAGGCACATGGATAATGGAAAAATAGAGGGATATGTAGAAGGGTATCCAAGGGGAGCACAACCTTATCATGGGGTTTGAAGACTTGCATGCCTCATCCGTCCCAGAACAGATTCCTGTGGAACACCACTGGTCACCGTCCTCTATGCAGAATATGAACAATCCACAACCACCCTTTGCATTCTGTGGGCAAGGCAATTCTGGATCTACAAAGCAAGATCTCCTTAGATCCCATGCCTCCTTACTTTCTGAATGAGCCTGGCATGGAGAACCTTATCAAATGCCTTACTGAAATCCATATACACTACATCCACTGCTCTACCTTTATCAATGCATTTTGTTACTTCTTCAAAGAATTCAATCTGCCCTTGACAAAGCCATGCTGACTATCCCTAATCAGACTATGTCTCTCCAAATTCTCATAAATCCTGCCTGTCAGGGTCTTCTCCAACAACCTGCCCAGTACTAAAGTAAGACTCACTGGTCTATAATTTCCTGGGTTATCTCTACCCTCTTTCTTGAACAAGGGAACAACGTTGGCAACCCTCTAATCCTCTGGTACTTCTCCCATCCTTATTGATGATGCAAAGATCATTGCCATAGGCTCAGCAATTTCCTTCCTCTCTTACCATAGTAGCCTAGGGTATATCTTGTCCGGACCCAGCAACTTATCTAATGTAATGCTTTTCAAAAGTTCTGGCACATCCTCTTTTTTAATGTCTACATGCTCAAGCATTTCAGTCTGCTATAAGTCAACTCCACAATTGCCAGGGTCCTTTTCCCTGGTGAATACTGAGGCAAAGTATTCATTAAGTACTTCTGCTACCTCCTCTGACTCCTGCACACATTTCCACTATCGCACTTAATTGGTCCTATTCTCACACGACTCATCCTCTTGCTCTTCACATACTTGCAGGATGCCTTGGGGTTTTCTTTAATCCTGCCCGCCAAGGCCTTCTCATAGCCCCTTCTGGCTCTCCTAATTCCATTCTGAAGCTCCTTCCTAGCAGCCTTCTAATTTTCTGGAGCTCTAACAGTACCTAGTCTCTTGAACATTTCCTAAGCTTTTCTTTTCTTCTTAACTAGATTTTCCACATCCTTTGTACACCATGGTTCTTTTACTCTACCATCCTTTCCCTGTCTCGGATGGAACATACTTATGCTGAACGCCATGCAAATATTCCTTGAGCATTTGCCACATTTCTGAGAACATCTGTTTCCAACTTAAGCTCTCAAGTTTCTGCCTAATAGCATCATATTTCCCCCACCCCAATTAAATATTTTCCCAAATTTTCTGCCCCTATCCCTCTCCAGCACTCTGGTAAAGGAGATAGAGTTGCGATCACTACCTCCTAAATGCTCTCCCACTGAGGGATCTGACACCTGACTAGGTTCATTTCCCAATACCAGATCAAGAACAGCCTCTCCTGGAACTGGCTTATCTACATATTGCATCAGGAAACCTTCCTGAACACACCTAACAAACTCCACCTCATCTAAACCCCTTGCTCCAAGGAGATGCCAGTCAATATTAGGAAAATTAAAATCACCCATCACAACAACCCTACTGTTATTGCACCGTTCCAGAATCTGACTCCCTATCTGCTCCTCAATGTCTCTGTTACCATTGGGGGGGGGGGGGGGGAGTGATTATAAAAAGCACCCAGTAGAGTTATTGCCCCCTTTCCTGTTTCTGACTTCCACCCACACTGACTCAGTAGACCATCCCTCCATGACTTCCTCCTTTTCTGCAGCCATGACACCATCCCTGATTAGCAATGCCACACCCCACCTCCTTAGCTTCCCTCCCTGTCCTTTTTGAGACATCTAAAGCCTGGCATTGGCGGCAGTGGAAGGCAGGCGGAGCACCGCCAAACGCAGTGAGCTCTTTCCCTCTTGCGTGGTGGTTTTTCTTATTTTTTTAAACCATAAAAGAGATAGGGTCCAGTGGAGCGGCCATCATCGGAGTGGGGGCTAGAGTCAGGTGATGAAGGAAGGCCTGGCCACCACCAGAAGTGGAGAACCTTCATTGCGGCCCTAAACACCAGCGGCATTACAGACAGCTCTCCTGCCCCCACACCCTCCTAGTGTAGGAAGGAAGGGTTAGATTGATATTAGAGTAGGTTCAAAGGTCGGCACAACATGTTCTATGTTCTATATGAGGGGTTCCCAATCTTTTTTATACCATGGACCCCTACCATTAACTGAGGTGTCTGTGGATCCCGGGTTGGGAACCCCTGTTCTGTGACATGGAGCATCTCTTGTCCTTTTATTGTTTAATAAAGTTTAGATAATAATTTAGGCTGGTTCAGTGCCTTCGGAGGTAAAACCATTAGATCCAAGGATTCATTGTTCATTCCACAGGCATATCACAAAGGAGACCTCGGAAATACTTTCCTAATTATACAATTACTCCTAAACCTGTTGAGACAATAAAAGAACCATAGCTCCTGCTGCAATAATAGCGGCCAAAACTTCCATTTAAATACAGGTTTCCCAGGAGTACTTCAACTGTTGCAGAGCATCGTTTAACCAGGAAATGTCAGATATCGCTAGAATTACGGCTTCCATTATGCAAAATGGAAAGATGATTTCATTAGGAAGGAAATACGTTTGAATCCCTGTGCACTCATCAGTGAAGTCCAGCTGATTCACAAATCATCCAGAGCAAAGAACAATTTCTCCAGCAAATGATCTTCACATCTTTTCCCACTGTGACTTAATTTCACCTGACTGCAGCACTTTATTAGACTCTGTGAAGATTACTAGCGAAATCAAGTGCAGGAATTACAGAGACCCTGATAATTCAAACAAAACTAAAGATTTATTACATAAATTAACCAGAAAAGCTAACAAGTGCTCGGGCAAGCCAGACAGAATCTTGATGACCAGAAATCACTGACTGTTCACGGAAGAGCTCGGTCTGAGTTTCACCCAACAAGTGTCATAACGACCCAACAAAGAGGGGGTTGGCATGTCCCCCCTGAAATACACCCGGGAGCAGGTAGGAATTCTGGCCATTGACATTACTCTGATTAAATTATCCCAAATTGAATACAAGTGATAAATACAAATAGAGTTTAACAATCCCCGTGATCCCAAATGAGACAACAGCAAATCAGAATCAGACTCAGGTTTATTCTCACCGGCATATGTCGTGAAATTTGTTAACTTAGCAGCAGCAGTTCAATGCAATACATAATACAGAAGCAAAAAAATAACAATAAATAAATAACAGTATATGTATATTGAATAGATTAAAAATTGTTCAAAAAACAGAACTAATATATATTAAAGAAGTGATGTGATGTTTATGGGTTCAATGTCCATTTGGGAATCAGATGGCAGAGGGGAAGGAGCTGTTCCTGAATCACTGATTGTGTGCCTTCAGGCTCCTGTACCTCCTGTCTGATGGTAACAGTGAGAAAAGGACAAGCCCAGGGTGCTGGAGGTCTTTAATAATGGACGCTGCCTTTGTGAAGATGTCCTGGGCACATAGTGAAAAACCGGAGCCGAGGTGCAAAAACAATTAGACATAAAAGGAACAGAATCCAAGGACAAAGTGTATACACGAGGCGATATTGAGAAAAATACACATACTAACTGATTAAAATAAAACTTCTCTTATAAATGATCCCTGGTTGTGACAGAATCTAATACACGGGGGTGTACAGGGTGAAGGGGCTTGTCATATCCATCCTGGGGCAGCTCACTCATTTTGGTCCCCACCGGACACTCAGCTCTCACCTGTGGCTCAAGCAGCTGTTTGCCTGTGACAGCGGCCACACTGTTTCGACAGGCAGGCTAAACCAGTTCCAGTTAGGCGGCAGCCTCACTCCCCGGTGAGCTAGGGACATGCTTATCCTAGCATGCAAAGTCAGCTCCAGCCAGCAGGATGGAAGAGATGTACAGTGAGATCCAACGGCCAGGAAGACAGTTCAGCAACGCTCCATGGAGGGCGAAAGGCAAGTTGGAGCAACACCTTATATTCCGTCTGGGTAGCCTCCAACCTGATGGCATGAACATCGACTTCTCTAACTTCCGCTAATGCCCCACCTCCCCCTCGTACCCCATCTGTTACTTATTTTTATACACACATTCTTTCTCTCACTCTCCTTTTTCTCCCTCTGTCCCTCTGAATACACCCCTTGCCCATCCTCTGGGTCCCCCCTCCCTTGTCTTTCTTCCCGGACCTCCTGTCCCATGATCCTCTCATATCCCTTTTGCCTATCACCTGTCCAGCTCTTGACTCCATCCCTCCCCTTCCTGTCTTCTCCTATCATTTTGGATCTCCCCCTCCCCCGCCAACTTTCAAATCCCTTACTCACTCTTCCTTCAGTTAGTCCTGACAAAGGGTCTCGGCCTGAAACGTCGACTGCACCTCTTCCTAGAGATGCTGCCTGGCCTGCTGCGTTCACCAGCAACTTTCATGTGTGTTGCTTGAATTTCCAGCATCTGCAGAATTCCTGTTGTTTGTGTTGAAAAGATGAGTATGGTATCGACCAGATGGGAGAAGGCTATTGTTTTGGCCAGCTCTGCTGATAAGGTCTCTCCCTTAATCCCCGAACAAAGCGGCCCTTTAGGAGAGCTAATTAAACGGCTCACACACGTGTGCTTGATTGTCCCAAGGCGATGCAAAGAACTGGGACGTTGGGTGGTGTTTGTCACGATAGGTCAGCCAAGTGAGCAACACCCCTATAGAATGAGTAATTCAGTGACGAAAGGGCTAACAAACACAGAAGTGTATACTGGCGATGTAATACGGCTGTCTGAAGCCAGCTTGATAGTGAACCTTGAGAAAAATGAGTTCGGCCACGCGAAGGTCACTTATCTGGGATTTGTGGTAGGACAGGGGCAGCTGGCTCCGATGCAGGCTAAGGTGTGGGCTATCTCGGAGGTCCTCACCCCGACAGACAAGAGAGCCCTGAGAAGGTTCTTGGGGATGGTGGGGTACTATAGGAAGTTTTGCAAAAACTTTGTGGATATTACCCTCCCTCTCACTAAGCTTTTGCCAAAGAATGCGAAGTTTGTGTGGAACGACCTTTGTCAACAAGCCTTCGAGAGTCTGAAGGCGATTCTGTGTCCCCATCCTGTGCTAAATGCGCCTGATTTTTCAAAACCCTTCTCCCTAGCAACAGATGCTAGCGACGAAGCTGCCGGGGCGGTGCTGTTGCAGACAGACAAAGAGGGGGTTGAGCACCCAGTTGCTTACTTTTCTAAGAAATTTAATACCCATCAGAGAAATTATTCCACTGTGGAAAAGGAGTTACTGGCCATCATACTAGCATTACAACATTTTGAAGTTTATATTTGCCCGGCCCGGAAACCACTGGTAATTTACACTGACCACAACCCATTAGTGTTTTTGGCCACTATGAAAAATAAAAGCAAAAGATTGCTAAGTTGGAGTCTGGTGGTACAGGAATTTGATATAAAAATTACACATATAAAAGGAACGGAAAATGTGATTGCTGACTGTCTGTCAAGGTGTTGACAACTTAAAATTCTCTGTATTAGCCAAATAGCTGATGAAGATGTATATTTGTGTGTATCTAATAATGTATTCATGTTTGTAATTTTTACCCCAGTAAAAATCCTTAAAGGTGAGGGGTGTGACGAAAGAGGGTTACAAAAAGCACACATAGACTAAGATGTTAACTGTCCCGTGCTGGCACCAGTGGGATCAGCAGTTGATCTGCCACCTGTCTTCAGGAGAAAGAAATATAAGGAAGACAATGGAGCAGTATTTGGAAATGTTAATGAAGAGACGAGAGAGTTTAACAGAAGGAGACACCGGTCTGAGAACTGTCAAGATCGGCTCCTTTTTGAACCCTGAACTGTTTGAAGTGTGATGGACAGGCGATACCCCAGCAGGGGGATAAAAAGGGACAGGTTCGCTAAGGCAGCACACACGACGACACCACGAGGTAACGAGACCCTAGAAGTGGTGTGCCTCCCACAAGTCGGTGGGAGTTTTTGGAGGGCTGGTCGCGGGACCAAGCCATAGACGCACAGGGTGGAAAGGTACAATCGGCAGGAACCTGGTGTGTGTCCGCCCTTGCCTGGGTGCCAGGTTCACTGCAGAGGAACGATCGTATCTGAAACGGAGAGGTCACAGTCAGTGACCTCAGAAGACATTACAAAGGACTCGCCCTAAAGCTGACTGTGAGGAATATCGAAGGTCTATTTGGAATCTGATTTGAATATTCATTCGCTCTCTCTCTCTCTCTCCCCCACGGCGACGGCGATTACCGTGAACTGAACTAAACTGAACTCTGTCACTTTGAAACTGGTCATTTACCCCTAGACGACGATAGAGCTTGATTGATCCTATTATCCTAGTTCTGTGTACATGTGTGTTTATTCATTGCTAACCTGTTGCATCTATATCCTTACTATTAGAGTACTGTTTTGCTTATTTCTTTAATAAAACTTTCTTAGTTCCAGTAATCCAGACTCCAACTGAGTGATCCATTTCTGCTGGTTTGGCAACCCGGTTACAGGGTATGTAACACTGTGCTATAATGTTCTGTGCTGTGCTGTACTGTACTGTTCTGTGTTGCTGTGCTATAATGTGCTGTACTGGACTGTTCTATGTTCCTGTGCTGTGCTGCTCTGTGTTCCTGTGTTGGGATGTGCTGGACTGGACTGTTGTGTTGCTGGGCTGTGCTGCTGTGTTTCTGTACTGTGTTCCTGTGCTATAATGTGCCGTGCTGTACTGTACCTGTTCCTGTGCTATAATGTTCTGTGCTGTACTGTTCCGTGTTCCTGTGCTCTGCTGTGCTGTACTGTACCGTACTGTTCTGTGTTCCTGTGCTGGGCTGTGCTGTACTGGACTGTTCTGTGTTCCTGTGCTGTGCTGTACTGTACTGTATTCCTGTGTTGCGCTGTGCTGGACTGTTCTGTTCTGTTCTGTGTTGCTGGGCTGTGCTGCTCTGTGTTCCTGTACTATAATGTGCTGTACTGTACTGTCCTGCATTCCCATGCTGGGCTGTTCTGTTCTGCGTTTCTGTGCTGTGCTGTACTGGACTGTTCTGTGTTCCTGTGCTATAATGTGCTGTACATTATGTATAATGGCAGGCAGGTTTACCACTGTTACATGGGTGTGTTTAAACTAAGTAGTGGAGGGGAGGAGAGGAAATATAAAGATGGAATTAAAGGGAAAGAGAGAATAAGGGAAGTTAAGAAAGACAACAGAAGTAACAGGGCAGAAAGCTCAGGAAGGGATCGGAGAGTATGGCCAGGTGCAATAGGAATCGATGTGTAAGGTGAGGGGAGTAATGGATTAAAAGTATTATATATGAATGCACAGAGTATAAGAAATAAAGTGGATGAGCTTGAGGCTCAGTTGGAAATTGGCAAGTAGGATGTTGTGGGAATAACAGAGACATGGCTGCAAGAGGACCAGGGCTGGGAAATGAATATTCAAGGCTATACGTCCTATTGAAAGGACAGACAGGTTGGCAGAGGGGGTGGGGTGGCTCTGTTGGTGAGGAATGAAATTCAGTCCCTTGCAAGGGGCGACACAGAATCAGGAGATGTAGAGTCAGTATGGATAGAACTGAGAAACTGTAAGGGGCAAAAAGAACCCAATGGGCCCCCAAACAGTAGCCCGGATATAGGGTGCAAGTTGAATCAAGAATTAAAATCGGCATGTTGCAAAGGTAATGCTAAGGTTGTTATGGGGGATTTTAACATGCAGATAGACTGGGAAAACCAGGTTGGTACTGCACCCCAAGAAAGGGAATTTGTGGAATGCCTCAGAGATGGATTCTTAGAGCAGCTTGTACTGGAACCTACCAGGAAGGCGGCAATTCTGGATTTAGTGTTGTGTGATGAACCAGATTTGATAAAGGGAACTCGAGGTAAAGGAGCCATTTGGAGGTAGTGACCATAATATGATAAGTTTTAATCTATAATTTGAGAGGGAGAAGGGAAAATCGGAAGTGTCAGTATTGCAGTTGAACAAAGGGGACGATGGAGCCATAGGGAGGAGCTGGCCAAAGTTGACTGGAAAGATACCCTAGCAGGGATGACAGTGGAACGACAATGGCAGGTATTTCTGGGAATAATACAGAAGGTGTAGGATCAGTTCATTCCAAAGAGGAAAAAAGATTCTAAGGGGAGTAAGAGGTGACCGTGGCTGACAAGGGAAGTCAAGGATAGTATAAAAGAGAAGTAGTATAACATAGCAAAGATGAGCGGGAAGCCAAAGGATTGGGAAACATTTCAAGAGCAACAGAGGATAACTAAAGAGGCGATACGGGGAGAAAAGATGAGATACGAGGGCAGGCTAGCCAAGAATATAAAGGAGGATAGTAAAAGCTTCTTTAGGTATGTGAAGAGGAAAAAATTAGTTAAGACCAAAGTTGGGCCCTTGAAGACAGAAATGGGTGAATTTATTATGGGGAACAAGGAAATGGCAGACAAGCTGAACAGGTACTTTGGATGTCTTCACTAGGGAAGGCACAAACAATCTCCCAGATGTAATAGTGGCCAGAGGTCCTAGGATAATGGAGGGACTGAATGAGATTCACATCAGGCAGAAAATGGTGTTGGATAGACTGATGGGACTGAAGGCTGACAAATCTCCAGGGCCTGATGGTCTGCACCCCAGAGTACTTAAGGAGGTGGCTCTAGAAATCGTGGACGCATTGGTAATTATTTTCCAATGTTCTATAGATTCAGGATCAGTTCCTGAGGACTGGAGGGTAGCTAATGTTATCCCATTTTTTAAGGAAGGAGGGAGAGAGAAAACAGGGAATTATAGACCAAATGTTCCAGGATTGAGTGAAGAGCCAATTTTTCTGGTAGGCAAATTATTCAAAACATTAATGTTCTAAGCAAACTTATGATTGAAGTACATATACATCATCGTGTACAACCCTGAGATTCATTTTTTGCAGGCATTCACATTACAATAGAATCAATGAAAGACACAAGATGGACAGCAAACTGAAAAAAGAAAAAAAATAATAAATAAGCAAAATGAGATGAAGAGTTCTTGAAAGTGAGTCCATAGATGTGGGAACAGTTCAGTATTGGGGTAAGTGAAATTATCTGCTCTAGTTCAAGAGTCTGATAGTTGAAGGGTGATAACTGTTCTGGAACCTGGCTGCTTAACAGGCTTTTCTCTCCTTTCTCAGTCTTCGACTTGAAATATCTCCGTTTCTCTTTCTCTATCAATTGTTAAGGACGAGGTTATGCAGTGCTTGGTGACACTGGACAAGATAGGACAGAGTCAGCATGGTTTCCTTAAAGGAAAATCATGCCTGACAAACCTGTTGGAATTTTTTGAGGAGATTGCAAGTAGGATAGATAAAGGGGATGCGGTGGATGTTGTATATTTGGACTTTCAGAAGGCCTTTGACAAGGTGCCACACATAAGGCTGCTTACCAAGTTAAGAGCCCATGGTGTTACAGGGAAGTCACTAACATAGTTAGAGCATTGGCTGATTAGTAGGAGACAGCGAGTGGGAATAAAAGGATTCTTTTCTAGTTGTTTGCCAGTAACTAGTGGTGTTCCGCAGGGATCGGTGTTGGGACTGCTTTTTATGCTGTATATCAATTTTAGATGATGGAATAAATGGCTTTGTTGCCATGTTTGCAGATAATACAAAGATTGCTAGTGTTGAGGAAATAGATAGGCTGCAAAAGGACTTAGATTAGGCGAATAGGCAAGAAAGTGACAAATGAAATACGATGTCCTCGTTGTTACCCAGACTATCCCTACTACCTTTTTTGAACAAGGGGACAACATTTGCCTCCCTCCAATCCTCCGGTACCATTCCCGTGGACAACGAGGACATAAAGATCCTAGCCAGAGGCTCAGCAATCTCTTCCCTCGCCTCGTGGAGCAGCCTGGGGAATATTCCGTCAGGTCAATATTAAACTAATATCAGTAACTTCATTTCTGTTCTCACATATGCAGCCCGACTCTGCTGAGTGTTTTTGGCATTTTATAGTATTAGTTAAGACTTTTTCCATCCCCAGTTTTTTTGATAGGAAAGCCTTCTATCCATTCCATCAATATTTACTCCATTACAATATTTTCTGGAAGCCCTTCACATCTGTCATATATGAAGAAATTCTTTGGCAAAAGGAAAGCCACACTAGTTTTGAAACATACTTTGTTTTACCACTCAGGAGTAATGTGAAAGGTTGTAATAGGAAGCTGCACGAGAATGACCTCCACTCTGCCGCAGAGAGCGAATGGCAGCCACGAAATGAGAGACTGAACAACTAAAAGCCCCAAACACCATCACCAACCACCACTTAATCTTGCCTGCAATGCAACAGAATATGTGGATCCCAGATCAGCCTCTACAGCCTCCGGAGGACCCAGCAACAGACAACCCCTTAGGATAGGGGTTCCCAACCCTTTTTATGCCATGAATCTGTGCTATTAACTGAGAGGTCTGTGGACCCTCGGTTGGGAACCCCTGCCTTAGGAGAACATCAGACTCGATGCAACACTCACCGGTTACACTGGACAATAACTTTTTTTCAAAAGCATTGCTTCCGCAGAATTCTTTGTTTATATTCTGCTTGAACACAAAATATAATTTCAGACTACTTATATTAAGTAGGAATTTGGAGAAACAAGAAAGTAACTTTTATTGAATATACTGTGTTTAATTATTTAACGGTTCAACTAAGCTAAAAATGTTTTGTTGATGGATTTTCATTTGTACTCCATGTCTGAGGCTTCTTGCTTAAATGTGCAACAATAATCAGCCAGCATTGATGGATTCCAGTTGCCCTGATACCATTTCACCATGACTGTAATGCCCTGGTGAAACCTTTCACTATGCTTATCACTGACAGCGCCAAGATTTGCAGGGAAGAGGTCTAAATGGGAATGCAGAAAGTGAATCTTTAGTGACTTGTGGCACTTCATGGTTTTGTATGCTTGAAGCATGTTATCAACCAGGTGCATGTGGTTTGATGCTCTATGGTTGCCAAGAAAACTTTCAATGACATCCTGATTGCCTTCCATGCGATTTTCTCCGGTCCCACTGGAAGTTCCTTGAATTGCCTGTCATTGATGACCTGTTTGATTTGTAGACCAACAAAAATGCCTTCCTTGATCTTGGAGTCAGTTACTCCAACTTGAATTATGAAATCGAAATAACAAACTTAGGCGATTTCAAAATCATGGTGTGTGAAAGGGAAATTTCATGGTGATTTTCATGATCAGCAGCCCAAAATCCGTAAGATACACCCAAAAGTATTCAGGAAGCAACATCTTTGTTGTGCAGTGTTACCACTAAACATTCTGATTCTAAAGCACACAAACATCAGCAGAAGGTGCAAAATTTTCATTACAGAACATTTTATTGAACAAAAGAAAGCAATAACCGCAGTAGCTATGTAATAGTTTTTAAAAACTCAAAGAATGTTCTAAAAAAAAACACAAATTCCAAGAAATATCAAACAAATTGCATATTCTCTGGGAGGTGAGGAATAATCTGTGCAGTGATGTCAACAAAGTTGACTGTAATAATTTTTAAATTATAAAGATTTAATTATAGGAAAGACATTCCTCCTGTCCAACATATATTAATTTTAATAGATTTTAAATTAAAATAAGAACATGTAGACACACAAACAGTAATGTGTTTAAACCAGAGGCTTTATAGGGTTGTCATATCCTGTCAGTGTCTGGATAGTTGTTTTATTTTAGAATATTTACATAATGGCCATAATTTCCTGACAAGTAATTACAGAACAAATTTGGTAACATTCAACAAACCTATAAAGGCAACATCTCAGCAAGGCCGTACACCTGTTGTCCAATGCAGGCCCGACTAACTGAATTGAAACATACTCCATAGTACAAAATTTAAAATACATGAAGAATAAAACTAAATTCATATATTTATATTTTTTAATTGTCTAGGATTCAAGCATCAACTTCAAGCAGCTGAAGATTTACCTTTGCTAATTGATGTTAAATGCTTCACAATTATTTCCTTTGGATCAATTATCCTCGCACAGGGATTATTTTCTGCACCTCACTTAGCCACAAAGGGACATATTAGATTATAGTTACTTATGGGATTGCGGAATAAAAGTGAGGAGATGCAATTAATTATGTTATTCTTCAGCTTCAATTATGCTTTAAACAAAGCTGCATAGACAGTGGATTCCGGTTAATTGGACCATTAGTTAATTGGGACAGCTGTTTACTGTATTTGGAACAACTCTTAAAGAACAAAGACTAATCAAGAAAACAGCTGGGATTCCCTTCATTTACTTGGGCCACTATGGAGCTTATTTGGGACTGGAAACTGTTGCCAAACAGTTTCTAACTAATGTCAGTAACGTGCACTTGTGTGGCCATTAGAAACCACGCTGTGATTACAGCAGTCAGTTTTTAAAATAGCATCAGTTGTGTGTTTCTATTCAAAAAGCAGTGACTTTTTTGTCTCTGATAGTTGGTGAGAAATAAGCAAGACAATTCAGAATAGTTTTGCTCACTGCAGTTTCAAGCATTCAGGCTTGGAGATACCAGAAACAGCCCAGTGAAAATGAAACAATTCCACTACTGTACTTCAAATTAGGAACTATGAACAATTTGAAGGTATCAGCAATCATGTTGAATGTTACAATGAAAATGAAGATTTGGACGATGCAATCGTTGAAAGCCAGTCCATTATCTGCACTAGATTTTGTTCATTTACAGCCAATCAAAAGAACACGGCAGCACACAGTGGATGAATTCCTCTGTTGATAACTATTAGGAACTAATACAGTTTTATAATACTGTAGAGATATTGGCAGTGTTCTAATTTGTTCTGCATTTCATTTAAATACATAAATTGTTACTCAGTTAAATGGTAGCTTGTCTTTTTTTCAAACTACCTTTTAACTATTTCCATGGAACTTTGCCTAATTGGGGCACCCTCTTAATGGGACAATATATACTGCCCCAATGTGTCCCAGTTAGCTGGAATCCACTGTATATCTATAAATTAATTCTGAAGATGACTGAGCAAGTTTATTCTGGATCTCACATGCATTGTGAAAATAAGTTGTACCGATAACTAAAAAGTAAATAAAAGTAAAGCATACAGGAAAAACAATTACCAAAAAATAGTTTATTGCACATTGCTCCTCAGCAATATAATGCACAGAGTTCCTCAACATGCTTATGGTGCTTTTGTACTGTACAAGATAGTCTGAAGTAAGTTGGTCTCCAGAGTAAAGGCAAAACAAAATGTAAAAATATGAAGCTGAAATTAAACTGAAGAGTGTTGTTAACCGAGCATACTATTTCAGCATTGCCAGACAGCAAGTTACTATGATAGAAACAATAATCGATGTAGTGAGCAAACATTAATGATGGTTAAAGTAGCTCTGGTTAGCCTTTTCCATTACTCCAGCTCAACTTCTACCTACTGATAAGAAATAAAGGTGTTTCTAAGTTTATTTGAGAGTTGTATAATCATGCCTTCTCTTTATAACAAAGCAAAAAATGACTGGAATTTTGTATTACATATAAAGTTTTTTTTTTTTTTTAAAAGCTGCAACCCAAGGTCCATACATATATAATATCTATTTCTCTTCAAGGCTGCCAGCTATGAAGCATTAAGTGACTAAGTACCAACTTGCAAATACTCCTAGGTGACAGGTAGTAAGTTCCTTTTATACTGTTCCAACCAGTGAACTGTCCCACCTAGAAAGGATGGGCAACATTTCTAATTTACTGAGCCCAAATGTGACCCCGGGGACAGGGTGTGCCATAAGTTTTTACCCAACCTTACTCCAAAGATGCCTTGTATGGATTCAAACCCAACATTTTCTTGAGAAATTCAAGCCTCTACCAATGTGTAAAGAAACATGGAAATGCTATATTTAGATGACTCCGTGTATTAGTGCGTTAACAGAAGCAAAGCCCAATACTTTCAAAAGGAGAACTTGTCACTGAGGTTGGATCGAGTTATATTGGCTTGCTCCACAACTTGGAGATTAAAAGGTGCAACATACATTTTTTTTTTAAACTACTTCTCCCCCACCCCCAAGAAATAAAAGATTTTGTAATGTTCAGGTGAAAATGCACTGTACAAACCACACTATTGTTCTCAGTTAAACTTTTGACTTTTTTTTTCCGGCACCAACAAAATGCTGCTCAAGTCTTAAACTCTTAAATACACCTCCAACTTCAAGTTAAATTGACAACTTTCAGAACTCAAATACAAAAGTTACACCCAGTTAAATTTTTAATAAATTAGAAACAATATGTTTAACCTTTTAAGCCCTTCTTGAATAAAAGACATCTCACCTCATGTTCTTTACCCACATCTTGAACAAAGGCTTGGGATGATTAGAGATGAATATCTCCTATTTCAGTCCATACCATTTCATGGCCGATGATGGACTTGCCTCCACAAAGATAAATAAAGCTAATCTCTCCCTATCTCTCCTTCCCCTTCTCTTAGTAAGGCCCCTGTAGCCAATAAAAACCACACGAGGCCTGTTGGTTTTAACTACAGGTGTGAAGCCATGAAAGGATGGTGTAAAGGGGATCCTTAACTACTTGCCGATGGATTGGCAAGCAAAATCAGAATGTAAATGAATCTCAAGGAGGAATGGAAAAGCTTCGTACTCATCAGCATTGCCGAGTGTGGCAGTACAGAAATTGTTCCCTATTGAGTGCTCCCATCCATGTGGTCACTATTTGCACTATTGCTCAGGTCAGTTGCTAGATTAATGTTTGACTGTTCTGCTGTTGTAACGGGGCCGTCTGCAGTCAGTTCCATCAACTGCCCTTCGATCTGCGTCCATGATGACATTGACTGATGCACAGTTACCGTGTGCTCCTCCATTTGTCGCTGTAAACTGTCCATCTCTTGCCTTTGGATGGAAGCAGAAAAGAAACTCTAAGTTATAAACGTTAATTTTCTGGCCGCTAGCGCAGGAATCAAACCCGTCCCACTGCCGCTGTGCCAGTGAGTTCATTATAAAACTATATCACATGTTGGAAACCACTTTTTAAAAAAAAAATAAAACTTGTTATAAGATTTGTACTTTTTGACAAACGCGTTTTTCACTCACTGGGGCAACACAATCGAATCAACACATCACTTTACAGTACAGGCAACCTGGGGTCTTCCTGCTGCTGCCCACATGGTGTTTGTACATACTCCCTATGCCCATGTGGATTTCCTCTGGGTGCCCTGGTTTCCTCCCAAAGACATACCAGCTGATTGGGCACTGTAAATTGTTCCATGATCAGGCTAAGATTAAATCGGGGGATTGCTGGGTGGTGTGGCTTGCAGGGCTATAAGGGCCTGTAGCTGTTCTCTATCTGCCATGTATTCTGTGTTATGTGTTTATAATGTGTATAATGGTAACTTGTCACATGAGGTGGGTGTGGTAAAAGCGAGAGGAATAAGTTCCATATTCATGCTTATTCATACTTATTTCGGGGCAGTTTGTAGCCTGGGACCAGTGGAAGTCACATCTTTATATCACCGAGATAATGCTAAATAATGCTTAATTGCATCTTTGCTCATTGCCAGTAAAGGATAGAAATAAAGGATTTGACTCTTTGGAACAATCCTTTCACTGGAGTTGAGAGTGTGTCATGCAAGTATAATGGTGGTCGCAGGCTGGAGTCAATTACTTTGATTTTGGATTAGTTTTTGCCTCTACAGGGCCTATTCCGCACTGTGTCTCAATAAATCAATAAAATAATTTCATGCCTCATTCTTGACTTCTGGACCTCTGGAGTGCAAAAACACCAGGCTCCAACAAGGAACTACAGAGATATAGTGGTTAGCACAATGCTTTTACAACTGGAGGCATCAGTTTGAAGTTCAATTCCAGTGCCTTCTGTAAGAAAGTTTGTACATTCTTCCCATGACCACGTGGGTTTCCTCCCACAGTCTAAAGGCGTACTGGTTAGTAGATTAATTGGTCATTGTAAATTGTCCTGTGATTAGTCTAGGGTTAAATTGGTGAGTTGCTGGGCAATGCGGCAGATTGGGACGGAAGGACCTGTTTCATGCTGCATCTTGAAATCAACAGAGTTAGGAAAAATTTAAGCAAAGAAAAAAAGCAGCCAAAATCAGCTACTGATAAGGAGCTTACCTGAGTTGCTTTAAACAACTGTGTAGATTGTTCAGAGGCTCTTTACTCACAGCTGTTGGTGGCCTGAGTAATTCCTCAAGGAGGGCAGCAGGTACAGGGCAATCAGGGATCTTTACTGGAGTTACAGGATTTGATGAAACAGCATCTCCTTTCAATTCCACTCGCTGTTCAAAATAAAATTTAGTTATTTAAAACCAAGTACAAGATCAAGCCAGTAAGTCTGTCCTAAAGGTTTTGTCCCACAAGCTCCTCTCACCAAATATTTCTATTTCTTTCTAAATTTAACTTCTTTCCAAACGCATCAACATCTAATATAAAACAATGAATTACCATTAGTGCACAATGCACAAAAAGAATCCTCGCGATACATTTAAACAAAGCGTCATGGTGTCCAAATAACAAAATACCTACTGTATGGAAATAACTCAGAAAATGTGTAGCTTGGGTGTGTGATGGTTGAATTGAGCTTTTCTCCAATTTTGGTAATCCATTTGCAAAGGTTTCGTCACCACGTGAGGAGACATCGTCAGTGCGCCGTTCATCATGGTGTGTCCTCTGAATGCTTGGCGTTTATGTACTTATCAATCAGCTGATTGGTTGTCACCTCGGAAACTCAATTAGGATATAATTCCAGACCACAATACAGAGCTTGCCATGCAACCAATCAGCCACAAGACTACCTCCCTACGTCACAATTGAGTTTCCGTAATGACGGCCAGACAGCTGATTGATAGGTATACAAAGGCCAAGCATTCAGAGGGCACACCACAAATTACAGTGCACGGATGTCTCCTCGTATGGCGACAAAATGTTTACAAATGGATTGCCAAGATTGGAGAACAACACTACCCAAAACCTACTGTATATATAGGTAGTGTGCCTACGACTTTTGCACAGTATCGTATCTACCGGATGTTCATCAATATTCATCATCATCATGTACCATCTCAAATAATGATTTTTCCTGGTAGATTTCCTACAGAAGTGGTTTGCCATTGCCTTCTTCTGGGCAGTATCTTTACAAGACAGATGACCCCAGCCATTATCAAGTCTTCAGAGATTATCTTCCTGGTATCAGTGGTTGCATAACCAGGATTTGTGGTATCACACACTGCTCATATGACCATCCACCTCCTGCTCCCATGGCTTCACGTAACCCTGATCGGGGGGCTAAGCTGCTGCTACACCTTGCCCAAGGGTGACCTGAAGAGGTGCCTTACATCTCTTTTGGTAGACACATCTCCTCCCTGGAAATAACAACTCCTCACTAATAATCAACACTTAGACCTCTGTTCTACTCTCTCTATACCCAAGAGTGTGTGGCTAGGCAAAGCTCAAACGCCATTTATAAATATGCTGATAACACAACTATTGTTGGCAGTATTTCAGATGATGACAAGATGGCGTACAACAGCATGATAGATCAGCTGGTTGAGTGGTGTTGCAGCAACAATCTTGCACTCAACGTATTAAGACCAAAGAATTGCTTATGGACTTCAGAAGGGTTAAGATGAGAGAACACACACCAGTCCTCAGAGGGATCAGAAGGGAAAATAGTAAATGATTTCAAGATTCTGGGAGTCAACATCTCTGAGGATTTATCCTGGGCCCAACATATCAATGCAGTTACAAAGGAGGCTTGACAGCAGCTATATTTCATTAGGAGTTTGAGGAGATTTGGTACGTCAGCAAAGACGCTCTCAAATTTGTACAGATATACTATGGAGAACATTCTAACTGGCTATGTCACTGTCTGGTATGGGGGTGGGGCAATGCACAGGATCAAAATAAGCTGCAGAAAGTTGTTAACTCAGTCAGCTCCATCAGGGGCACTAGCATCGGTAGTACCCAGGACATCTTCAAGGAACGATGCCTAAAAAAAAATGGCGTCCATCATTTAAGGACCCCCCGCCCACCCCCTCCCCAATCACACAGGATATGTCTTCTTCTCATTGCTACCATCAGGAAAGAGCTCCAAAAGCCTGAAGACACACACTCAACAATTCAGGAACAGCTTCTTCCCCTCTGCCATCCGATTTCTGAATGGACATTGAACCCACGAACGCTACCTCACTACAATTCCCCCCCTCTTTTTGCACTACCTTTTCTATATTTTTTCTTACTGTGATTTATAGTTGTTATTATGTATTGCTGCCACATAATGACAAATTCCACAACATATGCTGGTGATATTAAACTTGCTTCTGATTTAATTTGGCTCCTTAAATCTGCTCTGCCACTCAGTGGAAAAATAATTAATTTGTGACCCATCTCCACACCTTTAGCCATATTTACTACTACCTTTTGGTCTGTTCCAGTTCTAAAATTAGTATTAGCACTTTCACCCAGCCAGAGCTCTTAAATGAACCTCCTTAGGTAAGCAGGAGTTTTTTTTAGCCAGAGAGTAGTGAATCGGTAGAATGCCCTGCCACAGACTGTGGTGAAGGCCAAGTCCGTGGGTTTACCTAAGGCGGAGGTTGATCGTTTCCTAATTGGTCAGGGCATCAAAGGATATGGCAAGAAGGCATGTGCATGGGTTTGAGTGGGATCTGGGATCAGCCATGATAAAATGGCAGAGTAGACTTGATGGGCTGAATGGCCTAATTCTGCTCCTCTGTCTTATGGTCTAGTCATATGATTAACCATCAAATCCTTTAATCCAGGGGTTCCCAACCTTGATTCCACCAACCCCTTGATATATGGTAGGTGTCTGTGGCATAAAGAAGTTTGGGGATCCCTAGGCAGCATCCAGTAAACATTTTCTGCCCACTGACCTTACGTGTTTTTCTCTGCTTGAGGTCCATCTTTAACTGTTGGTTTTGCTGTAGTAACGTCTTCATGCTGTTTCTTAGTTCCATCACCTTAGTTTGGAGCATGAACTTATCTTTGCGGGTTGCTGAAAGTTCCTCCTGCAGTTCCTCCAGATTCGTTTTAATACTCTGAAAAATATAAAGGATAATGTGCCTTCATTTACAATCACTGCCTACTAAGAATGCTGGAAATATGGCAAACATTGCCTAATAATAAATCATCATCAGTATGTGCCATGTTGTATGAGGTGGGCAATCATGGCCCTTCATCAGTCTTTAATTTACCTGTGGGGAAGATCCCGTTCACACTGTTGTTCTTACTCTTTTCTCTATCCATGACCATGACTGCTCTTGGCCTGGTACTTGCAGGTCACAGCTTCAGTTCAGCACAGAGACAAGCAAACCTCGCGAAGCACCAAGCTGAATATTCGCCTCCAGCCCCGATGCCTTGATCTTTTCAATCTGGCCCAGCATTTAAATCGGCCAAACAGCAGGCTGTTCCTTGCTCTCAGGCCTAGCACTTACCACCTCAATTCAGCCCGTACCGAACCTTTCCAATTTGGCCAGTGCTGAAATCGGTCAAAGCTTGGCCTGCTCACTGTTCTTGGGCTTGGACCCTGCTGCTTCACCTCTGCCTCGTCACAGTTCTACCACTTTGAATCGCTTCCAAATACGCTCCAGTAGCCAAACACTGGCTTGTTCCCCACCCTCAGGCCTGGGCCCCGCTATCTTCATTTGGCCTGTACACACAACCATCCTGCGCCTTCAAAATTTCACTTCACAATGCAGAATGGGTGGTCATACAGGCAGTCCAAAAGCTCGACTCCGAAAGGGTGTAAAGCTCAGTGCGATGTCACTGACATTTCACACTGCTCTACAGCATAGGAACACAGTATCAGTGTACAGATTCTGCACCAAGCACCTCCACATTCTAGACACACTCCACTTGTACTCAGCCATTTCCTCAAGTTCAGTCATGGAGACCGTTTCTTTGTGCTGAATTCTTCCTGCATATTCCATTGTTATTCCATTTTCTAAATCATCCATGTAATTAATTTTTTTAAAACAAATGAATAAGGAATAAGCGACATGCACCAAGTGTAGGAGGAACTCACAAGTTAAGTAGCACCTATAGAGGAGAATAAACAAGGGCATCAGTTCTAATCGTCGACTGTTTATTCCCCTCCACAGGTGCTGCCTGACTGCTGAGCTCCTCAGGGACTTTGTGTGTGTGTTGCTCTGGATTTCCAGCATCTGTAACAGACTGGTAAAGAATATAGCACTATATAGATCAGCTGCATAGATGGGCAGAGAAATGGTAGATGGAGTTTAAGCCAGATAAATGTGAGGTGTTGCACTTTGGTAGGGCAAATGCAAGGAGACAGTACACTGTTAAGGGCAAGATTTTTAAGTGTTGCTGAGCAGAGAGATCTTGTGATCCAAGTTCATAGCTCCTTGAAAGTGGCTACACAGGTCGATAAGGTGGTTAAAGGCAGCTTGCTTTTATTAGCAAAGGCACTGAGTTCAAAAGTCAAGAGGTTATGTAAACTTTATAAAACTCTGGTTAGGCCACATCTGGAGTATTATGTACATTTCTGGTTGCCCCACTAAAGGAAAGATGTTGAGGTGCAGAAGAGATTTACCAGGATGCTACCTGGTTTAGAGGACCATCTATCATGAGAGGCTGGACGAGATCTGATAGAGGTTTATAAGATTATGAGAGGCACAGATAGAGTACACAGAAAGGATCTGTTTCCGAGGGTTGAAATATCTAATACCGGAGGACATGCACTGAAGGTGAGAGGGGGTAGGTTCAAAGGGGGATGTGAGGGTAAGATTTTTACTCAGTGGATGTCTGGAATGTGCTGTCTGGTATGGTGGTGGAGGCAAATACACTTAAGAGATGTTTGGATAGGCACATGGATGTAAGGAAGATGGAGGGATATGGGCATTGTGTAGGTAGGTGGGACTAGTGTTTGGGTGGTCTTGATTTGCTTTTCAGCTGGTTTGGCAGCATGTTCCCATGCTGTCCTGTTCTACGTTCTATTTCTGTTTATGGTCAAGAAGTCTCTTTCAAATTCTAAATATCTCAATTCACCCAGAAAGCAGTCATGTATGGCAAGTTTCATGTGTCTAATATTTAGCCACAGAGACTCCTACACATAGATGTCCTTAATAACACCTCTCACCTGCAAGGCTTCCTGAAGTCCTTCCAGCTCTTTCTGACTTCGCTGCTCAGTCATTGAGATTTGCTGCCTTAAGGCTTGGAGCTCTCTTTCCTTCTGTTCAACTTCCCACTTCACGTCTTCCACCTGCAAAGAATTTCTACTTTTCATTAATCCACACATTGGAAGTGTGCCCCAAAGCAACTCCACTGCTGCCATCTGATTAGTACAGATGTCTCGCTGCACTTAATACCATCTGTAACTAAGATTTAAACCTTAATAGATTCAGTACCATAACATTATTGATGACAACAAAACACAAAATTTGAAATGGGGTGGGGAGGCAATATACCAAAGCGGAAACCGTACACTATGGGTGCCATGGTAGAGTATTGGTTAGCGCGACAGTATTGCAGCTTGGGGCATTCTGGAGTTCAAAGTTCAATTCCGGTGTCATCTGTCAGGAGTACCTACATCTTCCCTGTGGAATGCCCCGAGGGCTTTCCTTGGGTGCTCTGGTTTTCTCCCATCACACATAGCCTTTGCTGCCACAAAGCTGTACTTTTTTAATACAATTTTGAAATCCATGTTAATATAATTGTGAAATACTCTGTAATTAAGTGTTAATGAATATAATCCACAAATTTTCTAAATAATAAATGTACAACCTTTACTTTCAAACATTTTAGAGCTTCAACGCATTTACATTGTGAGTGTTTCAACTTGCAGCACTGTTATATATTGTAACAATAAACACAGAATGGAAGTCAGTAGCTCATTGTTAATAAACCACCGGCCTGCTGAACACTGAGAGAAGAGAAAAGAAAATGTTTATGAAACATGGAAGATTTTCTTTGTTGGACTGTATTCCATGATGAATAATAAATTTATTATGAATATAATTGTATTAATTAATAAATAAAATCAAAAGTATGTGTTTTTTTCCATTTTCATTCTAAATATTCATAGTATACATACTACAAAATATACATTTAATTGCTGCACAGTGTTCAGGCTATGTACAAATTTCCTGCTCAGAGCAGTGGTAGGTCTGCACAGCTGTGCAAAAAAATAATAATAATAATTGGAGGGAGTGCTGCCCCGAAGTCCAAAGACGTACCGGGTAGGTTAATTGGTCATTGTAAATTGTCTTGTGATTAGGTTAGAGTTAATCGGGTTTATTGGGGCTTGAGGGAGCAGCATGGTTCAAAGGGCTGGAAGGGCCTACTCTGGGCTGTATCACTAAATGAATGCATAAATAAACAAACAAATAAAATGGTATAAATTATGTCAATAAAGGCCTCAGCTTCCTTGTATTGTGCTTGTTCATTTGATTGAACAGACCTTTCAAAAATGGAATTGCGTACGATTCCAGCAAGGATTCATTTTTTATATTCTTACTACATCTTAAATAAACAGGCAAGATGCTTTGTCCTCCTTTAGTGGACAGTGAGGAATAACATTTAGATGGACTACAGAAGTCAAAAGCTGTGCAAATAAGAAATTCACCAAGTACACTGGAGAATTTGGTGTTTGTGTGCATTGGTGGGACTTACACTAGGGAAGTTATGCTTAAAGGCAGAATAGAGGGTTAATGATAGGCGCCTTGCTGTGCGGGGGAATACAGGGATCCTGGGGTCCATGTTCATAGGTCCTTCAAGTTGGTTGGGTGGTTAAGGCGGTGTATGGTATGTTGGGAGTCCATCAACCACGAGGCAATGCTGCAATTGTATAAAACTCTGGTTAGATTTACCAGGATGCTGCCTAATTAGAGAGCATGGAGGATTGGAGGAAAGTATAGGGAGGTACGTTCTTTACATAGAGTGTGGTGGGTGCATGGGAACATGCTACCAGGGGCAGATACATTAGGAACATTTAAGAAATATTTAAGAATGCCATGTGGATAAAAGAAAAATGGAGGGTGATGTGGGAAGGAAGGGTTAGGTTGATCTTAAGAGTAGGTTAAAAGGTAGGCACAACATCGTGGGCTGAAAGGCCTGTACTGTGTTACACCATTCAGAGTTCTATGTTCTAGATATCACAATGTCAATGTATAAACCGTAGCTTTAGGCTCAGGGAAGGACTTACCTCCTGGTTGACAGTAGCCGGTTTGTTGAGCTGCTCATTCAGCTGACTTTGCAGTATTTTCAGCTGAGAATGAGCCGCAGCCAATTCCTCCTGGAAACGTGCCACTTCCTGAGAATGCTCCTTATCCTGGGCTCTGCAGTACAGCACAAAGGAGCAGGGTCACGTTTATCCAATCATAACATTGTAGGGACTTGCGAAAGTATTGAGATATAAATCAGTTAAGAGATACAACTTGTATCTAGTTCAAGAGATGTGGCAAACCTACAAGCAGTATTGTAGATACAAAGCATAAGACACAAGAGCACAGTTAGGCCATTTGGCCCATCAAGTCTGCACAACCATTCCATCATGGTTGTCTTATTATTCCTCTCAACCTCATTCTCCTGCCTTCTCTCTGTAACCTTTGACACCCTTACTAATCAAGAGCATAACACACTCCACTTTAAGTATACCCAATGACTTGGCAATGAATTCCACACATTCACAAACCTCTGACTAAAGAAATTCCTAGCCTCCATTCTAAATGCATGTCCCTTGATTTGGAGGCTATGCCCTCTGGTCCTAGACTCACCTATCACAGGAAACATCCTCTCCACATCCACTCTATCTAAGCCTGGGGTCCACAGCCCCTTGCTTAATGGAATTGGTCCACTGCATTAAAAAAGGTTGGAAAACCCTGATCTCGATGTTTCAATATTCAATAGGGTTAAATGAGATCCTCCCCCTCCAAAGCCATCAAACGATTCTCATATGTTAACCCTTTCATTCCCAGAATCAGTCTCGTAACCTCCTTTGGACCCTCTTCAATGCCAGCACATCCGTGAAACTGCTGTAAGTTCTTGTACCATTAAAGAAAACATTTCAAAAATTAACTGCTCAAAACAACCAATTTCAAAATGTGGGACATTACTAGGAAATTATTTACTTCTTTTTAATCACTCAGGAAAATGATCGCAGCACTGAAGACCATTCAACCTATTGTGTCCAAGCTTGTTCTACAAGAACAATCCCAGCCAAACCCACACCCTCATCCTCTCCCCTTAGCACCAGAAATATCTTCCTTACAGGAATTTCCACTCGTCACTTTCAAGTCCTGCATTTGAATCTATTACTACTAGTACATTCATTACCAGTGCATTGAGAACCTAGGTAACCTCTTTTAAAACTGACTTGTTCAGACATCTGTACTCTGTGCCTCTATGCCAGGATCCCTTTAACCACTTTCTCAGTCTGTCCTGCTACTTTTAACATATCGTACACATAGACTTCCATGGCATTTTCCTATACCCCTTTCAAAATTATGCCCCTTTATTTTACTTGACTATTCCTACTAAAATGAATAGTTTACAGTGTTCAGCATTAAAATTCATTAAGTGGTGCTGTAATGTTCTATCTTCTGCTGCAACACATGATGCTGTGCCAACCTTATAACCTACTTCATGATCAATCTCCCTCTCCTCCCACAGAGCCCTCCATTTTTCTTTCATCCACATGCCTATTTTACTTATTGATATACAGAGCGGGAGTAAGCTCAGCAACCCAATTTAACCCTAGCCTAATCAGGGTCAATTTACAATGACCAATCAACCTACCAACTTTGGATTGCGGGAGGAAACTGAAACACTCGGAGAAAACTCATGCTGTTATGGGGTAGAATGTACAAACTCCTTACAGCCAATGGCAGGAAAAGTCGACTTAAACGTCCCTAATGCATCTGTAAACCTGCTTCTACACCCACCAATCCCTGTGCAAAAAAACTTACCTCTGACATCCCACCTATACTTTTCTCCAATCACCTTAAAATTATGCCCCTTGCAGTAGTTACTTCTGCCCTGGGAAAAAGGCACTGGCTGTCCACTCTACTTATGCTCATCATATATACCTCTATCAAGTCAACTCTCACTCTTCTTCACTCCAAACAGAAAAGCCCTAGCAAGCTCAACCTATCCTCATTAAGCTAACCTGGCAAAGATGGATAATTCCACGCCCACCCACAGACCGGATTTTTCAAAGCACATTGATCATTATCAACGTACGTATGCAGTATACAACTTTCAGATTCATCTTCCCCACAGACAGTCACGGCACAGAGAAAAGCTATGGAACCCATTCAAAAAAAAAACAAACACCTCCTCTCCCCCCATGTTTAAATAAAAACAAAACCACACAAAACAGCAACAAAAATAACGAGTGAAAACAAGATATAAAACACTAAATCAGAAGGCATATTTCAGTTCATCATCTGCAGGCAACCTTGATTCAAAATCACCCAAAATTAGCAAAAAGAAAGTGACTAGAAACCAGAACACATTTGATGGCAGGGTTGAGAGCTGTGCTTGGAGAAAGTCTGACAGAGACGCCAAATGAAGGCTTTAACTTCAGTTTCAGTAATCTACCAGTTACAGAAATCAGATCAAACTCTAGATGCCGGAAGCCTCCACAAAATACACTGCCATGTTGCTGACTTACTGGAGTTTATCAGCTTCTGCTTGCAGAGCTTCTACCACTTGCTCTTTGGCTTGCAGTTCCTTTTTCACCTCACTAAGTTCCAGGGCAGCTGCTCTGTAGTGACGACGATTATGTCCAGCCTCAGCTTTATTTGCAGAAACCTAGAAATAGTGTGAACAATATTTCAGCTTATTTGCAATACGTTCAGCTTACTTAGGGAGATGAAAATTATATTCTTTCAGGATTTTCAGGTCAGACATCCCTACTTATTTTTAACTCAGCAAATCTTTCTCATACACATTAACAAGTACAAGGTAAATTTATTATCAAAGTATGTATATGTTACCATATACTTCCCTAAAATAATTTTCTTGCAGGCATTCATAGTGGAACAAAGAAATACCATAGAATCAATGAAAAACGACAAAGATTGCAGAAGCTAACAAACTGCAAATACTAAAATTAAATACGCAATTAAATAAATGTTCTGGCCTTTGGGCAATTCATTTATATTCTTTCATGTGATTAAGCACATTCAGCTTTTATTTAAATGAGCAGTTTCTGATCTGTATTACACGAGGAATTTTGCAGATGCTGGAAATTCAAGCAACACACATCAAAGTTGCTGGTGAACGCAGCAGGCCAGGCAGCATCTCTAGGAAGAGGTACAGTCGACGTTTCGGGCCGAGACCCTTCGTCAGGACTAACTGAAGGAAGAGTGAGTAAGAGATTTGAGAGTGGGAGGGGGAGGGGGAGATCCGAAATGATAGGAGAAGACAGGAGGGGGAAGGATGGAGCCAAGAGCTGGACAGGTGATAGGCAAAAGGGATATGAGAGGATCATGGGACAGGAGGCCTAGGGAGAAAGAAAAGAGGGTGGACAAGGGGTATAGTGAGAGGGACAGAGGGAGAAAAAGGAGAGAGAGAGAAAGAATGTGTGAATATAAATAACGGATGGGGTACGAGGGGGAGGTGGGGCATTAGCAGAAGTTAGAGAAATCAATGTTCATGCTATCAGGTTGGAGGCTACCCACATGCCATCAGGTTGGGGGCGCTCCCTACGCAACTCCCTTGTCCATTCATCCCCCCCCACTGATCTCCCTCCTGGCACTTATCCTTGTAAGCAGAACAAGTGCTACACATGCCCTTGCACTTCCTCCCTTACCACCATTCAGGGCCCCAGACAGTCCTTCCAGGTGAGGCGACACTTCACCTGTGAGTCGGGTGGGGTGATATACTGCATCCGGTGCTCCCAATGCGGCCTTCTATATATTGGCGAGACCTGACGCAGACTGGGAGATCGTTTTGCTGAACACCTACGCTCTGTCCGCCAGAGAAAGCAGGATCTTCCAGTGGCCACACATTTTAATTCCACATCCCATTCCCATTCTGATACGTCTCTCCACGGCCTCCTCTACTGTAAAGATGAAGCCACACTCAGGTTGGAGGAACAACACCTTATATTCCATCTGGATAGCCTCCAACCTGATGGCATGAACATTGACTTCTCTAACTTCCACTAATGCCCCACCTCCCCCTCGTACCCCATCCGTTATTTATTTATATACACACATTCTTTCTCTCTCTCTCTTCTTTTTCTCTCTCTGTCCCTCTTGCCCATCCTCTGGGTTCCCCCCCCCCCCCCATCTTTCTCCCCGGACCTCCTGTCCCATGATCCTCTCATATCCCCTTTGCCAATCACCTGTCCAGCTCTTGGCTCCATCCCTCCCCCTCCCACTTTCAAATCTTACTAGCTCTTCCTTCAGTTAGTCCTGACGAAGGGTCTCGGCCCGAAACGTCGACTGTACCTCTTCCTAGAGATGCTGCCTGGCCTGCTGTGTTCACCAGCAACTTTGATGTATGTTGCTCCAATCTGTATTAGATCACTTCCAGTGCAGCCAAGTAGTAGTAAGTAGGAAAGCACTTTGGCTGGCAGAGGTCAGAGGTTTATGTTAGAGGCGAAAGTAGTTTCTATCTAAAGCCATCCTGTTGTTTACCCAGCAGAAATATTGCTTTTTCACTACTCCCTTCACTGAGGTGCTGTAACATCAACTAGACACCAGCCGAACTCTATTCAACAATGATATGAGAGCCAGGGTGTAGCCTCCTAGCTCCTCATTCACTCTGCCATGCCACCGAGTCTACAACGAACCCAGGGAGCTAGGAAGCTATTCTTGATTAGTCAGGGTATGAAGAGACATGGGCAGAAGACAGAAGATGGGGGCTGAGAGGGAAAATGGATCAGCCATGATGAAATGGCAGAGCAGACTTGATGGGCCAAATGGCCTAATTCTGCTCCAAAATCTTATGGTCCAATTACAGTTTGTGTTTGAATTTAAAACAGATTTAACCTCTTGCATACTGTCTTTCCAGGCGAAATGAAGTGAACAGCCAGAGAATCAGACTGCTTCTCCTTTCACCACCACCCCACCTCTTCAGATTACTGAAACAATTAACAAAAGATCATTTAAAGTTTTTGACTGGTTCCCATGAAATAGAGGCCTGAAGTCATCATTTACCTGCTGCTTCAGTTCATTGACATGCTCTTTCTCCTTTTCCAGTGCAATCTGCAAGGCTTGTATTAATTGCTTCATCTGCTGGTCCTCCTCTTCCTTTCGCTTTAGAACCGCTTGTACCTATGCCCCAGCCCAAGAAAAGAAGTCAGTAACAGAAATAGTTAGGACAATTTTGTTCCACAGGGTTAATGTTAGAGCAATAAAGCCACCTGTGACATCTCAAATGTTAATTAACTTGTTAGCCTACTTCTTTGTGTCAAAAAGGAGAAACACAGATATACTGTAGATAGAGGTGTACAAAATGATAACAGGCATAGATAGAGTGGACTTTTCCCCAGGGTGAAATGGCTAATATCAGAGGCCATCCTTTTAAGGTGAGTACAGTCGGCCCTCCTTATCCGTGAGTTCCACATGCGTGAATTCAACCAACCGCGAATCCAGAAAACCCAGAAGTGCTCTTCCAGCACTTGCTGTTCGTACATGTACAGACTTTTTTTTCTTGTCATTATTCCCTAAGCAATGCAGTATAACAACTATTTACATAGCAATTACATTGTATTAGGTATTATAAGTAATCTAGAGATGATTTAAAGTATACGGGAGGATGTGCATGGGTTATCGTGGATCGGGATTGGAAAAAAAAACAGAAGTTCTCTTACTAAGTAAGTTGGAACAGGTACATCCAGTATTATTTACTGTCAGTTAGTCAAACATTTGTCTTAGTATATAGTATATATTTTACCTTTCTATGCATATAAAATACTTCAGAAACGTATGTTTCAGCGCCAGGCTCAGGAACAGAAGTTCCCGAGTTCGATCCAGTGACAGATCGTTCCAGAGTTCGATCCAGTGTCAGATCGCTCCCAAGCATGCTGTCCATCCCTGCCGGGTTGATGTGAAGGATCAAAAACCCAAAACCCAATAATTAAACCACTGCGCTGCTTAGTAATAATTGTAGCTTAAATCGGGCAGGGCCTTTCTCATTTTATCCTTTAAAACTGTTCCGATCGTTGACCGACTGTAGCCTAATGCTTTTCCAATGACCGATGGCGTTTCACCTCTTTCTGATCGCTTTATTATTTCCACTTTAAATCACGATCGTGATTACTTTTGTGAACAGAAACACTGCAGATTCAGAGCTCCGCCGCCGGGTCCTAATGCCCACCGCACTTAGACAGGTTAAATAAGGTCCGGGTTTCTGCTGGGTCCTAAGATCCACCTCATTGGGACAGGTCGAATAAGGGACTTGAACATCTGTGTATTTTGGTATCCGTGAGGGGTCCCGGAACCAATCCCTCGCGGATAAGGAGGGCCGACTGTAGAGGAAAGTGTAGGAGATGTCAGACTGAGTTGTAAACTCAATCAGCTCCATCATAGGTACTAACCTCCCCTGAATCCAGGACGCCTCAAAAGGGGGCATCCATCACTGAGGACCCCATCACCCAGGTCATGCCCTCTTCTCATTGTTACCATCAGGGAGGTGGTAGAGGAGTCTGAAGGCACACACTCAATGATTCAGGAACAGCTTCTTCCCCTCTGCTTAAGATTTCTGTATGGACACTGAACCCATGAACACCACTTCACCACATTTTCCCCCCCCTCTTTTGCACTACTTATTTAATTTAACTTCTTTTCTGCCCTAGGAAAAAGTTGTTGGCTGTCCACTATCTATGCCTCTGATTATCTTACACACCTTTATCACGTCACTTCTCATTCTTCACGTCAAACCCTAATTTACTCAACCTTTCCTCTTAAGACAGGCTTTCTAATCCAGACAATATCCTGGTAAATCTCCACTGCACCCTCAAAGTTCCCACTTCCTTCCTATAATGAAGCAATCTGAACTAAACAAAAAACTCCAAGCTTTGGTCTAACCAGAATTACATTTATATATACTTTCTACCGTAATTAACTCTTTTCATTATGTACTGCCAGGTCCTGCTGCCGCACAGCAACAAATTTCACAACACATCCCAGTGATACTAAATCTGATCCTGATTGCTGCTTTTTTTTTAAAAAAGAGAACACAGAGCTGCCAGGGTAGTAGTAGAGGCAGGTACATGAGGGATATTTAAGAGACTCTTAGGTAGGCACATAGACAAAAGAAAAATGGAGGGCTATATGGGAGGGAAGGGTTAGATTGATCTTGGGGTAGGTTAAAAAGTTGGCACAACATTGTGGGCCGAAGGGACTGAACTGTAATGTTCCAATTTCCATGATTCCTGAACTCAAAAGGAGCTCCTTCTGTACTGAGTTTATACCTGTAGGTTCAGCTGCACTAGATCTGCTTCCCTTTTGGACAGGGCAGTCTCCAAGATGTTGGTGTGCTCTTTCAGTGCAGCATGGGATTGATTCAGGCCAACCAGCTTCCCTCGTTCGTGCTCCAAGTCTAGAGTCAATTTCTTATTGGCTTCTTCCAACCGTCTGATCTTCTTCCTAAAACCTCTCGACTCCTGAAGCTTTGAGGGAGAGAGAGAAGCAAAACTATTATGGTGTATGCATAATACGTAGTAAAAAAAAACTTGTGTGTAGTGGTTTTACAAAGGTCAGACTCCCTTTCAAATTTACTTTTGCTATGCAGAACTCTCTTCAAGACTTTAGATCAGGGTTCCCAACATTTCTTATGCCATGGACCAATACCATCTAAAACCCTACTTTAGATAAGTAACAGTGAAAGCCCCCCTAACTATTTTTTTATGGTACGACACTAACTACATTGCAAGACCTCCAAAAGGACCACAACCTTGTTGTGGTTTGGAGGCTTGTGTGCCTCAATGACTCAGAGACCTATATTGGCCAGAGTCAGGGCTTTATACTTTGACTCTTGGTAGGGTCGTCCATGCCAAACAGGTCAAAGGGCAGAGGCCAGACTAAGAGTGGTCCACCAGTCCTCCAGAATCGGTGGTTCAGCTCAGGGCTAACCACCCCGACTGGTGAAAGGAAGTTGTTACAGAAACAGCAATGGAGAATCTTTCTACATCTGAGTGTGATGGTATTCCTGAGTCTCCACCTGAAACTTGCATGACTGACAATAGCAAAAATGAGAGGAAGCTACTGGCATGATGAAGGAAGCCCTGAACACCACCAGAGATGAAGGACCTTCATTGCTGTCCCAAAATGAGCAGCAAGTACATCGCAAGAATACTTATGTTTGATCCGAAGTGCTTTTGGGTGACTCAGGTACTTTATAAAGAACAGACTTTCCAGGTTTCAATGTCAAGAGCTATCATACTACAGGGAGATGGAATGAAGTCTAGAAGTTGCTTACAAACTGAGATCACATATTTCTGGTACTATGTTCATTATCACTTTGACTTTTTGAGGCGGCAAACAGAGAAAAGAATACAAAGATCACAGAATTACTCAGCTGATCTTCATAGTACTTAATCACCTTGAAATAAAGGGAAATTAATTCACTATCTTGATAATATAAACCACATGAAACGTTCTCTCAGAGTTTGACTAAGGGTTATGCAAAATACTTTGTCGAAGATTTAATTTCTACCTCATCTTCCAGCTCCAAAACCTTTTCTCGGTAATCCTCCAATTCTTGACTGGTGAGGGAGATCACCTCCTGCAGTTCCTTCTCGAGCATGGATTTGCTGTGGTTCACTGCCTGCAGCTCCAGTTGCAAAGCCTGGATCTGCTCCTGTTAATGAATACACAAATGGGAAGAAGCCTTGCAGCACGATTCAAAAAGAATTGCCGATCTATCCAATTAGGCAGCTATCCAGTTTAATATACCCATATTAAATTCACAAACACAAAAATCTGGAAATCCAGAGCAACACACAAAATGTTGGAGGAACTCGATCTATGGAAATGAATCAAGTGACCTTTTTGGGACAAGATCCTTCATAAGGAAGACTACTCCTACTCTTACATCTCTTCCAGGGATGCCTACCCTGAAGAAGTTTAAATCTTCAATAGGAGTTCAGTGAAACCCTCTCTCATTGCTCCCCATCTGTGATCTCTGCTACCCTCCGAGTCTTTGATCATGTGCTCACCCAGACCCACTACCGCAGCCAGGTATCCTTCCTGGGAACTTGTCTTCTCCACCATCTTGTGCCACATGGCTTCCAGATCAGTTTTCAAGCTTCTTGGTTCCGACCACCGAGTACCCCAATTAATTGCTTCCCTCTCCACACTCTATGCACCACTCTTTCCACCATGAAGAGATACCTGGTGACCCTATATGACTTGCTGCCACAGCTTTGGG
This sequence comes from Mobula birostris, assembly GCF_030028105.1. Lineage (NCBI taxonomy): Eukaryota > Metazoa > Chordata > Chondrichthyes > Myliobatiformes > Myliobatidae > Mobula > Mobula birostris. The sequence goes on along the minus strand of NC_092391.1, from coordinate 58,783,667 downwards.
ATTCTCTCTTCTCCGCATGCAATGGATTGTTTCCGTCTCACCTTATCTCCTTACCTGTCCATCACCTCCCTCTGGTGTTCCTCCCTCTTCCCTTTCTTCCATGTTCTTCTGGCCTCTATCAGATTCCCCCCCCCATCCAGCCTTTTATCTATTTCACTAATCAACTTCCCAGCTTCTTACTTCACTCCCTCCCCTTCTCCCAGTTTCAGCAATTATCTGCCATCTTGTTCTTCTTCCCCTCCCTCCACCTTCTTATTCTGATTTCTCCCCTTCCTTTCCAGTCCTGATGAAGAGTCTTGGCCCAAAACGTTAACTATTCACTCTTTTCCATAGATGCTGCCTGGCCTACTGAGTTCCTCCAGCATTTTGTGTGTGTTGTCCCACATTATAATTCAACATCTCTGCTTAAAAAGTAAACCTTACGGACAAGAGTGAGCTTGACAAATGTTGAATTTTGGCAGTTTAAACTCCACTCCAACCAAAAACAATACAAGGTATATGGAACTTTCAAGACCCACACTCAACATTTTAGCAGCAGCTTTCTCAATTCTGCCATCATAGTCTGAAAAGTCCATGAACACTATCTCATTATTCCTCTTCTGCATTATTTATATTTTTATTATAACCTATAGTAATTTTATTGTTGTTGTGTTTGCTCACCTTTAATTACTGATGCGACCCGAAGCCAGACAACAGAGCAAGCTGGAATTCAAGATAACACTTTTTTTTGATAAAACTACAACAGTCTCAAAACTCAACTCAAACTCACACTCCCCAGGGTAGAAACCATGTTTTTGTTCTCTATCGGCATTGTATTCTGTATTGCGCATTCATTATGGTAACTAGTCTCTTAGTGGAGGTGTGGTAAAGGTGAAGGAAAACAAGTCACATTCTTACAAACTTTGTGGTAGATTGTAGTTTGGGACTACGGAGATCATAATTTTGCTAAGGACTTGCTTTAAGACTATGTTTGCTAATTGCTATTAAAGGATTCGACTCTTTGGAACAATCATTTCACTGGAACTGATCGTGTGTCATGCAAGTATAACAACCCCATGGCAGTCTTAGGCTAGCGGCAATTTTTCATTTTGGATTAGTTTTGCCACTATACATAGTATGACTATCTGAATGGTTTATCTCAGAACAGTTAAGTCCTTGATTGGACAATGACCAATCACTGAAAGTCAGCCTGGATTTGGTTTCAGCTGACCAGTGGGTGGTGACTGTTTCCGCTCGCTGTAACAATTTTATGCCTTGCATTGTATGGCTGTCACAAAACAACACACTTCACAATAACACATACAAAATGCCGGATGAACTCAGCAAGTCAGGCAGCATCTAAGGAGAGGAATAACCAGCCGACATTTCGAACCAAGACCCTGTATTAGGACTGGAAAGATAGGGAAATACGGTGGTGAGGTGAGGGGAAGGAGCACAAGCTCGAAGATGCTAGGTGAAGCGAGGTGGGCGGGGGGGGGGAATGAAGTAAGAAGCAAGCAGGTGATAGGTGAAAAAGGTAAAGGGCTGGAAAAGAAGGAATCTGATCAGAGAGGAGCATTGATCATGGGAGAGAGAATTTCAGAACATACAATGCCTCTAAAAAGTATTCACCCTCCCTTGGAAGTTTTCATGTTTTATGGCTTTACAACATTGAATCACTGTGGATTTAATTTGGCTTTTATGACACTGATCAACAGAAAAGACTCTTTCATATTAGAGTGAAAAGGAATTTCTACAAATTGGTCTAAATTTATTACAATTATTAAACTCGATATTCTACTGCATAATTACTCACCCCCTTCAAGTCAGTATTTAGTAGATGCATCTTTAATTACAGCCATGAGTCTGTGTGGATAGGTCTCTATCAGCTTTGTACATCTGGATACTGCAAATTCTCCCCATTCTCTATAAAACTGCTCAAGCCCTCACAGATTGCACGGGGATTGTGAGTGAACAGTCCTTTTCAAGTCCAGCCACAAACTCTCAATTGGATTGAGGTCTGAACTCTGACATAGCCACTCCAGGACATTAACTTTGTTGTTCTTAAGCCATTTCTGTGTAGCTTTGGCTTTATACTTGGGGTCATTGTCTTGCTGGAAAACAGAGCTTCTCGCAATTTGCAGTTCTCTTGCAGACTACATCAGGTTTTCCTGCAGGATTTCCCTGTATTTTGCTGCATTCATTTTACTCTCTACTTTCACAAGCCTTCCAGGGCCTGCTGCAGTGAAGCATCCCCACAGCATGATACAGCTACCACCATGCTTCACAGTAGGAATGGTGTGTTTTTGATGATGTGTGGTGTTCGACTTACGCCAAACATAGCATTTAGTCTGATGGCTTAAAAGCTCAAATTTGGTTTCATCAGACCATAAAACCTTCTTCCAGTTGACTTCAGAGTCTCCCTCATGCCTTCTGGCAAACTCTAGCCAAGATTTCACGTGAGTTTTTTGTTCAACAGTCCCTTTCTCTTTGTCACTCTCCCATAAAGCAGCGACTGGTGAAGCATCCGGGCAGCAGTTGGTGTATGCGCAGTCTCTCCCATCTCAGCCACTGAAGCTTGTAACTCCAGAGCTGCCATAGGTTTCATGGTGGTCTCCCTTGCTAGTCCCCTTCTTGCACAGTCACTCACTCAGTTTCTGAGGACAGCCTGCTCTCAGCAGATTTACAGTGGTGCCAGATTCTTTCCATTTCTTGATGACTGACTTAATTGTACTTCAAAGGATATTCAGTGACTTGGAAATGTTCTTGTGTCCATCTCCTGACTTGTGCTTTTCAATAACTTTTTTGTGGGGAGGCTTGGAGTGTTCTTTTGTCTTCATGGTGCAGTTTTTACCAGGATACTGACTCACCAGCAGTTGGACCTTCCAGATCCAGGTGTATTTTTACTGCAATCAATTGAAACACCTTGACTGCACGCAGTGATCTCCTTTTAACTAATTATGTGACTTCTAAAACCAATTGGCTGCACCGGTGATGATTGGTGTGTTATATTAAAGGGGTGAATACTTATGCATTGATTATTTTGTGTTATATATTTCAAATTAATTTATATCACTTTTTAAATATCTGTTTTCACTTTAACACGGAAGTGTCTTTTTCTGTTGATCAGTGTCAAAAATGTCAAATTAAATCCATTGTGATTCAATTTTGGAAAACAATAAAACAGGAAAACTTCCGGGGTGGGGGTTGGGGGTGGAGGTGAATACTTTTTATACGCACTGTACACCAGTGATAATAAGTCTGATTCTGAACTGAGACGACAACTTCTGTCAATACCCGAGTTAGAGGTACAAAAGGCCATTCTGCCAGAGATTATTTAATCTCACCTGCAATGTTAATATCTCCAATAAAAAACATTCCAGGATCAAGTATTCAGCATGTGAGAGTGCATTAATGGAAACTTGCTCGGTCTTTGTTTCTCTAGTGTACTGGACCACTCATTAATATTGTTTTCAGCTAAATTCTGGGGCTCTACATTGAATAGCAATTCAAAGTTCAACATTTTAGTACACAGTGCGACTATATTGATGTGATGGTCACACTGGAAAGCTGACAGATATGATTGAACAGGTCGACTTTTATGGCGGTGCAGCACATACAGTACAACTTGTTTAGTGAGATACAGCGCAGAACAGGCCCTCCCACCCTTTGAGCCATGCCACACAACAATTCTCCAGATTTAATCCAGGCCTGATCACAGGACAATTTACAATGACAATTAACTTACTAACAGATACACTTTTGGACTGAGAGGGGTAACCGGAGCACCCGGAGGAAACCCACATGGTCATGGGGAGAACGTACAAACTCCTGACAGGCAGCCGGCAGGAAATAAACCTGGGTTATGGGTACTATAAAAAGTGCTGTGCAAGCCATAACGCTAGGGTGAAAGGTGAAACGTTTAAGGGGAACACAAGAGAAAACCTCTTCACTCAGAGGGTTGTGAGATTGTGGAATGAGCAGCCAGTGCAACTGGTGTATATGAACTCGATTTCAAAACTTGAGAGTTTTGGTAGGGGAGAATAGAACCAATCAAGTGTGAGAGTGGAGAAGTGTGTATGGAACCAGAGGAGATAGCAGAAGTACTTAATACTTTGGTTCAGTATTCATTATGGAAAAGGATCTTGGTGATTGTAGGGATGACTTACAGCAGATGGAAAAGCTTGAGCATATAGATATTAAGAAAGAGAATGTGCTGGAGCTTTTGGAAAACTTCAAGTTGGATAAGTCTCCAGGACCGGACGGGATGTACCCCAGGCTACTATGGGAAGCGAGGGAGGAGATTGCTGAGTGTCTGGCAATGACCTTTGCATCAATGGGGACGGGAGAGGTTCCGGAGAATTGCAGGGTTGTGGATGTTGTTCCATTATTCAAGAAAGGGAGTAGACATAGCCCAGGAAATTATAGACCAGCGAGTCTTACTTCAGTGGTTAGCAAGTTGATGAAAAAGATCCTGAGAGGCAGGATTTATGAACATTTGGAGAGGCATAATATGATTAGGAATAGTCAGCATGGCTTTGTGAAAGGCAGGTTGTGCCTTATGAGCCTGATAGAATTTTTTGAGGATGTGACTAAACACACTGATGAAGGAAGAGCAGTAGATGCAGTGTATATGGATTTCAGCAAGGCATTTGATAAGGTACCCCATGCAAGGCTTATTGAGAAAGTAAGCAGGCATGGGATCCAAGAGGACATTGCTTTGTGGATCCAGATTTGGCTTGCTCACAGAAGGCAAAGAGTGGTTGTAGACGGGTCATATTCTGCATGGAGGTCAGTGACCAGTGGTGTGCCTCAGAGATCGGTTCTGGGACCCCTTCACTTCGTGATTTTTATAAATGACCTGGATGAGGAAGTTGAAGGATGGGTTAGTAAATTTATTGATGACACAAAGGTTGGGGGTGTTGTGGATAGTATAGAGGGCTGTCAGAGGTTACAGCGGGACAGTGATAGGATGCAGAACTGGGCTGAGAAGTGCCAGATGGAGTTCAACCCAGATAAGTGTGAGGTGACTGATTTTAGTAGGTCAAATATGATGGCAGAATATAGTGTTAATGGTAAGACTCTTGGCAGTCTGGAGGATCAGAGGGATCTTGGGTTCCGAGTCCATAGGACACTCAAAGCTGCTGTGCAAAGGTTGACTCTGTGGTTAAGAAGGCATACAGTGACAGAAAATCGGTCATCAAGGGAATGGCGGCGTAAGGAAAATGTCTCTCGACAAAAAAGGTAAACTGCCCCATAATCGAATTTAGACAAATACTTAATATTGCATAACTATATTAATAAAAGGGGCAAGGATGATGTCTAAGAACAAGATTAAAAAGTCCGCTCCGAAGGCTGATAAACATAAAGAGACGCAGCAAGGCGACAGGCCTAGCTCCCCCACGGCAAGCCAGGACGGAGATAATGAGGGGGAATTGGTGACTCTGTCCTTGATTCTCAGAGAGATTCGCGAGTTCCGACAAGATAACAGCAAACAGCTGGAAGATATTAAAGGAAAAATAGTAAAAACTAACTCGCGGATAGATGAAGCCGAAGCGAGGATTGTTGGAATTGAAGGGAAGCTACAAAACGCAGAGGAGGTGATAGCAGAAATGCTGAAGCTGCAATACCAGCTCCAGTGGAAACTAATAGATCAAGAAGGCCACTGGAGAAGGGAAAATGTGAGGATTTACGGAGTTCCCAAAGGAACTGAAGGTAAACCCGGATTGATGATTCCCTTCGTGGAGAAGCTACTTAGAGAGAACCTTGATATACCGGCCGCAAAAGACCTACAGATAGAAAGAGCTCACCGCGCGTTGACACCACAGCCTCCAGCAGGCGCCCAGCCCAGATCGATTCTGGTCAGATTTCTCAGTTACAGAACGAAGGAAGAGGTGCTTAAAAGGGCATGGCAAAAGAAAGGTTTCATGTGGAACAACTGTAAAATCAGTTTAGACCATGACTACACACCGGGGATTCTTGCCAGACGGAAGGAATATACGGAAACACGGAGAGTCCTGAAGGAAAACAACATCAGATTCCAGACCCTGTATCTAGCTCGGCTGAGAGTCTTTTACGACGAAGGGACAAAAACTTACGCTACGGTGGAGGAGGCAACATTGGACCTGGCGGACCAGGGACTACCTATTAAAGTTATCACCCAACTGGAGTCGCTACTGGAGAGGACTCGGCAGAAGTCGTAGCAGTTAGTGCGGCGAGGACGCTCCACACGAACCAGAGTGTCAAACTACAAGGAAAAGCTGCAAATATTCAGACGCGAATGTACAGAGAACACAGATTAATTAAGAGAAATGACTGAAAAGAGTAAATCGGACTTAAAGGTAAAATGAAAACTGGTAACTGAAAATAAACTAGACGGATTAACTTGAATGATAGCAATATGGTCGAGACATAAATAGGAGAAAATTCTCTATGATTATTCAAACTGCTGAGGGCCCTCTAACACAGGGTGAAGATGGAGGTTATCCCTCTGAACTGAGGAAAGTCGGGAAAAATTTTCAAATGTTGCACGTTCAAAAATGTCTAGGGTGTGGTTATATGTCTTGGTTTACTGTTGAGAAGGGATTGCTTACTGTTTGGTTAGAAAAGGAGAGTGTTTTTTTTTTCTACTAGAGAAAAATGCAAACTGAATTGGTAAAAATAATTTCCTATAATGTTATTGGGTTTTGAATCCAATTAAAAGAAATAAGATTATGTCTAAATTGAAAAAAGAGAGGACACAAATAGCTTTCCTCCAGGAAACACATATGAGCCAATCTGAACATGGAAAATTAAAAAGAATGGGCTTTAAGCATGTATTTTATTCATCATATAAATTGAGTCACAAAAGAGGGGTAGCTACTTTAATATCAAGTACTCTTAATTATGAACATATTTCAGAGACTAGGACAAAGGAGGACGGTTCGTAAAAATCACAGGAAGAATAGAAGGTGCAGAAATAACATTGCTGAATGTTTATGCTCCTCCAGGTTGTGAATGGTCATTTTATAGACACATTTTTGACCTAATGGTCAGTTCTCAAGGGGTAGTAATTTGTGGAGGGGATTTTAATATTAGATTAAATCCTATATTAGATTCTTCAAGAATAGTTACTCAGAATAAACCCCTGACTCGGAAAGTGAATTCATTGATGGAGGAGTTGGGAATTATAGATGTCTGGAGGGAATTACACCCTACTAGTAAAGATTATACATATTACTCTTTCCCTCATTCAGCCTATTCAAGGATAGACTATTTCTTTATCTTTAATACAGATAGACTCAGGATAAAAAACTGTAATATTACAACAATTGATCTGTCGGATCATAGCCCAGTCTCTATGTCTCTAATCCTGGAAAGGAAAATGAGGAAAACACTATGGAGGCTAAACTCACATATACTCAATAACCCAAAAGTAACGGAGAGATTAAGGGGAGAAATCAAAGAATATCTAGACCTTAATGACACGGGAGAAACATCACCAGCGATCTTATGGGATACATTGAAAGCTGTACTGAGAGGGAAAATTATTTCCATTACCACTCACATGAAAAAAAATCAATGCACAAAAATTAACAGACCTTCAAGGAAAATTAAAACAACTTCAAGTTGTAGATAGGAACAAAAGTAATTCAAATCGAAAACAGGAAATTAGGAAACTGCAAAGTGAAATTGACGATATTTTACGTTGGAAACTCAAAGAAATTTTCTTTACCTGAGACAAAAGAATTATGAAGTAGGAGGTAAATCAGCTAGATTATTAGCATATAAATTACGAAAACAACAAGCAGACAATACAATTCATAAAATAAAGAATCCAAAGACAAAGCTTGTGGAGAGTACAATAGGGAAAATTCAAGAGAGTTTTGAAACATATTATCAAGAGCTGTACTCCCAACCCCGGGCCCCCAATGAGCCCTATATAGACAGTGCATTGAATTTTTTAGATCTACCTAAACTTACAGATTTACAAAATGAAAGTTTATTAGAACCAGTAACTGTCAAAGAACTGAACGTGGCCATCTCTAGGTTAAAGGCTGGAAAGTCCCCGGGTTCTGATGGGTTTACCTCAGAGTGGTACAAGTCCCTGAAGACACAGTTAGCCCCATTACTACTTAACACCTTTAATTGGATCTTGCAGAGAGGAGAAACTCCACCTTCCTGGAGAGAAGCGATTATTTCAGTTATTCCTAAAGAGGGTAAAGATAAACTAGAATGTGGCAATTATCAGCCAATTAGTGTTCTTAACTTAGATTACAAACTATATTATATTAGCGCACAGATTGGAAAAGCTTTTACCTGGCCTAATCCACTTAGACCAGACTGGATTTATTCAACAAAGACAAACACAGGACAACATAAGGAGAACTCTGCACATATTAGAACAGGTTAATAAGAATGAGACAGAGACAATGGTAGTAGGATTGGACGCTGAGAAAGCTTTTAATTCGGTTAGTTGGGCATTCCTATAGAGTGTTAGGAAGATTCGGCTTTCAAGAAAAGTTTATTAAGGTAATTCAGACTCTATATGACAGTCCTACAGCCCGAATTAAGATAAATGGGGACCTCTCTGACTCCTTCATCTTAGAGAGAGGCACTAACAGGGATGCCCAATTTCTCCTCTCCTTTCTGCGCTATATATTGAACTGCTTGCCCAACTAATAAGACAGAGCGAAATTGTAAAAGGTATCAAGGTGGCAGGGATTGAACAGAAAGTGGCGTTATTCGCAGATGATGTTTTGGTCTATCTGAGTGAATCAGAAAAATCATTTATAGGATTGTTTACACTGTTGGATGACTTTGGGAAAATATCAGGTTATAAAATAAGTGTAAAGAAAACGCAGGTTATGTCCCTAAATTATACACCATCCAAAAAATTGCAGGATACATATGATCTTAAGTGGGAAGCTAAATCATTAAAATATTTAGGAATAACCCTGCCGAAGGATCTTTCAACACTGTCACAGGTAAATTATGGGCCATTAATCTCAGAGATAAAAGCAGATATACATAGATGGAATCTTATCCCCTTTTTAAGTTTAAACTCAAGGATAAATACTATAAAAATGAATATTCTTCCTCAGTTATTGTATCTTTTCCGTACTTTACCGGTGGAGGTGGATGATAATCAATTCAGGGAATGGGACAAATGGATTTCCCGCTTCATTTGGCAAGGAAAGAAACCTAGAATTCGATATAACACCTTACAGTTAGGGAAGGAAGGAGGAGGTATGGTTCTTCCTTGCCTGAGAAATTATTTTTATGCCTCACAGATAACCCCTCTGTTATATTGGTGTAATAGGGAATATAAGGCTAGATGGAAGGAAATAGAATTTGGATTAGTTGACAGTTTTCCTCTTCAAGCCTCAATAGCTGACAAAGGATTGATGGCCCAGCTGGAAAAATTTAAAAACGCTTGGATAAATCTTACATTAAAAGTATGGCAGAAGGTGGTTAATTCATGTGGAATTAATAACATGTTAAAACTCTTTAGATGGTGTGCATATGATACCGAATTCCTTCCCAACAGAGGAAATAAAAGATTTGAGCTATGGATAAAAAAAGGTCTTACAACCTACCTCTCATTTATAGATAAAAGAGTATTACAAAGTTTCCAAATCCTGCAGGACAAACATGGCCTAGAACATAATGACTTTTTTAGGTACCTTCAAGTACGAAACTATGTTAACCAGAGTTGTAGATATACAGACCTATCAACAGTAGAATTAGAATTTTTCAAGATTCTGAATTCGGCTTGCAGTTCAATACCTAGTAAATCAGTTTCTCGATTATATAATGCACTCTCCCATGCTAAAAATGTAAATACACTGTATATTAAAGAGAAGTGGGAGAAAGAAGCGGGGTTGGTACTTTCAGAGGAGGCTTGGGAGAAAATCTGCAGCTTTCAATGGTCCTCGACTAATTCTTTGACTTGGAGAGAACATTGTTGGAAAAACATTATAAGATACTTCAAGGCCCCATATCAGGAAAAATATAAAGATACAAATGTGATGTGTTGGAGAAGGTGTGGCTCCAAGGAGGCAAATCATTTTCATATTTTTTGGGATTGCCCTAAATTAAGTCTATTTTGGGAAGGTATTCATAGAACATTAGTTAAGGTACTTAGGTCCCAGATACCTCTGAACTTTGAGACGCTCTATTTGGGGCATGTATTGTTTCTTGAACAGAAGGAAGATATAAAGTTGCTGCAGGCCCTCTTAGCGGCAAGTAAGAAATCAATCACTAGAAAATGGCTAAATCCAATACCATCTACATTAGAAGATTGGTACGAAATTATCTTGGAAATATTTAAAATAGAAAAGTTGACTTACTCCCTGAGAACTCAAAAAGAAAAATTTTATCAAATCTGGAATAAATGGATTGAATATATAACCCCAACGCGAGCAGACTTTAGATGACTCTCCTAATGATGTATACTGCTCTTCTCATCAACACAGTAATATTGCTAACGTAAGCACCCCTAGTCTAAATGTTTGTTTTCTTTTGTTTTCTTTTGGAAAATAGAGAATTAACACAAGTAAAGGGAAAGATTTGGGAAAGGGATAAAAAAATGAAAAAATTAAGTAAATAAGTACATAGGGATTGGATAATTATGTCTGCGGGCAGGAGCAAGCATGAACAAATTAGGATATAAACACCTACAATGGTTGATACATAGGCTTATATACAACATTTTGGACCAGTGGAAATGGTCCAGAAGGGTTATATGGAAACTATTTTATTACCATTTTTCTTAACAACTAATTCCATTACTTAGCCTAATAGGTTAGATTTACCACAGTACATAATTATCTATTCAAATGTTTATTTTCCTTTTATATCATCTCAATGTGTACTTAAGAATGTATGAATAATTGTAGTTTTATACATATAAAAAAATGGAAAAGGTTACATGTGTGAAAAAAGTACATGATATTTGTGAATTCCTTATCCAAATAAAAATAAAATTAAAAAAAAGGCATACAGTGCATTGGCCTTCATCAACCGTGGGATTGAGTTTAAGAGCCAAGAGGTAATGTTACAGCTATATAAGATCCTGGTCAGACCCCACTTGGAGTAATGTGCTCAGTTCCGGTTATCTCACTACAGGAAGGACGTGGGAACCATAGAAAGGGTGCAGAGGAGATTTACAAGGATGTTGCCTGGATTGGGGAGTATGCCTTATGAGAATAGGTCGAGTGAACTCAGCCTTTTTCTCCTTGGAGTGATGGAGGATGAGAGGTGACCTGATAGAGGTGTATAAGATGATGAGAGGCATTGATCATGTGGATAGTCAGAGGCTTTTTCCCAGGGCTGAAATGGCTAACACGAGATGGCGCAGTTTTAAGGTGCTTGGAAGTAGGTACAGAGGAGATGTCAGGGACAAGTTGTTTTTTTTTATTAATGCAGAGGGTGCATGGAATGGGCTGCCGACAACAGTGGTGGAGGCGGATAAGATAGGGTCTTTTAAGAGATTCCTGGATAGGTACATGGAGCTTAGAAAAACAGAAGGCTATGGGTAACCCTAGGTAATTTCTAAAGTAAGTGCATATTCCACACAGCATTGTGGGCTGAAGGGCCTGTATTGTGCTGTAGGTTTTCTATGTTTCTAGTGGGATGGTCCCGGTGCAGTTCAATAGGAGTAGGCAGATTAAATGGTTCAGCACATACTAGATGGGCTGAAGGACCTGTTTCTGTGCTGTACTTTTCTACAACTATTTAATTTTTAAATTTCCTAATTTTCACTTCCTAACTTTGTTGCAAATATTAAACTGCAAATTAGTCTGTTAACATATTAGCAGAACAGAATATGCATTCAAAAACAGGAACATACTTGCAGAAAATTACTGCCCCCATCCTCTATGACCTGATCTTTCAGCTTGCTGAGCTCTGCCTCAGCAGTCTCCTTTGCTGAAAGGGCCTCCTGAAGACGACGGCTCAAAATGCCAACAGCGTTTTCGTAAGCTTTGTGCTTGGCTTTCATTTCTTTCTGTGCAGTGGTGAGATCGGTGCCAAGTTTCTTCATTCGGGTCTTCTGTTCAGAAATACCCCTGGGGGAGGAGTTAACCAAGTTAAACATCAGGGGAGTGAAGTTCAGCTTGAACCCAACAGTTCTTTATATGCAGCTCCAGGAAGACCATAAGGCATAGGAGCAGAATTAGGCAGTCTGATTCGCCACAAAATCATGACCAAAAAAAAAAGAAAAAAGTTCATACTGTGACAAGTCTTCATAACAAAGTTGCACTAAACTTACAGGTTGAAGATTATAGAGACTCTTTGTGATACACTATATATATTTGAAGTCATTGGTAAAAACTCTGGATGTAAAGGATTGTTTATATTAAAATGATATTCAGATGCATAAACAAAACTGAATAGAAATGACAGTCATAGAAAAGTACAGCACAGAAACTGAACCTTCACAGACCACTTATTCCACACTGATTTACATCTTTCCTGTAGGTAGATGACCAAAACTGTACACAATTAGGCCTCACCAATGTCTTATGCAACTTCAACATAACATTCATAACTACCTCGACTATACCTCTTCCCACCCCGCCACATGCAAAAACGCCATTCCCTATTCCCAGTTCCTCCGTCTCCGCCACATCTACTCCCAGGATGAGGCTTTCTGTTCCAGGACATCTCAAATGTCCTCTTTCTTTAAGGATCGCGGTTTCCCTTCTACAGTGATCAATGGTGCCCTCACCTGCATCTCCTCCATTTCCCGCACTTCGGCCCTCACCCCATCCTCCCGCCACCACAACAGGGACAGAGTTCCCCTTGTCCTCACCTACCACACCACCAGCCTCCAGATCCAGCACATTATCCTCCACAACTTCCACCACCTTCAACAGGCCCCACCACTAAGCACATCCTTCCTTCTCCACCCCTCTCCGCAGAGATCGGTCCCTCCGTGACTCCCTGATCCACACTTCCCTCCCCACGGATGTCCCACCCGGCACTTATCTCTGTAAGCATAAGTGCTACACCTGTCCCTACACCTCCTCTCTTGCCACCATTCAGGGCCCCGAACAGTCCTTCCAGGTGAGGCAACACTTCACTTGTGAGTCTGTTGGGGTCATCTATTGCATCCGGTGCTCCCAGTGCGGCCTCTTCTACATCGGCGAAACCCGACGCAGACTGGGGGACCACTTCGTTGAGCACCTCCGCTCCGTCCACCAAAACAGACAAGATCTCCCAGTAGCCACCCACTTCAACTCTGCTTCCCATTCCCATTTGGATATGTCCATTCATGGCCTCCTCTACTGCCATGATGAGGCTACACTCAGTTTGGAGAAGCAACACCTCATATACCGTCTAGGTTGTCTCCAGCCCCTTGGTATGAACATAGAATTCTCCAATTCCAGTAATTCCCTCCCCCCTCCCTTCCCCTATCTCTATTTCACTCTGCCCCCTTCCCCAGCTGTCTACCACCTCCCTCATGGTTCTGCCTCCTTCTACTACCCTATTCCTTCTTCACCTTTGCTGCCTATCACCTCCCAGCTTCCCCTCCCCCACCCCTTTATCTTTCCCCTTACTGGTTTTTCACCTGGACCCTACCAGCCTTCTGCTTCCCACCCTCCCCCCACCTTCTTTATAGGGTCTCTGCCCCTTCCCTCTACAGTCCTGATGAAGGGTTCCGGCCTGAAACGTTGACTGATCGTTTCCACGGATGCTGCCCGACCTGCTGAGTTCCTCCAGCGTGTTGTGAGTGTTGCTTTGACCCCAGCATCTGCAGAGTATTTTGTGTTCAACATAACATCCATCTCCTGTACTCAACATATTGATTTATGAAACTTTCTTTATGATCCTATCTACTATGACTTCACTTTCAATGAATTATGGACCTGTATTCTCAGATCTCTTTGTTCTACCACACTCCTCAGTGCCCTACCGCTTACTGTGTAAGACCTACACTGGTTGGTCCTACTGAAGTGTAACACCTCACACTTGTCTGCATTAAATTCCATCTGCCATTTTTCAGCCCATTTTTCCAGCTGGTCCAGATCCTACTGCAAGCTCCGATAGTCTTCTACCAACCCCAACCTTGGTGTTATCTAGTGAATCACATCATCATCCAGAGCATTGATTTAGACGACAACTAACAATGGACCCAGCACTGATCCCTGCAGCACACCATTAGTCACAGGCCCCCAGTCAGAAAGGCAACCATCTATTACCGCTCTCTGGCCTCTCCCACAAAGCCAATGTCTAATCCAATTTACTATTTCATCCAGAGTGCCAAGTGACTGAACCTCCTTGACCAACCTCCCATGCTGGAGCTTGTCAAAGGTTTTGCTTACGTTCATGCAGACAACATCCATTACCTTGCCTTCATCGACTTTCCTGGTAACTTCCTCAAAATCTCTATGATTAATTAGACACAACCTATCACACACGAAGCCGTGCTGATTACCTCTAATCAGTCTGTATCTATCCAAATACTTATATATCCGGCCGCTCAGAATCCCCCAATAACTTTCCCACTACTGATGTCAGGCTCACTGGTCTATAATTTCCTCTTAAACAGTGGAACAACATTAGCTGTCCTCCAATCCTCCTGTACCTCATCTGTTACTAAGGATGATTTAAATATCTCTGCTAGGGACCCTGCAACTTCTGCACTTGCCTCCCTCTGGGGCAGAGGAAACACCTTGTCCGGCTCTGGGGATTTATCCACCCTAATTTGCCTCAGGACAGGAAACACCTCCTCCTGTGTAATCAGTATAAGATTCATGACCTTGCTGGTGCTTTGTAATCACTTCTATAGACTCTGGGTTCATCTCCAAAATAAATAGAGATACAAAAAATTCCTTTATGATCTCTCCCAATCTCTTTTGGCTCCACGCATCTGATCTTCTAGAGGACCAAATTTTGTCCTTTGCTCTGAACACATCTGTAGAAGCCCTGAGGGTTCTCCTTCACGTTGTCTGCTAGGGCAACCTCATACCTTCTTTTGGCATTCCTGATTTCTATCTGAAGTGTTCTCTTGCATTTCTTTTGTTCCTAATTGCCTATACCTGCTATGCACTTTTTTCCTTAACCAGGGCCCAATATCTCTTGAAAACCTGTCATCTTTACCTTTAATTTTAACAGGCACATACAAGCTTTGTACACTCAAAATTTCACTTAGAAGGCCTCCCACTTACCAAGTACACCTTTACCAGAAAACGGCCTGTCCCAATCCACACTTGTCAGATCCTTTCTGATACCTTCAAAATTGGCCTTTCTAAAGTGTAGAATCTCAACCCGTGGACCAGACCTATCTTTTTCCATATTTACTTTGAAACTAATGGCATTATAATCAATAGATGTAAAGTGTTCCTCTACACAAACTTCTGTTACCAGCCCTGTTTCCTTCCTTAATAGCAGATCAAGTACACACACTTTCTCGTTGGGACATCTACATACCGATTAAGGAAACTTTCCTGAACACACTTGACAAACTCTATCCCATCCAGTGTCCTTTTACAATATGCGAGTCCCAATCAATATGTGGAAAGTTAAACATCACCAATGTACTATAACAACCTTATGTTTCTTGGAACAGTCTGTGATCTCTCTACAAATTTGTTCCTTCAAATCAATTGGACTATTGGGTGGTCTATAATATAACCCCGTTAACATGGTCATAGCTTTCTTATTCCTCAGTTTCACCTATAAAGCCTCACTGGACGAGTTCTCCATTGTGTCTTGATTGAGCACTACCATAACTAGTAACGCCACCCCTCCCTCTTTAATCCCTCCCACTCTTTGTGTCTAAAACAACAAAACCCTGGAACACTGAGCTGCCAGTCCTGCCCCTCTTACAACCAAATCTCATTAATGGCTACAATGTCACAATTCCAGGTGTTGATCATGCCCTGAGCTCATCTGGCTTTCCTACAACACTTCTTGCGTTGCAATCAACACAGATCAGGGCATTAGTCGCACCATGCCCAATGCTTGATTCCTGACTTTGTCTGAGGTCTTACCAACATCTGCCCCCATAACCTCTTCACTGTTCTGGCACTCTGGTTCCATGCCCCTGCAACTCTGGTTTAAGCCCCACAGTGCAGCATGAGCAAACCTTCTCCACAGTGCAGCATGAGCAAACCTTCCCCAAAGCGCGGCATGAGCAAACCTTCCCGCTGGATATTAGTCCCCCTCCAGTTTTGATGCAAACCGTCTCTCTTGTACTGTCCCACCTTCTCTAGAAGAGAGCCCAATGATCCGAAAATCTCATGCACTCCCTCCAACACCAAGTCCTTAGCCACATGTTAAACACTCTGATCTTGCTTCTTCTGGCCTCATTAGCATGTGGCATGGATAACAATCCTGAGATCACAGCCCTGGAGGTCCAGTCCTTTAACTTACCACCTAACTCCTTGGGCTCCCTTTGCAGAACTTCATCACTCTTCCCACATATGTTGTTGGTACCTATATGGACCACAACCTCTGGCTGCCTTCCCACTTAAGAATGCCGAAGACTCGATCTGACATGTCCCAGACCCTGGTATCCGGTAGACAATGTACCACCTGGGAATCTCATTCTTGTCCACAGAAGCTCCTTTCTCTTCCTCTAACTAACGAACTAACTAATTAACACCTCTTTCTCCCCCATTCCCTTCTGAGGAACAGAGCCAGACAGTGCCAGAGATCTGACTGCTGTGACTTTACTCTGCTAGGTCACACCACCCCCCACCCCACCCAACAGTATCCAAAGTGGTATACCCGTTGTTGAAGAGTCACACTCAGATTTATTTTTCACATGTACACGTTAACACACAGTGAAATGTGGCGTTTGCATTCACTACCAACACAAGCTAAGGGTGTGCTGGAAGTAGCCCACAAGTGTTGCCACACATTCCGGTGCCAACATGGCACATCCACAATGCTTGTCAGAACACAAAGCAGAACATCACAAGTAACAAAACAACAAGCCCCTTTCCTCTCTCAAGTTTAATTATCATTCCACTGAACATAAACATAGCTGAAAGAAACAGTGTTCCTCTGGGGCCAAAGTGCTAAATATACCCAACACATAAACAAGATTGTAAACAGCCAAAAAAGATTTATATATTTAATTCTGGAAACTGAATGCCAAGAGTGTAGTGAGAATGCTAGAACAATGACGTATTTCTCACGTTGTCTTGGGGGGGGCGGGGAACAGTTATACAAATAGAAACGTACAGGATTTATTAGGAAGTCTAAAAGCAGAAAGTGTTAACTATCAGTATTGGACACTGCTGCCCCAAGTTAATTGCTGTATAACTAAATACATCAACAAGGACTGATCAAGTTTAAACAAAAGGCTTTTCTCACTTTTTAGTTTCTTCTTGCATCTCCTCCACTTGCTTCTTAAGCTCTTCATTCTCCTGGGAGAGCGACATTAGCTGGCTCCTGTCAAACTGCAACGACTATTAGAAAGTATAACATCAGAGAGTTTTAAAGGGCTGTTGGCAAAACTAAAATAATTCAAATTTAAATGTCATTCAACCATACATGAATACCTGTGAATACAGCCAAATGAAACAGCGTTACTCTGGGGTCAAGGTACAAAACACAGTACCAACAGTCACACACAGCACAAGCACACACAAGATAGCAAGAATAATATCACAATCGCACAATAAGAATCAAAAACCCGTGCCACCAATCCACAGTCAACCACAATACAACCTGCCTCCACCAACCTGGATGCCATGACATATTGACCCTGGTGAAGTGCACATGCCCTGCTTCACCACCACCCCCCCGCTTCCAGGTTAGTTTAAAGGACCAAGAGGTTGTACCTGAAGCTCTGTGTTCAATTCATCACGTTCTTCCTGTGCTGACTGAAGTTGGCTTTCCAGATCGGTCATTTGTTGGTGGACACGAGAAATTTCCTTCTGCAACCGCACATGTTCATTCTGAGAGGATTTCTTATCCGTTTGCAGTGCGACAATTTCTTGCTTCAACTCTTTCACTGCCGACTCCAGCTTCTTTTTCGCTGATTTCAACTCACTTATGAGTTGATCTTTTGCGTTTGCGTCGCGCCGATATGCCTCCACCATCACCTGAGGGAAAATGTGCCCAAACAGTGGACAGGTCACTACTCAGTAGCCAGTAAAGTTAAAACCCAACTTGAGGAACAGCTGTACATTGGGCCCCTTTTCTAAGAAAGGATGTGGTGACATTGGAGAGAGTTCAAAGGAGGTTCACCATAATGATTCCAGATTGAAAGGTTTATCATACAAGGCTCTACCCACTGCAATTCAGAATGAGAGGTGATTTCATTGAAATCTATTGAATATTGAAAAGGGCTCGATAGCGTGAACGTGGAGAGAATGTTTCCTATGGTACGGGAATCTAGGACTAGAGGGCATAGCCTTAGGGTACAGGGGCATCCTTTGAGGAGGACACAAGAGGTACCACAAATGCTGAAAATCTAGAGGAGGACACACATCTGCTGTAGGAGCTCAGCTCTGCCAGACAGCATTTATGGATGGGAATAACAGTCAACAGTTCAGGCCAAAACCCTTCATCAGGACTCCTGGTGTAGGATCTCAGCCCAAAACATTGACTGTCTCATCCCTTCCATAGTTGGAGATGAGGAGGAATTTCTTCAGACAGAGAGTGGTGAATTCATTGCCACGGGTGGCTGTGGAAGCCAAGTCATTGGGTATATTTAAGGCAGAGGTTGAAAGATTCTTGATTAGTCAGGGCATGAAGGGCTATGGGGAGAAGGCAAGAGATTGGGGCAGAGGGAAAATGGATCAGCCATGATGAAGTGGTGGAGCAGACTCGATGGGCTGAATGGCCTAATTCTGCTCCTATATCTTATGGACTTACATATGATTCAGACTCATTTACCCCACGTGCATTCAAAACTGCATCGCTTGTGTTAAAAGCCAACACAATGAGGTGGTGCTGGGGGCAGTCCACAAGTGACACTAAACTTTCCAGCAGCAACATAGCATGCCCCCCTCTCTCTTTTTGACAGTGAGTGACAGCTGTTGGTCCTTGAGTCAGGGGACTCGGAGAAGCAATGTGGAAAATTGTAACATCGAAACAGCAGGCTGTTGATCTCCCTCCTTGCTGTTGAAGGAGTGATATCTCTCTCTCGCAGCCCCCCCCCCCCCCACTAGCGAGAGGGAGCCTGTCTGAGATACCATAGTGCTGAGATGTAGTTTTTGGTGGAATCTAGATCAAGAGGGCTTGCTTGTAAAGTGGTGGTGGAGGGGGGAGGGGGTTGGTGCGTTTGCTGGTGCAAGTGGAGGGGAGGGTAAATGCTTTTGCTGCTGCTTGTGCGTGGGGGGGCTTTAGGGTTCTGATCGCTCTATCATTCATTCTTTGTTTTGTTTTGTGGATATCTGTGAAGAGTAAGAATTTCAGGTTGTATACTACATACAATCTCTGATATTAAATTCAACCATATTCAGCAGAACATAAGCAACAATAATAACACAGCTCCCGCCCACCTACCCACCCACTCACACAGACAGACAGACAGACCTCCAACCCTAGGACACATTAGGGCCTCCAGTGAACTCGCAGATATCGGGCCTCTGACCTGCAGACTAGCCAGCTTCAAGTGACCAGAGGTCAGTGAAACATTTACCTTCTGTTGAACAAGCTGGTCCTTCAGTTTCTGAGTCTGTTTCTTAAAGGTAGCATTCTCTTGTTGCATATTTTCCACCTATAAAGAGGAAATTAATGGTATAAACTGCTGCCTTGCGGAAAAATACAGAGACCATAATTCAAACTTTAGGAAGAAATTGAAAAGTTAACCACGTTGCAGTGAAATATCTCCAACACAATCTGATTATTCATCTAGTCACCATCATTATGTGCCATGTCATATGACATGGGTGAACAGGGTCTCATGACCATGATTTTTCTTGGCAAATTCTACAGAAGTGGCTTGCCATTGCCTTCTTCTAGGCAGTGTCTTTACAAGGTGGGTCCCATTTCCACTCTCCCCCCCCTTCCCCAGCCATTAACAATACTCTTCAGAGACTGTCTGCCTGGCATCAGTGATTGCATATCTAGGACCTGTGACATGCACCAGCGGCTCAAATGACCATCCACCACCTGCTCCCATTTCTTCATGTGACCCTGACCAGGAAGGGGCGAAACAGGGGCTACACAATGTGCAAGGACAACCTGCTGGCTAGTGGAGGGAAAGAGCAAAGGTGCACCTTACACATCCTTTGGTAGAGACCCATCTCCACTCCACCACCCAAGATTAATCTAGTATCGTTATTTATACAAGTACCATATTTGATCTGCTTAAAACCTTCTAATATGAGCTAATACCATGATGAGCCTACTTGACAGTTTTTTGTACTCAAAATGAAAGATGTGGGAAATGGAACCCATTCCACCTTGCTTTTCATTCATAGCATAAACTATTTTAGAATCTTCCTACAAGAATTCTACTCACTTTGCACTTGTGCCAAACCTTTGTGGAATCTGTGTCTCCAGGATTGAAGCAATTCAACAAATTAGCCTTACTCTGTTCCCATTCACCTTATGACTATGACACAGAATGGCCACTTCGGCCTCTCTCACATATCAGACCCCGTGTTGCTCAACTATTCATACACCGCTTGCCTCTCGCAAAGCTGATGGGGTTGTTGTGTACCATTCAGCTGTGTCTTCTAATGTACAGCAACAAACTACAGCAAATTTACAGTGGATCAAATTATAAGCACGTTTACTATTTACAAGGGAAAGTCTACCTCCATATGTTAAGTTGTTGGAAAGTAGCTTCAATCTCATGGCTCAAAACAAAGCACTACTATACTTTAACAGAGAACAGTAAATAGATTGTTTCCTCCCATAACTGCATTCTTCCATTGTAAATCTCTTCTTTCATCATTCCTTTTATCAGTCCATTTGTCTTTTGAGGCTTCTCTCCCCATGACAACTCTGTCATTTTTACCTCTGTTGTCAAAACACTACCTGCCATGAACATACATCCTGATATAACACACAGAGACTTCTTGTAAGCCTCCTATTCAAACAAACCAACAAAAAAAAGCACTCTGGGATCACACAGGTTCCATTCATGAAGGCTTCAGGGTTACAGATATACATCCAGTGTTAGATCTTTCACCCTCCACTCCAAGTAAACCAGTTCATCCAACACTGTCAGGTTTCTGATCCACACCAGCTCAGACCTGCCTGTCAATAACAAGTCACCAAACACCTCTACATCAGTCCTCATTGAGCGATCAGAAGTAAGCAACTTCAAGTTCCTGGGTGTCAATATCTCTGAAGACCCAAACTGGACCCAACACATTGATGCAACCAAAAAGGCAAGACAGTGGTATATATCACTAGGAGTTTGAGGAGATTTGGTATGTCACCAAAGACACTCACGAATTTCTACAGATGTACTGTGGAGAGCATTCTAACTGGCTGCATCACCGTCTGGTATGGGGGTGGGGAGAGGCTACTGCACAGGATCAAAGAAAGCTGCAGAGAGTTGTAAAATTAGTCAGTTCCTTCATGGACACTAGTTTCCATCGTATTCAGGACATCTTCAAGGAGCGGTCCCTCAAAAATAACCATCATTAAGGACCACCATGACCCAGGACACATCCTCTTCTCGATGCTGCCACGTATCGGATGGCTGAGGAGAAGAAGCTGTTCCTGAGTGTGTGCCTTCAAGCTCCTGTACCTCCTCCCTGATGGTAACAATGAGAGGAGGGCATGTCCTGGGTGGTGGAGATCCTTAATGATGGATGGACGCTGCCTTTTGGAGGCATCGCTCCTTAGGGATGTCCTGGATACTATGGAGGCTAGTGCCCATGATGAAGCTGACTAAGCTTAGAAGTTTCTTACTTTGATCCTGTGCAGTGCTCCCCCCGCGCCCCCCCCATACCAGATGGCGAAGCAGTCAGTTAGAATGCTCTCCATGGTACATCTGTTCCTAATGAAATATACCTGCTGTTGTATCTTCTTTACAGCTGCATCGATAACTTGGGACCAGGTTAGGTCCTCAGAGATTTTAACACTCAGGACCATGATTGTTTTTGGCAATTGTTTCTCTATATTACCTCAGGCAAAAGATATCGCCTGTTAGCACATCAAATAGAAGGAGATAAAACTTGCTATTAAGTATTTTTAAAAGCTAAATTAGATAAAATTCTTCCTGGCACCTTGCAGAGCTGTTAAATTTCTATTACCTGCCCGGTCTTGACAGCAATTTCCTGACGAAGTTGTTCTAGAACTTCAGACATCACTTCAGTTCCCTCCTCAAGCCGTTTAGCTCCTTCCTCCAGCGCACCTTTATCCATCTTTCCGGCTTGTAAGGCCACTTCCAGGACAATCTTCTCGTTTTGCAAGTACTGGATGGTATCTTCTTTGGCATTTGTTTCAGTTTGAATCTCTGTGAGGCGGGCCTCCAGTTCATCGTAACGGGCCTGCAGTTCATTCAGGGACTGGTCTTTGGTGTGTAAAGCCTCCTGGGAGCTGGTGAGCTGCTTTAGAAGCTCCATTTGTTCCTGTTGCAGAGCTTCTAACTGGAGTTCGCGCTGATGTAAAGTTAACTTAACCTGAAGAGAAGACACAATTTCAGCACATTCATAAATGCAATAATAAATGCAACAATTAATAGATCACCATATGGGTACTGTTGGAATCAGTTGTGTTTTTACACTTTTTTTAAAAAAAGATAGTAGTTTAATTAATGCAAAACTAAAATAGTACTTTTTGCTAACATTTTTAATGTATTTTTCACGCTTACTGGCAGAAGGCAGTGTAGCAGTTACATAACCCCTTTATCACCCTTTCCATTTTAATTGGCCAAATGTTACCTGCTTGTTATAATTGTGTAACCATTGATTGGATTTTCCTATCTAAAGAATTTCTGTTATCTGAATTGTAAAGGTGATAGATTTTTCAAAAACAGCTGTATTGAATTTAATTTTTCTTCTCTCATCTGACTTGTATCACCATTACTTTGCTTAGTATTTGTCCTTTATTTAAACTTTAAAATAAACAATCGTGAAGAATCAATAAATCAGACTTTCTTACTCATTATTAAACTCCAAATAAAAACCCACGGATCAAAAATAACAGTGACCTGACAGTACATCTGCCTTGCAGCAGTTAAGTTACCTGGCTAATAGTCTCCAAATTTGGGTATTACCAGTCTGATTGTCAATGCTGAGGGAGGTGATGTGATTGAGGTTTATATAAACGTACGACAGTTTAACTGATGGATCACTTGAGATGCAGTCATTGGTATATAGAGAAAATAGGAAAGGGGAGAAAAACACACCAGTGTTAGCTGTGTGGGACGTGCAAATGTGCTCGCCTAGTCTCACATACTGCCCCGTCAGAGAAATTGGTGACCCACCTGCAGATGTAACCTGGCCTTGAGTTTTGAGTCAATGCATTTCTGAATTTTGGCTTCCCCACCAAATTATCTCCTGTATATCAATTCCAATCAAAGTTCTGTTGGAAACCACAGTTTTTATAAAAAAAAAAAAAAAAAAAAAAAAACCTTTTATAAGATCTTTACCTTTTAACAAACATGTATTTTTCACAGTATGTGGTGGTTCATCCCCACTCACAGGCAGAAAGCGGTAAAACAGCTAAACTAATGGTTTATCACCTTTCTCATTTTTCATTGGCTATGACCCATGTGATGTAATTATTTTAATCGTGTAGCCTATTAACCAGTTTATTCTCTATCTAAAGAATTTCACTTAGATTTTTCCAAAGGTGCCATCTTTATTCATTTGTCTTCGCATCAATACAACTCTTAGCATCGTTTCTCAGCTAGTTAGTTTGCTTAGTATTTGTATATTTGCTTGTACTCTAAAATAAACTGAAATCTGGGCATTAAGACTGCTTGTCTTTCCTGCCTCCCGGAAGAACCCCAAGGATCAGAAAATAAAGAGTTTTTTTTGAAAAAACACACAGACTGAAAACAGCACAGCACAATCTAGAAAAGAAAATTCCACAGGCTATGTGCAGGAGCATTTCAGTCACTGTGCGGCTGTACACCCGTGCATCTTAGAGGGAATAGTGATTCTAATCTTTCTCTAAAGTGTGTATTGGTCCCATTACTCTGTCCTGGAACAAAAAGCATCACTCTTTCCTAATCCCTAGTTAATTTGTTATAGTCAGGCACTCACAGTCATAGTCATCTTATCCTCTATTCCCCTCTCTGACCTTTCACTTCTTCTCACCTGCCCATTACTCCCCCTGGGTCATTCTCCCCCGCCCACTTCCCTTTATCCAATGATCCACTCTCCTCTCTTATCCTTGCTTTCCTATATGAAAGCAAACTAGCACACAATATCAAAGTGGATAGTAGAAGCTTTTTTCAAGTATGTAAAAAAAAATAAGAGCGATGAGAGTATATATAGGACTGCTAGAAAATGAGGCCAGAGAAATAATAATGGGGGACAAGTAGATGGCAGATGAACTAAACACGTACTTTGCATCAGTCTTCACTGTGGAAGACCCTCAGTGTGCCAGATGTTGTGGTGTGTGAAGGAAGAGAGGAGAATGCAGTTACTATTACAAGGGAGAAGGTGCTCAAAAAGCTGAAAGACCTAAGGGTACACAAGTCACCCAGACCAGATGAACTGCACCCGAGGGTTCTGAAAGGAGATAGCATTAGAGATTGCAGAGGCATTATTAATGATCTTTCAAAAATCATTGGACTGACATTTGCAATTTTCCAGTCCTATGACACCATGCAACACTACTTTTTAAGAAAAGAAGAATGCAGCAGAAAGGAAATTATAGACCAGTTAGCCTGACCTTAATGTTGGGAAGATGTTGGAAGTCAATTGTTAAGGATGAGGTTAGGGAGTGCTATGTGACACAGGACAAAGTCGGCATGGTTTCTTAAGGGGAAATCTTGCCTGACAAACCTGTTGGAATTGTCTGAGGAGATTACAAGCAGGTTAGATCAAGGGGATGCAGTGGATGTTGTATATTTGGACTTTCAGACGGCCTTAGACAAGTTGCCACACATGAGGCTGCTCAAGAGCCCATGGTATTACAGGAAACTTACTAGCATGGTTAGAGCATTGGCTGATTGGTAGGAGACAGTGAGTGGGAATAAAAGGATCCTTTTCTGGTTGGCTGCCAGTGATCTGAGTTGAGACCGCTTCTTTTAATGCTGTGTATCAATGATTTAGATGATGGAATAGATGGCTTTGTTGCCAAGTTTGCAGACGATACAAAGATTGGTGGAGGGGTAGTACTGTTAAGGAAACAGGTAGGTTGCAGAAGGACTTAGACTGATTAGGAGAATGGGCAAGAAAAGTGGCAAATGAAATACAATGTTGGAAAATGCATGGTCATACACCTTGGTAGAAGAAAGAACTGTGCAGACTATTTTCTAAATGGGAGAAAATCCAAAAATCTAAGATGCAAAGGGACTTGTGAGTCCTTGTGCAGAACACCCTAAAGGTTAATGCAGATAGTCAGTGGTGAGGAAGGCAACTGCAATGTTAGCATTCATTTCAAGAGATCTAGAATACAAGAGAAGGGATGTGATGCTTTAGTTTTATAAGGCACTAGTGAGGCCTCACCTTGAGTATCGTGAACAGTTTTGGGCTCCTCATCTAAGGTTACGTCCACACTACGCCGGATAATTTTGAAAACGCCAGTTTCGAGTAAAAACGACAGGCGTACACACTAAGCGTTTTTCAAAATATCTCTGTCCACACTAACACGGATATTTGGGCGAGTCTCCTCTACTGGGCATGCACAGGACACACAGAAAACAAGCGAAGAGGAAACGGTATACTTAGTGCGCGTTTGCCCAGTACAGAGTAGAAAAATTTAAAAGGAATTACTCTTGGCTCTCGCGCAGGAGGACTTAACCAAAAAAAACAAATACTGGAGCGTATGGAGGCAACCGACAGGGAGTTCACGGACAGTATGACAGGGCTGACGACGAACATTGAAAAACTGACTAACTCTGTTGCATTAATAAAGCACCTTGTTAAATGTATAAAACATGTCTGCATCAGTGTGATCTTGTATTTCCATACAACGTTACATTCGGCTGTTACACATCTACTTTCAGAGAAGTACTTGTGTTAGTAGATAAACCACCTTCATACAAGCAAGGACAGAAAACAGGGCAAAGTGAGTATACTTATTTATTCAGTAAGCTATGGGTCAAGGTATTTGGTGAGTACATTTCTAACTCTTCTGGCTTCAGTCTCGTTGCCGTCTGTTCTGAAATAGGTTCTGCGAAGCGCAGCATCAAATATTGCTGTGCTGATTGTACGACGGGGGGGGAGGGGGGAGGGGGATGATGATGATAATGATGATGATGAATAATAATGCCGGCAGCCGGCACGTCATGACAGCGGTTTTAAAAAGCTCCGATTACCCCATAAACACTGCAACGGATATTAGGCGTTTTCAGATTTATCCACTCTGGAGACCGTTTCTGAAAATCTCCGTTGTCGGGGGATGAAAATGCCGTTTAAGTGTGGACAGAGGGTCAAAACGAAGAGAAAAAGCTTCATTTTCAAAGTTATCTGGCGTAGTGTGGACGTAGCCTAAGAAAAGATGTGCTGGCGTTGGAAAGGCTTGAGAGGGGGTTCACAAGGATGAGTTCAGGAATGAAAGGGTTATCATACGAGGACCACTTGATGGCTCTGGGTATGTACTCATTTGAATTTTGAAGGATGAGGGGGTATCTCATTGAAACTTTTTGAATGTTGAAAGCCCTAGACAGAGTAGATGTGAAAAGGATACCTCCCATGGTGGGGGAGTCTAGGACAAGAGGGCACAATATTAACCTCTGCCTTAAATATACATAAAGACTTGGCCTCCACAGCCGCCTGTGGCAAAGAATATCACAGATTCACCACTCTCTGGCTAAAGAAATTCCTCTCACTGTTCTAAAAGGACACCCCTCAATACTGAGGCTGTCCCTTTGGTCTTAGACTCTCCCAGTGTAGGAAACATCCTCTTCATATACACTATTTCAAGGCATTTCACCATTTGATAAGATTCAATTAGGTCATCCTTTCATTCTTCTGAATCCCAGTCAATACAGGCCCAGAGGCATCAAACACTCTTTGTGTGACAAGCCATTCGATCCTGACATCATTTCTGTGAACCTTCTTTGAACACTCTCCAGTTTAGCACAGCCTTTCTAACATAAGGGGCCCAAACAGCTCACAATACTCCAGGTGGGACCTCACCAGTGGTTTAAAAAGTCTCAACGTAACATCCTTGTTTTTATTTTCTAGTCCTCTTGAAATGAATTAACACATTTGCCTTCCTCACCCCAGACTCAACCTGCAAATGAACCTTTAGGGAATCCTGCACAAGGACTCCCAGGTCTCCTTGTGCCTCAGGTTTTTTGTATCTTCTCTCCATTTAGAAAACAGACTACCCTTTCATTTCTTCTATCAAAGTGCATGACTGTACACTTCCTGACACTGTATTCCATCTGCCATTCTCCTATTCTGCCTAAGTCCTTCTGTAACCTCTCTACTTCCTCAAAACTACCTGCCCCTCCACCTACCTTCATATCATCTCAAACTTTGCAACAAAGACATCAATTCCATCATCCAAATCACTCACATATAACGTAAAAAGTCATCCCAACACAGACCCCTGAGGAACACCACTAGTCACTGGTAGTCAACCAGAAAAGGTTCCCTTTATTCCCACTCTTTGCCTCCTGCTAATTAGCCACTACTTTACCTATGCTAGAATCTTTCCTGTGATACCATAACCTGCTGAGTTCCTCCAGTATTTTGTGTGTTGCTATTGTCAATTCAATCCTGCAAACTTTAATCCTGCGGTACATTACATGACACTTTGCCAAATGGCTTTTGTAGGTCAGTAGAAACAAAATTTGTGCCACCCTCATTGACATTGTTGGTTCAGAAAACACACACTGAAACAGGAAACTTTTATACAAGCACAGCATCTTACCTCCTCAAGATCCCGTTCCAAAGCTGAAGCAGAATTAGCCAATTTCTGAAGATGTTCACGCTCTTCCTCAAACTCTTCAAGTTTTCTTGACAAATCATCTTCCACCATTGCCTTTGCTTCCTGGATCTGATGAAAAGCCTTTTCCTGGTCCAACATGTCAACCTATCATGAAACAGATTGGTTTTAAACATCAAACTATATCAACAATCACTTGCTGCCTTAATCACACAGACTTGCTGGATCGTACTTCACTTAGAACTCTTATTAACTGAGATTCTAATAGAAAATTCACTCAAAAATAGTTCCTCCACAATGACCAAGACCAAACTCCAATTGCCAGAAAGCCTGTAAAACAACAGGGAAACTGTTTCCTTAGAAGTTTGTGAAGATTCAGCATGACATCCAAAACTTTGACAAACTTCTATAGATGTGTGGTGGAGAGTATACTGACTGGCTGCAGCGCAGCCTGGTATGGAAACAACAATGCCCTCGAACAGGAATAATCCGACAGCCCAGTCCGCCATGGGTAAAGCCCTCCCTATGGAGCGCAGTCGCTGGAAAGCAGCATCCATCATCAGGAACCCCTACTGCTGCCATTACAGGATGTACAAGCATGTTGCTAGGACTGTATGACCTGTGTTATAAGGAAAGATTGAATAGGTTAGAACTTTATTCACTAGAATGTAGAAGATTGAGGGGAGATTTGATAGAGGTACACAGAATATTGTGGGGTATAGTTAGAGTAAATACAAGCAGGCTTTTTCCAATGAGGTTGGGTGAGATTATAACTAGAGGTTATGGGTTAAGGGTGAAAGGTTAAGAGTATGGAACAAGCTGGCAGTGCAAGTGACGAGTGTGATTTTGATTTCAACGTTTAAGGTAAGTTTGGATAGGTACATGGATGGGAGGGGTATGGAGGGCTATGGTCCGGGTACGGGTCAATGGGACTATACAGCTTAAATTGTTCAGCACGGACTGGATAGGTTGAAGGGCCTGTTTCTGTGCTGTAATTTTCTATGACTTTATAAAAATAGCTACATTGAATCTTTCCACAGATCTAATGCATTCATTAAAAACAACAGAAGCAGGATCATACATAATCCTCAAGAGGTCACCCTCTTTGCAAATAACTGCATTCCTCAGTGATCACCTTTAATGATTACCTCGATATTCTGCAGATGGATTGCAATGCGCTCCTTCTCCTTGATGGATCTCTGCTGAGTGTCTGTAAGTTGTTGGGACAAAGATACATTCTCTATTTTCAGATGTTCCAGCATTGCTGCTTGAGTCATGTGACCAGCCTATGATTTAAAAAAACTTTTTTAACAATGGTTCACATATTATGGAAAACAATAAACTTACCCCAAAATAAATAGTTTAAGGCATCCTTTACTTTGTTTCACACACAGTAGCTTATTAGAGAAACTATTTTATAAGCATAAGAATTTTAATTTACATATATAACTTCGCTCTGGACAGTCCCAAGCCCAGCTGCAAGAGGAGGGGGGTTTGGCATGGAGCTAGCAACCCCATCCTGTAACAACCCAGTGCTACAGAGACACCAACAGAAGCTCCAAAGACAAGAAGACACAGCTTCAGAATAGAGGGACATCCATTTAGAACGGAGATGAGGAGGAAATTTTTTTAGCCAAAGGGTGCTGGATCTGTGGAAATCTTTGCCTCAGGTGGCTGTGGAAGCCAAGTCAGTGGGCATATTAAGACAGGGTTTTTGATTAGTCAAGGCATGAAGGGATATGGGGAATAGACAGGAGATTGGGGCTGAGGACAAATGGATCAGCCATGATGAAATAGCAGAGCAGACTCAATGGGCCGAATGGTCTAATTCTGCTCCTATATCTTTGATATTTTGATATTAAATACTTTGATATTAAAGTAGAGACTGACAAGTTCATGATTAGTAGGAGAGTAAAAGGTTATGGGGAGAAGGCAGGAGAATGGTGTTGAGAGGAATACTAAATCAGCCGTGATGGAATGGCAAACTTGATGGGCTGAATGGCCTACTGCTCCTATGTCTTACGGTGACTGGCACAGCACTACCAACAGAGCTGTAAGGCGCTCCTTTCCTCTGTTAGGCTGCAGGTCTCCCCTGGGTGAGGTGTAGCACCTGCTTAGCCCAAACCCCTTGATCAGGGTCACAGAAGCCACGGGAGCAGGTGGTGGATGGTCGTATGAGCAGCTGGTACATATCACACGTCCTGGTTATGTGACCAATGATGCAAGACAATCTCTGAAGAGTAATAATAATGGCCGGAGTCACCCATCTTGTAACGACACTGCCCAGAAGGTAGTAATGGTAAACTACTTCTGTAGAAAAATTTGCCAAGAACAATTATGGTCAAAGACCATGATTGCCCACGTCATATGACATGGCACATAATGAAGGTGTGTTATGGCCTTAAAGTCTGATTTGGGGGAGCGAAGAAATAGAGAATGGTGATGGCAAGAAAATACAGCTATGTTGTCAGAAAATACTTGGGAACTCTTGAGTCCCTATTTCTCTTAATGCTGTCCAGAAGTACCATTAAATTAAACACTGACGTTCCTTGTATTCTGTGAATATTCTGCGGTCTCATACCTGCACGCTGGCCATTTCACTCTGTAACCGCACCCTTGCCTCTTGTGCCACTGTCAGCTGCTGCTGGTACCACTGCCTGACCTGCTGCAGAGAAGTTACTTCAGACTGGGAAGCCTTGAGCTGGCTCGTCAGTGTGGAACGATCCAACTGCACTTGTTGAAGCTGGCTCTGAAGAACTGCCATCTGCTGCCGAGCAGCTTGAACTGGAACAAAAAATGTATAAACACATATGTGATAATCTGTAGACAAGACATGATATTTTGCGTATTCTTGCATGCAAATTACAGGAACCTAAGATCATAGGACAAAGAAGCAGAATTAAGCCATTTCGCCCTTCAGGTATGTTCCACCATTCCATCATTTTCATTTTGTGTCATGTCACGTGACGTCATTATGTGCCATGTCCTACGACATGGGCAATCATGGTCTTTCCATGACACCTTGCCTAAAGGTGACCTGCAGACTAGCAGAGGGAAGGAGTGCCTTACATCTCCTATGGTAGATATATTTCCACCCTATCACCCAACCACTCCATCATACTCAAGTTATTATCCCCCTCAACCCCATTCTCCTGCCTTCTCCTCGTAACTTTTGATGCCCTGACTAATCAAGGACCCATCAATCTCCACTTTAAATATACCACATGGCTTGGCGTCCACAGCCAAGACCAATTTCACAGATTCACCACCCTGTGGCTAAACAAATTCTTCTTCATCTCAGTTATAAAGGAACACCTTTGTATTCTGAGGCTGTGCCCTCTAATCCTAGGCTCCCCCACTGTAGAAAACATCTTCTCCAAGTGAACTCTATCTAGGTTTTTCAATACTTGATGAGTTTCAACTTTATTTGACCTCGCCAAGGGAAAAAAGACCGATTACACAACTCTAAAAGAAAAATGAAAAAAGTCATCGAGCTGAAACATCAACTGTTTCCCTCTTCTTAGAGGATGACTGACCTGCAGAATATTTCTAATAACAGTTAGAAACTTACTGGCAAGTTTAACAAAACCCCGAGCACATTCATAAATTATTTATTAAAAGCATTCAGAATGCTTTCATCAGTCAGGTTCACCAAAATGTACTACCCTTGTACTTAAGATCTGTACAAACGCAGGTTACACTAAAGCAAAGGTTCCAAACCTTTTGTATGTCGTGGGCCAATACCATGAAGAAAATAATCCTTGGACCACAGGTTGAGAACTCCTGCACTACAGATTCAAGATTCAAAGTACATTTATTATCAAAGAACGTAGAAATTATACAACCTTGAGATTTGTTTGCTTACAGGCAGCTACAAAGCAAGAATCCCAAAAGAACACAATTATAAAATAAAGACTAACACCCAGTGCGCAGAGAAAGACTTAAAAACACAAATCATGTAAACAATAAGTGAGTCGCTGCAAAGCTCGCAGACGTGAAGCACAGCA
Source organism: Mobula birostris (assembly GCF_030028105.1). NCBI lineage: Eukaryota > Metazoa > Chordata > Chondrichthyes > Myliobatiformes > Myliobatidae > Mobula > Mobula birostris. The sequence continues at coordinate 58,751,754 of NC_092391.1, read as the reverse complement.
GCCTGAGCAGTTCACAGCTTCAGCACTGTTGACAGAAGAGTGCGAACATCGCATGGGAGTGAGCAAAAATCGGCTCCACTCTCATCTCTGGTCCCAACACCCTGCCTTTCCAGTCTATCTGGGCTGGCGTTTAATCATCCAAACGCCAGGTCACCCCCTGCACTAGGACCCAGGCCCCGCCGTAGCGATACGCTCTGGGCCTAGACCTCGCTGTACAGCCTGAAGCCGTTCCCAATTTCTCCAAATCAGCTCGGCGATTAGAGCGATCCAACCTCACACTTGGGTTAGTTGGACGGGCATCGAAACTCCTCTGCCTCTACTCCTCCTTTCCAAATCGCTCACTCCAACTCCATCTGGGTCGACATTGATACGTAGCCACCCGGCTCAAATCTCGAATTCGCTTCGCCTTTGCTTACCTCTTCATTGTTTGCAGTAATAATTTACCCTAATTTATTTCAGAAAAGGTGTTATTAATGATGTTATTAGTCAAATTTCTTGCCTCTTGAACTACCAGAAAGCTGTCACTCACCTTCACCATCTTAAACCTGAAGTCGAGAGACTGGACAAAGTTAATAAAAAGGTACCAAAAAATCATCCATAACTTGAAAATAGATGGCATCTTAAAGCAAAGACTTGATTCACAAGTTTACAGCTGGATATCAGCCTACCCCAAATAAGGCAGCACTGTACTGTATCAGTTAGCATAATGCCTGACAATGCCAGCGATCTCGGTTCAATTCCTGCCACTGTCTGTACGAAGTTCTTACATTCTGCAAGTGACACGGGGGGGGGGGGGGGAAGAGGAGAGGGAGGATGAGTTCCCCTAGATGCTCCAGTTTCCTCCCACGTTGCAAAGATGTACAAATTAGAGTTAGTAAATTGAGGGCCTATATTGGTGGCTAAAGTATGGAAACACTTGGTTGCTGCCCCAAGAACACCTTTGGACTGTGTTGCTGCTGATACACACAATGTATTTCACTATGTCTTTCTATGTACTGTACACGTGACAAACAAAGGTCTAAGACAGGGGCTCCCAACCTTTTCTATGCCATGGACCAATACCATTAAGCAAAGGGGTTCATGGACCCCAGGTTGCGAATCTCTGGTCCAAGAGATGTGATCCCATAAGTTGCATCATGCACTCCGATACTTTTAAGTGACAATGGTTTAGGGACTGGAATGGGTACAAAGCAGGGAATGAAATGTAATGACTCCTAATTTCAGCGACTGGTCTGGTAAATGCAAAAGAAAAGTTTGTATCTTCTTTGACACCCTTCACTGTCAAATGGCTCCAAAAGATTGTCTAGGTTCACATGTTAAAGTGCAATTACAGATGGAATACTACTTGGTTTGTGTACCTGTGAAACTGTATCTTAGCAGGAATTAGAACATCAAGGTGGGAGAATACTACAAACAAAAAAAAAACAGAAGTATTCTTTTCCGAGCAGATACAAACTATTCAAAGGACGTACCCGAGTTATCTCTGCTCAATATTGCCTGCTGCATTTCCTCAACTTTCCCCAGCAGCCTCTGGTACTGCTCCTCGGCCACCTGGAGATCGTTGTTTAGCCCAGCTAAGCTGGCGTTCTTGGTCTCGAGGTTGCTCTGAAGCTCAGTCATGGCCTGTTCTAGACTGGAGCACGTCTGGCGCAAGGTGCTCACTTCTGAGGTCAACGTGCTTTGCCTTTGTTCACTAAGCACCTTCTGCTCATCCTGCGCCTGCAGTTGTGCATTTAAGGCTGCTAACTGGGCCTGCAGTTCAGTCTTCTCCTTCAAACCCTTAAAAGTTAAAGAGAATGGCAACAATTATTTGTGCATTATTGATACCAAAATCAGAACTTATTATTTTATTGAGATACAGTGTGGAACAGGCCCTACTGACCCTTCGAGCCGTGCTGCCTAGCAACCCCCTGATTTAACCCCAGTCTAATCATGGGACAATTTACAACGGCCAATTAACCTACCCCTCTAAGAGGGCAAGAACCTTGCTGTAGGGTTGCAGGCATGCATGCCTTAACGACCTGGAGAGCCATGTTGGCTGGAGTCAGGGCTTTATACTTTGGCTCTTAGCAGGGTCACCCATCCCAAACAGGTCAAAGGGTAGAGGCCAGACCAAGAGTGGTCCACCAGTTCTCCAGGTCTGGGGGTTCAGCTCAGGGATAACAACCCTGACTGGTAAAACAAAATAGTTATAGAAACAGCAATGAAGTGTAAAGGTATTCCTGGGTCTCCACTTGGGACTTGCATGGCTGCCAGTAGTTAAAACTGAGTGGAAGCCACTGACATGATGAAGGGCCTTAGTCCCACACCACTCAGCAAACTCTTCATTTAACCCTAGCCTAATCACAGGACAATTTACAATAACCAATTACCTGACCAACTGGTACCTCCTTGGACTGTGGGAGGAAATCGGAGCACTGGAGGAAACCCACACGGTCACGGAGAGAACGTACAAACTCATTACAGGCAGCAGCAGGAATTGAACCCGGGTCAGCTGTGCTAACCACTAAGCTACCGTGCTGTCCCCACTACAGTAGATGAGCCACAAGTTACTTAAAGATTTAAGAACGAATAATTATTGAACATAAGTGGGAGTTTTTGAATTTATACTTTGCATGTTGTAACCACAAAAGGTTCAACTTCAAGTTTATTGTTGTCTGATTGTACATATATATATATATAACCAAACGAAATAATGTTCTCGCAGACCACAGTGCACCCACAAAACATATAACATACATGGTACGTAAACCAAAATATCATAAATTAAAATACAATTCAAAATTCATGCAGCACAGGCAAAAAGTAAACAAAAGACCATACAGTAAACAGCTTGCTTTCCTAATGACAAGACGCCAGTGGTGGCAGGGTAGTCATTAGTCTGACAGCCTGAGGGAAGAAACTGTTACTGAGTTTGGCAGTCCTGGTCCTGATGCTCCTGTACCTCCTTCCTGACAGGAGTGGATCAGAGACTGAGGGGTGGGTGGTAGGAATCCCCAGCAATGCTTTGAGCCCTTTGTCTGCAATACTCCCAGTAAATGTCACAAATAAGGGTAGGGAGATCCCACTGATCCTCTCAGCAGTTCGAGCCAAGCTCTGTAGGGCCTTGTGGTCTGATGCCTCCACACCACAGAATGATGCAGCCAGACAGGACGCTCTTGATGGCACTCCTGTAGAAAGTTGTTAGAATGGGGGTGGGAAGCCTTGCATGCCTCAGTCTCCTCAGAAAGTGTAGACACTGCTGTGCCTTCTGACTAGTGGGGAGGTGTTGTGCGTCCAGTTTAGATCGTCCATTATGTGCACACCAAGGAACTTTATGCTCTTCACCCTCTCCAAGGCAGAGCCATTAACATGCAATTCAAAATCATCATTTTTGTCTTGTCCACGTTGAGACTCAGATTGTTGTTTTCGCACCATTTGTCAAGCCTCTCTACCTCCTCTCTGTATGCCAACTCATCGTTGTTGCTGATGAGGCCAACCACTGTAGTATCATCAGTGAACCTGATGACACGGTTTGAGCTGGACCTGGCAGTGCAGTCTTGAATCAGCAGCAGGCTGAAGACACAACCCAGTGGGGGGGGCACCAGTGCTCAGCGTGATGGAGCTTGAGATGTTGCCACCAACCCAGACAGACTGGGGTCTTTTCTTCGAGAAGTCCACGATCCAGTTACAGAGGGGTGCTGAATCCCAATGAGGAGAGCTTACCCAACAGCCTCTGAGGGATATTCATGTTAAATGCCGAACTGAGTTGATGAACAACATCCTGATGTACAAGGCATTGTTTTCTAGGTGAGACAAGACAGAGTGGAAGGCCAAGGCTGAGGTATCTGTGGACTGCTTTGAGCAGTGGGTGCACTGGATTATGGCATTTTATATCACCCATTACCAGCCACTCAAAGCACTTCCATAATTGTTGAAGTCAGTGCCACTGGGCGGTAATCATTTAAGACAGTCACCATTGCTCTCTTGGGCATCAAAATGATGGTGGCTGCTTTGAAGCCAGCAGAGACAGTAGACTGTTTCAAAGAAATGTTAAAGATGTCCGTCAAGATCTCTATTAGCTGATCTGCACAATCCCTCGACACTTAACCAGGTAACCCCCCACAGCCTTGCTTGGGTTTACCGTGGCACAGCTGCAGCCAGTCGGTGCCTGTATCTCAGGAAGAGAAGGGGCTTCCCTCAATGTCACGTCGTTCAATGCATCAAATTGTGCAGAGAAGGTAATCAGTCTTTCAGGAAGGGAGGCATCACTGTTGTTGACAATTAGGGTGGACTTGTAATATGTTACGGTTTGAATACCATGCCACATGCGCCACCTTTCCCTGTAGTCACAGAAGAGCGTGGCTTTTGCTGACCTTAGAGATGTCCTGTCCCCCGATCCCTAAGCAGGGCACAAACCTCTGCAGTCAGCCATGGTTTCTGGTTTGCCCAGGCAGTGTAGTGTTTAATCACAGTACCATCATCAATGCATTTTCCTATGTAGCCAGTCACCAATCCCACATATTCGATGTTGACATGATGATCGTAGGTAGCCAACTCCTTGAATGTGCTCCAATCGCTGCTTCAGAAGCAGTCCTATCGCACTCAGGTGGCTCCTTCAGGCCAGGTCCTGATCTCCGTGAACTGGTCTGACTCATTTAACCAGTGGTCTGTATGTAGGATGAGTATCCAAAGTGAGGGTCAGGAACAGCCTTGTAGGCTTCACAAACATTGGTATAAATCAGGTCTAACATATTCTCTCCTGTGGTTGCGAAGTTGGCATGAAGGCAGAACTTTGGCAGGACTGATATTAGGTTGGCAAGATTGAAGTCACCTGTAATAATAAAGACACCATCAGGGTGATTGGCTTCGAGGTCACAGGTGGTGCTGGAGAGCTCCTGCAGCACTTACCCAGCACTAGCACAGGTGGGGGGCGGAGATGTAAGCAACAATAATCACAATGGCACGGAACTCTCTCGGTAAGGAGAAGGGCCTACGTTTCACATTAAAAACTCTATTTGCGGTGAGCGGTGGACCATTGTTACCGAGGCGTTCACACACCAGTTCTTAATGATGTAGGTACACAGACCTCCTCCACGGATTTGCCAGATGACGCAGCATTTCTGTTTGCCTGAAAGGAGATTAAGCCATCTAGTTGGATGCCCGAATCTGGAATGGTGTCTTGAAGCCACGTTTCTGTTCAGATGAGTGTGCAGCAGTCTCTCATCTCCTGCTGGTTGGTTTCGACGCAGGTGTAGGTAATCCAATTTACTTTCCAGCAATCAGATGTTAGCGAGTAGAATCGATGGGAACGTGGGCTTGCAGGGACCTGCTTTAAGACTCACTTTAACACCGTTGTGCTTACCACACGTGCATTCAACTGCACTGCTTCCCCAGTAGCTGTAGTAGGCTGTGGTGCGGAGCAGGAGCCTGCTCCTCAACTGCGCAGCACCTTAGTTAGTCTGCTCGCTAGTGAGATAGACCCACAGATCTTTAGTGTTCTTAATGCTCAGCAGTGTTTCTCAGTATTAGAAAAGAGGGATGGGACAAGAAATTTCACCGTTGGAGCTGGAGTGGCCGCTGTGTCCATGTGCACTGCCATTTTGTGACTTCAGGTAGAAAGTACTGCCACAAATATTTCTACATTGACAAGTGCCTGGATTATTGGGACAGTGTGGTAGCGTAGTGGTTAGCACAATGCTTTACAGTACAGGCGACCCGGGTTCTATTTCTACAGCTGTCCTTGAGGAGTTTTACCTTCTCCCAATGACCGTGCGGGCTTCCTCTGGGTGCTCTGGTTTCCTCCCACAATCCAAAGATGTACCGGTTGGTAGGTTGATAGTTCATTGTAAATTGTTCTGATTTGGCAAGGGTGAAACCAGAGGATTGCCGGCAGCATGGCTTGAAGGGCCAGAAAGACCTATTCTGCGCAGTATCTCAATAAATAAATAATAAACAATGATACTCAAAATTAGATCACGTGGTCAGACAGAGACACAGATAGATGAAATTCTTTAGCTAGAGACTGATGAATCTGTGGAATTCACAGACAGATGTGGAGGCCAAGTCTTTGGGTATATTTAAAGCAGAGGTGGATCGATAAGTTCTTGATTTGTAAGTATGTCAAAGATTATGGTGAAAAGACAGGAGAACGGGATTGACTTACATACTGCCTATTACACCGCTGGCATTTAGGGCAGGAATGAGGGCCTCCATCTCTAACTGTCCATAGTGTCACACGCAGATGCAGAACGATTTTTCCTTGCTGTTTCCGTAATAATTTTTTGACCAGTCAGGGCTGTTAGCCCCGAGTTGAACCCCTGAACCTGGAGGACCGGTTAGTCTGGCTTTTACCCTTTGACCTATTTGGCATGGGTGACCCTACCAAGAGCCAAAGCACAAGGCCCTGACTCTAACTGACATAGCTCTCTGGGTCACAGAGGCACACAAGCCTCCAAACCAGATGACAAGGTTGTGCTCCTCTTGGAGGGGAATAATAATCAGTCACAATTGAATGATGGAGCAGACTCGATAAGCTGAATAGCCTAGTTCTGCTCATATGTCTTATGCTCTGCTATTACAGGCTTTTGTGAATTTAACAAGTAGTATGACTTAGTGTTTGCACCGAAGTGTGCTTCACTCTGAAGAAACAAGGGCTTTCATAACCTGAAGTGCAGGTTTGCAAAGTTAAAAGAACCATAACTTCCACTTGTTTCTTTATTTTATTAGATTCAACAATAGATCGGATGGATTTAAGAAATCTAATTTTACCTTGTTCAACTGGTTTGTATTAATGATGCACCAAAGATAAGAAGCTCATTAGGAAACTGTGTGGAAAAAGTGACAAACACAAGAAAGTCTGCAGATGCTGAAAATCGAAAGCCAGCATTTTGTGTGTGTTGGGGTTTGATGTCTTTGTTACCGTTTTCCACTTACAGCAATCTGTTAATTTCTTTTTTGTGTACAAGGGAGGGAGTTGGGGGTTTGTGGTTTGATGTTCCAGCTGCCGTTTTTCCGCATGGAGCAATTTGTTAGTATTCTTGCGCAAGGGAAGGGGTTGGGGGGGGTGGGGTGGTTGCGAGATTTGTTTTTTTTGTGCTGGGGCAAGAGGATGATGTCTTTCTTTCAATGACCTTCTATGGCGTTTCCTTGCTTTGTGGCTATCTGGAGAAGATGAATCTCAGAGTTGTATACTGCATACCTACTTTGATAATTAATGAACCTTGTTTTGAATCTTTTAAATGAATCCAGGACTGTATTTCTGTAATATATACAGGCATAAACAACACCAACTACATTTTTCCTCTGCTCTCAATGCCAAACACAGATCAAAGTAAAAATATTCACCTCATTAGCTTCAGTGGAGAGAGCTTCCAACTGACCCTCAAGCCGCATTTTTTCTTTAAGAATCTGCATGAGGTCCTCATGGGATTCCAGCACGGAGCTTTCCATGGAAACACTGCAGAACAGAATTACGACACAGTTGACCTGAACACCCATACACAATCCAGTCATCAGTGAACAAACGTAATCCATTTGGTCTATAATCCACACATAATCTGCAAAGTACATATACTAATTTGGGTTTTTTTTTTGTGTGGTAAATCAACTCATCACCCCCGTTAATGAAACTAAAAGTTGTATAGGACATTGGCGAGGCCTAATTTGGAATATTGAGTGCAGTTATTTATTTACTGAGCTACAGAGCAGAATAGCCCTCCCAACTCTGAGCTGCCCGGTGCAGCAACCCCCTGATTAACCCAAGCCTACTCATGGGACAACCTACAATGATCAATTAACCTTTGGACTGCAGGAGGGTACTGGAGCACCCAGAGGAAACCCACACGTTCCATGGGGAAAGCATACAAACTTCTTACAGGCAGCGGTAGGAATTGAACCCGGGGTCACTACTAACCACTACACTACCATGCTGTCCCACTTACCTACAGGAAAGAGGTCAATAAAGTTTAGAGTGCACAGAAAGTTTACAAGGATGTTGCTGGGACTTGAGGACCTGAGTAACAGGGAAAGGTTGAATAGGTTTGGACATTATTCCCTAGAACAAGGGTTCCCAAATGCTGTTATGCCATGGACCAATATAATTTATGCAAGGGGTGCGTGGACCCCAGACTGGGACACCAGCCCTAGAGTGCAGAATGATGGGAGATTTGACAGAGGGGTATAGATAGAATAAATGCAAGCAGGCTTAAATTATGAGGGGTATAGATAGAATAAATGCAAGCAGGCTTTTTCCACTTAAGTGGAGTGAGACTGGAACTAGAGATCATGGGTTAAGGGTGAAAGGTGGAATGCTTAAGGAAAACAGGAAGGCAAACTTCCCTTCGCTCAGAGAGTGGTGAAAGAATGGAATGAGCTGCCAGCACAAGCGGTGGACACGAGGTCGATTTCAACTTTTGAGAAGTTTGGACAGGTACATGGATGGGAGGGGTACGGAGGACTATGGTCTGGGTGCAGGGAGATGGGATGAGCACAGACTAGATGGGCCAAAGAGCCACCTTCTGGGCTGTAGTGTTCTATGACAATGACTCTAAAAAAAATTGTTATTAGTCATTCTCAAAGCAGTCACTGACTGAAGTACAAAGCCTCCCATTAGTGCTATCAGTAACAACAGTTGAGCCATTATTTCTCCAAGGTCTAACACAAATTTGCCATATGGTGACTCAATGTTATTTATCTTTCCCACCCTTCTTTACTCTGAGCGAGGCAAACCTCAAATCTTTTTATGAACAGGAAGCTTGGTTAAATTAGGGAGTTAACAGTGGATGTTTTTTCTTTGACAGTGTTACAAGTAGAAAGTGTCTTATGGCTAGTTCTGTCACATTGGTATTATTAAAGGAATGACAGAGCGTTAGTTTGCTTTTATTAGACAAGGCATTGAATTTAAAAGTCAAGAGGTATGTAGAACGTAACTTGCAACTTTATAAAACTCTGGTTAGGCCTCATCTGGAGTATTGCATACAGTTCTGTTTGCCCCACTATAGGTGGCTTTGGAGAGGGTGCAGGAGAGGTTTACCACGGTGCTGCCTGGTTTAGAGGGCATGTGCTATCACGAGAGGCTGGATAAACTTGGGTTGTTTTCTCTGGAGCGCTGGAGGCTGCGGGGAGATCTGATAGAGGTTTACAAGACTATGAAATGCATAGAGAGAGTGGACAGAGAGCATCTGTTTCCCACAGTAGGGATGTCTAATACCAGAGGGCATACATTGAAGGTGAGAGGGGGTAGGGGGTAGGTTCAAGGGGGATGTGAGGGGTAAGTTTTTTTTACTCAGAGAGTGGTGGGTGCCTGGAATGCGCTGCCTGGTCTGGCGGTAGAGGCTTTTAAGAGATGTTTGGACAGGCACACGGATGTGGGGAATGTGGGGGGATTAGTGTTTCGGTGGGTTTTTTTTAATGTTTTAGCTGGTTCGGCTCAACATCGTGGGCCAAATGGTCTGATCCTGTGCTGTACTTTTTAATGTTCTATGTATGTTTATGTCATAGAAGTTCTGTGGTATTATTCTATGCCTCCCACCTAACAAACCTGAAGTGGACTGTCTAGATGGAAATACAAAATCAGTGAGAAATGAGTAAAATGATGGAGAGACAGACAGGCAGAACGGGTCAGCATGGACATCATCATCATGTGCCACATTGTATGACCAGGCAACCATGGTCTTTCATTTGTCCTTGACCATGATTTGGTATTGTCATTATGTGCCATGTCGTATCACATGGGCAATCATAGCCTTCCATTCCGTCTTTGACCATAATTTGGTACATCAAAGACACTTTCTACAGTTGTACCATGGACAGCATCACCGCCTGGTATTTGGGTGGGGGGCGGTTACTGCACAGAAGCAAGCTGCAGAGAGTTGTGAGTTCACTCAGCTCCATCACGGGCACTAGCCTCCATAGTATCTGGGACACCTTCAAGGAGCGAAGGCTCAAAAAAAGTGGCATCCATCATTAAGGACCCCCATCAGCCAGGCCATGCATTATTCTCAGTGTTACCATCAAGGAGACAGGAGCCTGAAGACACACACCCAACAATTCAGGAACAGCTTCTTCCCCTCTGCTATCCGATTTCTGAATGGACATCAAACCCATGAACACTACCTCACTACTTTTTTATTTCTATTTTTGCAGTATTTATTCAATTAATTTAACTGTTTTATATATCTATTTACTGTAATTCACTTTTTTCCCCCCTTTATTAATCTGTATTACATTGTACTGCTGTTGCAAAGACAACACATTTCACGACATGTGCCGATGATACTAAAACTGATTCTGGTTGTTCTTGGCAAAAAATTTCTACAGAAGTGATTGGCTTTTTTCTGGGCAGTATCTTTACAAGACAGGTGACCCCAACCATTATTAATTCCCTTCAGAGATTGTCTGCCTGGCATCAGTGGGCGCATCACCAGGACTTTTGATACGTACCAGCCGCTCACACGACCGTCCGCCAGCTGCTCCCGTGGCTTCACGTGACCCTGATCGGGAGCTACACAGGTGCTGCCCCTTGCCCAAGGGTGACCTTCAGGTTAGGAGAGGGAAGGAGCACCATACACCTCCTTTGGTAGATATACATCTCCACCTGCCACCCACCGGCATGGACCAGATCGGCTGAAAGGCCTGTTTCTGTGCTGTGATATGACTGTGATATTATGGGCTTTGGTTGACCACACTCTAAGTACTGCACTTTTGTATCATGAATGCAAGGTAGATTTATAGAGTCATAGGGCACTACAGCCCAGGAACAGGCCATTTGGCCTATCTAATCTGTGCCAACCTGGCCTTCTGCGTAGTCCCATCTATCTCTCATCCATGTATTTATCCAAACTTCTCTTAAATGCTACAATTTACTTTGGAATAGATTCATGATTGGACACTGGGATAAGCAAATGTCCCACAAAGACAACTGGCTTTTATGCACTTGAGTTTAGAAGAACGAGTGGTGATTACATCAAGAGGAGCACGATTGTGAGAAGAAGACTATATTTAAAATTTATCTTTGTTGTATGTACATCGAAACATATGGTGAAATGAGGTTGTTGGCATCAAATCAGTGAGGATTATGCTGGGCCACGCTGCCGACACCAACATACTGTAGCCACATCTCACTAACCCTAACCCATATGTCTCTGGAACGTGCGAGAAAACCAAAGCACCCAGAGGAAAGCTACGCAGTCACGGGAGAATGTATTAACTCCTTGAAGACAGTGGCAGGAATCAAACATTAATCTTACACCTAGCGCTGCCGCCCCAACAGTTAACATACAGGCCCGGGGCGGGTGGGGGGGGCGCGCACACAACTAGAGTGACATTCACAAAGAGGGGCAAACACTTCCGATACTTGGATGGCACGGTAGGATAGTGGTTAGCATAATGTTTTATAGTACCAGCGACCTAGGTTCAATTCCCGGCACTGCCTGTAAGGAGTTTGTTAGTTCTCCCTGTGGCTGTGTGGGTTTCTTCTGGGTGCCCCGGTTTCCTCCCACATGCCAAAGGTGTCAGTTAATAGGTTAATTGGTTATTGTAAACTGTCCCATGATTAGGCTAGGGTTAAATTGGAGATTGCTGGGCAGTGCAACTCAAAGGGCAGAAAGGGCCTATTCCAAGCTGTATCTCAACAAATAAAAAATATAATAAACAAATATAAGAACATTCTAAAAAATAAAAATAATTTAAAGATAAACAATAAAATAAACAAAAACAAACAAATAGGGGTTTAGGGAAAATAAACTTCTGTGTAGAAGTCTGTAAATCTTTGAAACTTTCTATCTCAGTGTTGCAGGTGCTGGTCTGCTGAATATATTCAAGACTGAACTCAGCACAAAGGCATCAAGGGATACGGAGAATGAAATGGAAATGTGAGCAAGGCACAGAACATGAATTAGGTTTAACTAGATGTATAGCGTGATCCTGCCACTAATCCTAATGTGCACAGGCAATAAATCCGGTTCTCTGAAGCATTCCTTTTCCCTGATGTAGTTTTTCAATTCACATCCATAAAACCGTAAGATACAGGAGCAGAATTACACCATTTGGCCCATCGAGTCTTCTCTGCCATTTCATTACGGCTGATCCAGTTTTCCACTTGGCCCCAATCTCCTCCTGCCTTCTCCATGTATCCCTTCATGCCCTGACCAATCAAGAATCTATCAACCTCTGCCTTAAATGTACATGGACTCGGCCCCCACAGCTGCCTGTGGCAACAAGTTTCTCAAATTCACCACGCTGACTAAAGAAATTCATCTCCATTCTAAAAAGATGCCCCTCTATTCTGAGGCTGTGTGCTCTGGTCTTAGACTCTCCCACCATAGGAAACATGCTCGCCACATCCACTCTATCAAGGCAGTTAGAACACCATTCAACAGGTTTCAAATAGGTCACCCCTCATTCTTGCATTCTAATGAATACAGCCCAGACCATCAAACATTCTTCATATGACAAGCAATTCAATCATGGAATCATTTCGTAAAACTCCTTTGTATTTCTGTTCTACTGTAAATGCCTGCAAGAAAATAAATCTCAGGGTAGCAAATCATTAACACAAGAGACTCTGCAGATGCTGGAGATCCAGAGAACACACACACAAAATGCTGAGGAACTCAGCCGGTCAGGCAGCATCTATGGAAATGATTAAACCGGCGACGTTTCAGGCTGAGACCTTTCTTCATGACCGGAAAGGAAGGGGGAAGAAGCCAGGATCAGAAGGTGGGGTGGGGGGAAGGATAAGCTGGATGCTGATAGGTGAAGCCAGGTGGGTGGGAGAGGTGAGGGATAAGTACGAAGCTGGTAAGTGAGAGGTGGGAAAGGGAAAGGGCTGGAGAAGAAGTAATCTGATAGGAGAGGAGTGAACTATGGGAGAAAGGAAAGGAGGAGAGGCTTTTTACTTCATCCCCCACCTCCACCACCCACATGGATTCACTTATCACCTTGTGTTCCTCCCCTGTCCTCACAACTTCTTACTCTGGCTTCTGCCCCTTACTTTCCCAGTCCTGATGAAGGGTCTCAGCCTGAGAAGTCAACTGTTTATTCAGTTCCACAGATGCTGCCTGATCTGCTGAGTTCCTCCAGCACAGTCTGTGTGAATCCCAGGGTTGTATATGGTGACATATACAAACTTCGATAATAAATTTACTCTGATCTTTGATCTACTGCCATTATTGAAACAATGTATGCCACATCTGAGTTGCCACTGGACAAGACTGATTAAGACCAAAAACACCCAATAATGCAACAAAGACCAATCTCTGAATTTACTTTGAGCGGCTTGGATGTAAAACTATTTTAATTCCACTGAGAAATGTGCTTACCTGCTGGATAAACTGTCCCTTCGGCTCCGCACTGCCCCATTCACTTCCTGCAGCTCGGTTCGAAGTCCCGCTGTGGTGGCCGCGGCCGCCTCCAGCACCTCCCCGATGGAAGGGAAGTGCCCCATGTCATCAGGTGACATTTCTTGTCCGTCGACGGTGTATGTGGTTTTATGCCCAGCATCCAGTGAGGGCATGGCCCCATAGATGCCAGTAGTAGATATACTGCTATATGAAGAGCTGTCGCTTTCATTCTCGTCTTGCCTTGCTGCAAACTCTATGGTGTCATTCTCGGAGCTGGTGTCCTCCATATGCAATGAAGTCTCCAATTTATCATTTCCTGATGTAAAGCCTATTTCAGATATGACCGATGTAGACGATCCAGTCCGACTTTCTTTCAGGGATCCTAATGCTTCAGCACTGGAAGACCTTCCAATGCTACTTCCGGCATCTGAATTCGGAGTTCTGTAATCCGCAAGGGACCTTATTTTGCTGGATTTTGAACCCTTTGAACCCTTTTCAACTTTGGAAACGTTCGGAATTCCAAGGCTACCAACTTTGGGTCCACGGGGAACGCTGGTCCTCAAGAAAGTGTATTCTTTAGTCAATGCAAGGGTACTGGCACGGGGAAGGACATCCGGATGGAACATCAGCTCTGGGTCCAAAGTACTGCAGCGTTGATTTTTTGGTGTTGACTGTTTTGACTGAAAAACAAAAATATGCTCTTCTACACAGCTGTTTCTCAACAGGATAGTATTTGTTATGCAAAACACATAAGTGAGGCTCATCAGACATCGTCTTTCACACTGTAATATGGAAACTTTAAAAATAATTGCAGTTAGAACATAAGAAATATTAAAAGTCATATATAAATCACAAACACAAGAAATTCTGCAGTGACGGGAACCCAGAGCAACACACACAAAATACTGGAGCAACTCAGCCGGCCAGGCAGCGTCTATGGAAATGAATAAACAGTGGATGTCCTAGATCCCTCCACGTCCTAAAGGCTTACTCAAACCCTGACTAGCTCCTCTGAATTGCCACTTAGTGCGTTAATGGTAGAAGAAACACCAATGCCCTTGAATGGAAAATCCTACAAAAAGTACTGGCTAGGGCCCAGCCCATTATGGGTAAAACCCTCTCAACCATTGAACACATCTACATGAAACACTGTTGCAGGAAAGCAGCATCCATCATCAGTGACTCCCATCACCCAGGACATGCTCTTTTCTTGCTGCTGCCATCAGGTGGTACAGGAGCCTCAGGACTCGCATCACCAGGTTCAGGAACAGTTACTACCCCTCAACCATCAGGCCATTGAACCAGAGGGGAAAACTTATTTTGCCCCATCACTGAAATGATCCCACAACCTAAGGAGTCACTTTCAAGGACGCTCGTTCTCAAGTACTTGATATTTATTGCTTAATTTGTTACTATTATTTCTTCTTTTTGTACTTGCACAGTTGGTTGCTGCAGCTGGTTGAACATTCAAGGTGGTGCGGTCTTTCATTGATTCTGTTATGGTTATTATTCTACAGTTTTGCTAAGTATGCCTGCAGGAAAATGAATCTCGGGGTTGAATATGGTGAGATATATGTACTTTGATAATACATTTACTTCGCAAATGTCACCAAAGACAGTCGCAAATTTCTACAGATGTACTGTGGACAGCATTCCAACCGGCTGCATCGTCATCTGGTATGGGGGGGGGGTGGCTACTGCATCATCATCACCTGGATATGTTTTGCATTGAGTCACTGAGTTTCTAAGTCTTTGGTTTATAGTAATAAAGTCAATTTGATTTCTAGTGTTATCACCTGGACTTTTACTGGCTACTGCACAGGATCGAAAATGCTGCAGAGTTGTAAACTTAGTCAGCTCCGTCACAGGCAATAAACTCCATAGTATCCAGGACACAAGAAGGTGGCATCCATCATCAAGGACCCCCACCACCCAGGTCATGCCCCCTTCTCACTGCTACCATCAGGAAGGAGGTACAGGAGCCTGAAGACACACACTCAATGCTTCAGGAACAGCTTCTTCCCCTCTGCCATCTGATTTCTGAATGGACATTGAATCCATGAACACTACCTCACTACTTTTTATTTCTACTTCACAATATTATGCCAGTGATATTAAACCCGATTCTGATTATTTACTTTGAGGAATCAAAGGGGAGTTAATGAAGAACGAGTTACAGGGGTAATGAGAAATAAGGAGAGGGGGACCTGACATGGACCTGTTGAGTCAAATGTCTCCATCCACAGTGTTCTATTACTGCCTTCACTTCTACCTTTGATGCCTTTATCCCAGCATTATTTCTGTTTTATAGTTTACTTCTGACATGGAGACCATTTCATATCCTCTGCAGTGAACCTCTCAGTCCTCCAAGAGAAATTTAACAAATACTTTCCTTCAAAGCTTCTGGGATCCAGCAGAAGGCCAACTTAATACGATAAATCTTAGGTATAGTTCAAGTTACACCTTCTGGTGTATGGACCAAAAGCCCTCCAGGGCAACAGGCTTTCCTCACTACCTCTCTGGTATGACAAATTAGTTTGTCTAACAACTCCCTAACTTAGCAACACACACAAAATTCTGGAGGAACTCAGCAGGTCAGGCAACATGGATGGAAATGAATAAAGCGTCAACAGTTCAAGCCGAGGCCCATTTTTTTTTTAAAAGACTGAGAGGGAAGGGGGGAGGGGGGGAGGACGCCAGAATAAAGAAGGTGGGGGGGGGGAAGAGGGGAAGGAGGATAGCTAGAAGGTGATTGGTGAAGGCAGGTGGGTGGGAAAGGTAAAGAGCCTGGAGAGGAAGGAATCTGACAGGAGAAGAGAGTGGAACATAAGGGTAAGGACAGGAGGAAGGGCACCAGGGGGAAGCGGTAGGCAGGAGAGGAGAAGAGATAAGAGGCCAGAGTGGGGAATAGAAGAGGGGAGGGGGAGGGAACTTTTTTTTTTAAAACCAAAAAGAGAAAACGATATTCGTGCCATCAGGTTGGAGGCTACCCAGACTGAATATGAGGTGTTGCTCCTCCACTGAGGGTGGCCTCATTGTAGCACAAGAGGAGACCATGAACTGACATGTCAGAATAGGAATGGGAATTAAAATGTTTGGCCACTGGGAAGTTCTGCTTTTGGCAAAAGAAGTAGAGGTGCTTGAGATGACTCCAAAATGTGTTTCTTGTGACTGCCACAATAGTAGGAGTGGAACCAGCTGGACAATAGTCTTTCATTGCCCGTCAATATTTGTCTCTTCAAGTTATTTCCTCTGTCCCTTCATTACCAATGTGCATTTCTTCGATTTATTTAGTTATTTAAAGATTCTGCATGGTAACAAGCCCACCCGCCCTAACTGCATTCATGTAACAATTCACCTACTAACCTGTGCAGCTTTGGAACGTGGCAGGAAACCGGAGCAAACAAAGGAATCCCCATGCGGTTTTGGGGAGAACTTGCAAACTCCTTACAGACAGTGGAGGGAATTGAAGACCAATTGCTCATATTCTAACCGCTATGCTACCGTCCACCCCATTCTGCAATTTTTGATTAAAATTCTCTCAGGGCAACTTAGCCTCTTCTCATAATCTCTTTCAGCTTTCTGAGTTAACCACAGCTCCTTAAAAGTGACTACACAGGTCGATAAGGTGGTTAAGGCAGCTTATGGAATGCTTGTTTTTATTAGTTGAGGAATTGAGTTCAAAAGTCAAGAGGTTATGTTGCAACTTTATAAAACTCTGGTTAAGCTACATCTGGAGTACTGCGTACAGTTCTGGTCACCCCACTATAGGAAGAATGTTAAGGCTTTGGAGAGGGTGCAGAAGTAGTTTACCAGGAGGGCTATCATAACAGGCTGGATAAACTTGAGTTGTTTCCTCTGGAGCACCTGAGGCCGAGAGGAGATCTGATACAGGTTTATAAGATTATGAGAGGTATGGATAGTTTGGACAGGGAGTATCTGTTTCCCAGGATAGAAATGTCTAATACCAGAGGGCATGCATTGAAGGTGAGTGAGGGTAGATTCAAGGGGGCTATGATGGGCAAGATTTTTTAAAACTCAGAGTTGTGGGTGCCCAGAATGTGCTGTCTAGTATGGTGGTAGAGGCAAATACATCAGAGGCTTTTAAGAGACACTTGAATAGGCACATGGATGTTACGAAGATGGAGGGATATTGTTTTGGTGTTTTTGATTTGCTTTTTAGCTGGTTTGGCACTACATTGTTGTCCAAAGGTCCTGTTTCTGTGCTGAACTGTTATCTATTCTATGTTCTAACCTAGATCGCACCACTCACTCTTGTGACTCCTTCCTTCTCCACTGAAGGGTGTCCAAGGATCTTGTAAAACCAGTCACCCAAATGGGACTTTTGATTATTGCACATGACTGCACTGCTTCAAAATGTCTTGATGTCATTGAGTGCCGTTACTGAACTAGATTAACACAATTTGCACCAGTCTGAAAGTAGAAACAAGAAGTTTATTCCTCCCCATAGATGTTGCCCAACCTGCTGAGCCCCTCCAAGATGCTGCACAAGATGTACCTCTCATCTCTCTGCAAAAGCACTTACTCTTTGCTGGTGTCTTTGGACTCTGTACTGTTTGAGTTGCTCATCAAGATGGCGTTGAGCCTTTGACCGTATCTGTTCTTCATTCTGCTCTTTCAAGGATGGGTCCACAGTACCTGAATTCAAAACAAAACCAACTTTAATTTTTATCAGTCTACCCAAATCTTTGACTTAACTTACAACAAAGACCAGGACAGAATTTACAATACGGTAAAAAAGATCTTTCTTCACACAGCTTATAAATATTTGCAAATAATCATTCAGTTATTAAAGACCAACCACCTGAAATATACTCTAGTGAGCCCTTTGCATTTAATGTTGCCATGGAAACTATTTCACAGTCTAGACTTCAAGAGCACACAAATACAACCTAGATAATTTTTTAAAATTATTTATTGAGATATAGCACAGAATAGGCCCTTTTGGCCCTTCGACCTGTGCTGCCCAGCATCCCCTGATTTAATCCTAGCCTAATGGGACAATTTACAATGATTAACTAACCTACCAACTGGCATGTCTTTGGACTATGGGAGGAAACCAGAGCACCCGAAGGAAACCCACACTGTCACAGGGAGAACGTACAAATTCCTTACAGGCAGCGGCAGGAATTGAACCTGGGTCACCTGGTACGATAAAGCGTTGTGCTAACCACTATGCTACCACGCTGCCTGCTAAAGTAACCAATGTAATTACCCCAATTCATAATTCCCTGGATTAAAACAAACATTGTCCATTTTTTTTTGCTATTTAAAGCTGCGACTGCCAGATGTCAGGTCACCAACACCTTTGCAAAGGCAATTAGAGATAGGCAAGAAAACCAGAGGTAAACAAATATGAAAACAATTTTATGTACAAGTTATTATTTTTCTGGTACTTTTCTCCATTTAACAAACTCTCACACTGACGCCACAAGTTCTGGATCAGTCAAGATCAGGGGTTCCCAACCTGGGGTCCATGGACCCCTTGCCTTATGGTATTGGTCCATGGCATAAAAAAGGAGCCCCTTATCTTGGAGCTGCAGTGCAATCTCTCAAGTTGAGTTTGATATTCTCCAAAGAGGTTGTCTACTGGTGCATCCTCAGATGGCAGTAGAAGCCACTCTGGATCCACATTACCAGGATGTTAGGGTGAATTCCACAATGGGGAATGCTTGTGTGACTGTGTGGGATGGCAGAGGCACAGAAAGCCACTACACAATCCTTGACAGATTGGGGTCAGGTTCCAGTGGCATGGAATGCAAGAAGACAGGGGACCCTTCACTGTTGCAGTCTGTCTCCACCTTCATGGCCATTGTGATGTGTCATCATCTTCCACCAATTCCACCACTGAGGTCTCAGTTGGACCACTCTTTGTCTGGAACTTCTCTCTTGACCTTACCACCATGGGTGACCCTACCAGGATCTAAGTGCCGGATAACTAAACTCTAGACGGCATCACTCTCAGCACCCGAGGAACTTACAAGCCTCTCCAACACACTAAAGTGACAAATCTTAGAGAAGATTGGTGACCAGAACTATCACTTGCAGCATTCATCCTCCAGCCAGGACAACCAAAAGTTCAAAGCAAAATTTTCAAAGTACTTATATGACACCATGTACAACCCTGAGATTAATTTTTTGGTGGGCATGCTCAGCAAATCTACAGAATAATAACTATAATAGAATCAATGGAAGACTGTCCAATTAGGATGCTCAACCAGAGTACAGAAGACAATGAACAGTGCAAATACAAAAAAGAAACAATAATAATAAGCAATAACTATTGATTACATGAGATGAAGAATCCTTGAAAGCAAGTCTATAGGTTGTGGAAACATTTCAATGATATTGCAAGTGAAGTTGAGTGCAGTTAATCCCTCCCATTCAAGAGCCTGATGGTTGAGGGGTAATAACTGTTCCTGAACCTGGTGGTGTGAGTCCTGAGACTCTTGTACCTTCTTTCTGATTGCAGCAGTGAGAAGGGAGCATGCCCTGTGTGGTGGGGGACCCTGACGGCATAACTACAACAGCATTTCATGTAGTTGTGCTCAATGGTAGGGAAGGCTTTACCATTGATGGCCTGGGCCGTATCCACTAATTTTGCCATTCAGGGGCATTGGTATTTCCATACCAGGCTATGATGCTGTCAATCAATGTACTCTCCACCACACATCTACAGAAGTTAGTCTAAGGTTTAGATGTCATGCGAAATCTCTGCAAAATCCTAAGTATAGGCGCTGCCATGCTTTCTTCATTACATTACTCATTCTTTCACCTGTAGGTGAATTAACAACACTCCTCAGTAAATAATAGCAAAACAATATTCTAAACTGAGACTGTAGCAAAAAAATAGCTCCCTGAAAGGCCTAGATCAGGGGTTTCCAATCTTTTTTATGCCATGGACCCCGATCATTAACTGAGGAGTTTGTGGACCGCAGGTTGGGAACCTCTAACCTAGATAGAGTGGATGTGGTTTTCCAGTAGTGGTGAGTCTAGAATTAGAAGGCACAACCACTACAATCCAGACTTACAATTTTAAACAGACTTACAATCAACTGACATCTGTGGAGATCAAATAAGATGGCAGTGGACTAATACCCATCATGAAAAAATTAGCTGGTTCTGATAACAAAGCTGTGTTGCGGGCAAGTAGCCACACATCCGTCCATATAACAAGGACTATAAATGGGATGCCAGCAACACCAGCAGAATCTATAATGCAGATGGAACCAGCCTGCTGGTAAACAAATACAACCTCTGTCTACATTGAGAGAGGCAAATTGAAAAGATTTGCAATACACACAAAATGCTGGAAGAACTCAGCAGGTCAGGCATTGTCCATGAAAATAAACAAACAGTTGATTTTTCGAGCACAGACCCTTCGTCAGCGCTGGAACGGAAGGGGGAAGATGTCAGAACAAAAATATGTGGAGGAGGAGGAGGTGGAGAATCATCCTGAAGGTGATAGGTGAAGCCAGGTGGGTAGGAAAGATAAAGGACTGGAGAGGAATTAATTTGTAAGGAGAGCAGAGTGGACTATAGGAGAAAGGGAAGGAGGAGGGGACCCGGGGGAGGTGATAGGCGAGAAGAGAAAGAGGCCAGTGTGGGGAAATAGAAGCGGGGGGGGGGGGGGGGAATTTTTTTTTTTTTTTTTAAACCAGAAGGAGAAATGGATGGACTGGAGATGTTCAATTAAAGTCCCCCAATTTACAATGGGTCTCACTAATGTAGAGGAGGCTGCATTGAGAGCATTGGACACTAAAGGTAATCTCTGGCAGATTTGCAGATGAACTGTTACCTACCTTAAAAATAACTTCCCAAAGATGAAGAAAGGTCATCATTTATCTCATGTCCTGAGAAAGGGACAACTATAAAATTTAATCAGGAAACAAACAACTGCATAGACTGAAGTACTTCACTTCCTTTAAAAAAATACTCAGTTGCATCAATGGCTCAAAGTTCAAAGAATATTTATTATCGAAGTACATATATGTCACCATATACAACCCAGAGATCAGATGACAGAGGGGAAGAAGCTGTTCCTGAATAGCTGAGTGTGTGCCTTCAGGTTTCTGTACCTCCTACCTGATGGTAACAGTGAGAAAAGGGCATGCCCTGGGTGCTGGAGGTCCTTAATAATGGACGCTGCCTTTCTGAGACACTGCTCCCTGAAGATGTCCTGGGTACTTTGTAGGCTAGTACCCAAGATGGAGCTGACTAGATTTACAACCTTCTGCAGCTTCTTTCGGTCCTGTGCAGTAGCCCCTCCATACCAAACAGTGATGATGCCTGTCAGAATGCTCTCCACTGTACATCTACAGAAGTTTTTGAGTGTTTTTGTTGACATGCCAAATCTCTTCAAACTCCTAATAAAGTATAGCCACTGCCTTGCTTTCTTTACAACTACATCGATATGTTGGGATCAGGTTAGATCCTCAGAGATCTTGACACCCAGGAACTTGAAAATGCACACACAATCCACTTCTGATCCCTCTGAGAATTGGTATGTGTTCCTTTGTCTTACCCTTCCTGAAGTCCACAATCAGCTCTTTCATCTTACTGACGTTGAGTGCCAGGTTGTTGCTGCAGCACCATTCCACTAGTTGGCATATCTCACTCCTGTACGCCCTCTCGTCACCACCTGAGACTCTACCAACAATGGTTGTATTGTCAGTAAATTTATAGATGGTATTTGAGCCATGCCTAGCCACACAGCTCGTTGGTCTTGCTGATATTGAGAGAGAAGTTGTTGTTAATGCACCACTCAGGCAGAGTTTTAATCTCCCCCCTATGGGTATCAATTACACTGCCCTTCCTTAGCCACCGTCAAGCCCCTGCCATAGCCACTTTCCAACATGGTCAAGCAGCGATGAGAGTGCCTTATTGTGATACGGACAAATATCTCACCTTGGCTAGACTGAAGATGACAACTAATTGGCTTCAGGCAAGCATGGCAGTAAAAAAAAAGATTCATTTTCCCTTGAGAGTGCCTTCTTCACTGACATATATAATACAGATGACCTCAGCATTACAGCTATTCCAGGAACAGAAACTTGTCCTGAAAGAATCAGGGAAGCACGGTAGCACAGCAGCTAGTATGACACTTTACAGCACCAGCAATTCAAGTTCAATGCCTGCCACGGTCTGCAAGGAGTTTGTACACTCTCCCTGTGACCACATGAGTCTCCTCCCACATTCCAAAAACATACAAGATTAATAAGTTATGAGCAGGCTATTTTGGCACCTAGTCAGACAGTAACGTGTGTTGTTTGTGTCAACAATCATCATTGTATGTTTCAATGTACATGTGGCAAATAAAGCTAATCTTTAAATTGCTACCAAAAAGATCCAGGATGCAGAATAAAAATTTACCCTCATGAAGTTTACATGGGGGAGGGGAGAAACATACATTTTAATTTTTCGTCTCAGTTTTTGACACATGCACTGATGACTCAGCTTAGCATAACAAAATGCACTCCTCCCGGCACCAGCGAACAATGCTACCACAGACAACACTTTCCAAATGGTCCACAAAACTGTTTTTTCTCTCTTCTTTTTCTTTTAAACGTGGGAGTGATCTGACGCCTTGCTGTCTCCGACAAGAGGAGATGAGCAGACTCAAGGCCAAGATGCTTACAGACATCATTGTCTCCAATTCTCACTGATCGTGCCGATTTAAGCATCAAGGCAAGTGCAGAAGGTGAGCAACTGTTCAGCACTGTCAACCAGCCTCTTGCTTGTTACTGCCAGAGGAAGGTCTCTGCACGTGATGGTCCCTCTCTTCCTTGATGCTGTCAGAGAATGACATCAGAGTTTTGGGTCTGTAGTTTGTGGATTGGACTGAGGTGCCTGGTTGCTCGTTTTTCTGGTGCTCTTTTGGGTGGCTTTGAATTGGGGCGGCCTGCAAATAAGGAACACTGCGCTGAATTGAATATGGACTTTTTAAAAAATTTTCTGTGTTTTCACTAGTTCTTTCTTGTTGGACTTTGTATGATTTGTTTTTCTTTTTGTGTGAAAAAGGAGTTGATGTTCTTGTTCTTACAGCGATTTGTTTTTTTTCCTTCCACAATGGGGGGGGGGCGGGGTTGATGCTCTTGTTTCCATTTGTGCAATTTTTATGCACATGGGTGGGGTTGATGTCTTTCTCTGAACAGGTTCCATGGTGTTCTTTGTTTCGTGGCTGTCTGTGGGAAGACTAATCTCAGGGTTGTATAGTGCATAAATACTTTTGATAGTAAATGTACTTCGAATCCTTTGAAAATGCAAAGCACATTTTGCAATCCTGGGCCTGAACAAAGAAATTAAATCTAATCTTTAACTGTACTGCAATGGATTTAGTAATTCCACAGCTATATCATCAATCCATATGCACAATATTTTCATTAGTACCAATACTACAAGCACTCACACAATTTTAGAGCACTGTGCAAAAGAACAGTGCAACAACATTAACAGTCTAGTGACCTTTATTAGAAAAAAATTAAAAACACTATATTTATGTTTCTTTTTAAATGCTTTGCTAATTCTACTTCCCTCACATGACCCTGAATGGCAGGCAAGCCAATCCACGGCTCCCAGCTCCAGCCTGTAACCTGCAAAGGCAAAGGCGGTTATCCCTGCAGGGAAGAGGCGGTGGTCTTGGAAACCAACTCGCTTTCTGGGCTCTATAATGAAACTTTTACATGCCAGCGAGGGTTCCAGGAAGAGCTCCACAAACTGCAAAAGACTAGTTTTTTTAAAATTGTAGGTAGAAATAACAAAACTACAGCCAATATCCAAATTTATTCTCCACATATTTAAGTTACATGTCAAGTTTTAATTGCACACTTCACTTCATTAGACTATTAGACATGGGAGCAGAATTAGGCCGTTCGGCCCATCGAATCTGCCCCATTTCATCATGCCTCAACCCCATACTCCTGCCATCTCTCCATAACCTTTGATGCCCTGACTAATCAAGAACCTATCAACATCCACTTTAAATATACTCGAAGACTTAGCCTCCACAGCCGCCTGTGACAATGAATTCCACAGATTCATCACCATCTGGCTGAAGAAACTCCTCATCTCTTTTCTATAGGGGCATTTTTCTATCTTGAGGCTGCATCCTCTGGTCCTAGACTCTCCCAACTATAGGAAATATTCTTTCCACGTCCAGTCTATCTAGGACTTTCAATATTCAATAGGTCTCAATGAAATCACCCCCTCAGTGAACACAGGCTCAGAGCCACATCAAACGCTATTCATTGAACCTCCTCTGGACCCTCTCCAATGTCAGCACATCCTTTCTCAGATAAGGGTTACCAAAACAGCTCACAATACTCCAAGTGTTGTCTGACCATTGCCTTATCAAGCTTCAGCATTACATCCTTGCTTTTATCTCTCTCATTACTAAAATAAAACAGAACAGTCACAAGATACAGAACAATAATGCCCAAATCGCATATCAGCTTGCATTTGCCAGAAAAAAAGTATAGAAAGTTCAAGTTCTTAATAGCTTAATGCAGGTCATGATAGAGTTAAAAAAAATAACCCGAAGCATATGAAGAATTTGCATTGTAAGAGATACAAGAGATTCTGCAGATGTTGTAAATCTTAGGCAACACTCACAAAATGCTGGAGAAACTCTGCACCAGCAGGCCCTGATGAGTCAGAGAAAAGCACAGCACAGAAACAGGGTCTACGGCCTACCTAGTTTGTGCCAAGTCATTTAAACTGCCTACTCTCATCAACCTGCGCCAGGACTATAGCCCTCCATATCCCTACTATCCATGTACCTATCCCAACTTCTCTCTTCAACTTTGAAATTGAGGTTGCATGCACCACTTGCACTGGTAGCTCATTCCACACTCTCACCACCCTGCGCTCATCTTTCCCTTAAACATTTCACCTTTCACCCTTAACCCATGACCTCTGGTTGTAGTCCCACTCAATCCCAGTGGAAAAAGCCTGCTTGCATTTACCCTATCTATACCCCTCATAATTTAGTATAGCTCTATCAAATCCCCTCCCAATCTTCTACACTCTAAAGAATAAAGACCTAACCTATTCAATCTTTCCTTATAACTCAGGTCCTCCAAACCTGGCAACATCCTTGTAAATCTTCTCTGTACTCTTTCAGCCTTGTTTACATCTTTCCTGTTGGTAGGTGACCAAAACTGCACACAACACTCCAAATTAGGCCTCAGCAATGTCTTATACAGATGGCTGCTTTGAGGTCTCAGCTCAAAGCAGTGACTTCATAGATAATGCCTGCCCTACTGAATTCCTCCAGCATTTTGTGTGTGTGCGCGTGGACGTGCACGCGTGTGTGGACGTGCACATTGGACTCATAAGCCACTTGACAGCCGATAAGTAAATCAACAGAATGAAGACCATCATCCTTGACCTCGAGAGATAGTCACGACAACGACGTGCACATATGTATATGTGTGTGCGCACGTGCGCATGACTACAAACCTGAAATTGAAAGTTGTATGTATTGTAGCTATATTGCACCAAAACACAAACCCCAACTTATTTTAAATCTCTGCCCTCTTCATAATGACACAAAACTCCACCTCCTTACTTCATCAAACTAAATTTGTTCTCTGTGAAACAACAGACATAAATACAAAAACGAGAAAGTGGGCAGATGCTGGAAAGCCAGAGCAAGACACACAAAATGCTGGAGGGATTTGGCAGGTCAGGGAGCATCCATGGAAATGAATAACAGCCGATGTTTCGGGCTGAGACCCTTCTTCAGCACTCATTTAAGTATAAGATGTCCAGAAGCTCAGTCTGTCAGTCTGTACTCTGCAGCATACCAACTCCAAATTCCTCCTGCAGCAAACCAGTTCTCGAGGTGGAATGCCGGGGGGGGGGGTAGGTGGATACTAAAGATGTTTCTAGGTGGAAGCGAGGTCACAAGTTTGCCAAGTACTGAATGTAAACTAGCCACTGAGAAGTTAATTGTGCTGAATATGAGATTAGTTAGCTGTTAAAATTGATAATCTCATTTTACAATGTAAACTACTTCACTATGCAACAGCTTCCAGAAGATTCACACCCATCCTGGTCACTGTCAGATATCTGCTGACATTGGTTAACATCTTTTGTTGTTCTGCCTGCTAACATTTGGAATAAAAGCTTTAAATGTCCTAACTTTTTCTTGTAATACACTTGAAGATGACTTTCAATTGTTCAATTTTTCCACTTAATACAGGGAATGTATACAATATACAACCTGAAATTCTTACTCTTCATAGATATCCACAAAATAGAAGAACAATTCCCAAATGAATGAATGACAGGAAAACATTACAACCCCGAAGCCCCCCTCCCTCTCCCCATACACAAGCAGCAAAGCATCAATCCTCCTCCCATCTGCCTCAGCAAAAGCATCAACCACCCCCCACCATGCAAGAAATAGCAAAGCCCCCAAACAGACCATTAAAATCCACTGCTCACCCAGCAGTTTGACATGCCACAGGCACTCTCTCTCATTAACAAGGGAGAGAGAGGCATCACTCCTGCCACAGATGTGCAGTACAGAACATCCTAATAAGCCGCATCAAGACATTGTATGGAAATTTGCACTGTGGCAGGCAAGAAGGACCTACAATGAGCTGTTTTAACTACCCTATGTATCACCGGTGTCAGCCTACCCACCATCAAGGAAAGGTGCCAGGAAAAGGAAAACAAGAGCATGAAGGATCCCACCCACACTGCTCATGGGCTATCCCTCTCCTTAAGTGAAGTAGAACCCACACCAGAACCACCAGACTCAAAAACAGTTACTTTCTCCAAGCAGCAAGGCTGATCAACTCCTCCACACACTAACCCACCCTATCACAACTACTTTATCATTGCCCATCAGCCATCTCAAGTACAGACACTCCTGTACCTTACATCACTCTGTACACAGTACAATCAATGTATATAAACTATTTTATGCATTTACTGTATATCTGTGTTTTTTTTAATCACGTTCTTTATCTTACTGTGGATTTTTTGTGCTGCATCAGATCCAGAATAACAATCATTTCAATCTCCTTTACACTTGTGTACTAGAAATCTTGATCCTTGATATTCTCTAAGATAGCACATGCATAGAAAGAAGGAGACAGCACGCAAAAATTGCCGGCTTGTTCAATTAAGCTGAGAAAGCAAGCTATCTTGGCAGAGAGGAAAGGTCAATAAAGAAAAGGCGGGTGGAAGGGCCACCTCGGTAAATCAATGCTTACGCAAATCGGTTTCTTGCATAGGAAGACTTAGAATGAGCGACTGCAAAGCTTCACTTTTTTGAACAAACATCTCAGATTTAGTTCCCTGAGACTTCCTTAAGTTGCCATGGAAACCATCCACACCTGGGGAAGGATCGTTCCTCTCATCTGATCTGCACTTTGGTGACAGGCTTTCCGGTGAGTCAGAGACAAACTGGGGAATGCCGGAAGGCCCAGTGGGCTTGGAAACGGACTTGGATCCATTCAGACAGCCGTCTCCTTCACCAACGGCACTTTTAACACTCGAAGCATGATGCTGGTGAATCTTGCCCTCGTGTTTGCCTGTGACATTGCTGTTGTCCACTGCTGGTTCACTGTTTGGCACATTACCAGTACTGTTCACACAGGCACCTATGAAAAATGAAGGACAGTTAGCAACTAGAACCACCCTATTCTATAACTTAAAAAACAGATCTACTCTTGTGTTAGACACCAGAAATTCTGCAGATGCTGGAAATCCAAAGCACCAACACAAAATGCTGGAGGAACTCAGCAGGTCAGGCAGCATCAATGGAAATGAATGCTTTACCCTTTACCAGGACTTGATAAAGTGCTGACGAAGTGTCTTGGCTCGAAACATCGACTATTTATTCATTTCCATAGATGCTACCTGACCTGCTGAGTTCTTCCAACAGTCTGTGTGCTTCTCTGGTTTTATTTTCTTAGAATTTGGGCCATTGGCCCTTTTGTTACGTTAAATCACTTTAGCAATATGAAGGAAACTGTCAAGAAAAAGCAGAAATGCTATCTGAAGGAAGCGAAACCTAATTTTTGTTTTGCTCTACACTCACTAAGCCACATTTAGTTCTGTTGTTTTGAACATAAGGATTTTTTAAAAATTCCAATTGTCATTTATGAATAATACAGCTTTAAAAAGAAAGGTAGAATTTGAACAAATTTTGTTTTGCCTTGAAAGGTTCTTGTGCCACACACACACTCAGAGAAAGGAAAGTGTTCCAGAATAAAAAGCAATGCCACGTTGAAACATCTATTTTATAGCAGTTCTGATTTTTCACTGTCCTCTTAGCTTGCAACACAGACGAACAAGTCCGTAACTTAATATTGGCTTTCAGTGCCAGCACCACTCGAAACCTCATCATAAAAACCACTGCTGCCAAAGCCTGCAACTACATTATTTTCAGCATTCATGCCACTACATTAGCCCAGAATCATACATTCTTAACTAATTACGAATTGGTACGATAAATGTTGCCAACCCCCTTTGAGAAACACTGCCAGCACTTATAAAGTGTCAGAATTATGCTCTGAAACAATTCTTAAGGAATTTAAAAGTAACATGTTCACTGGTTGGCTGAGCTTGTAACCACACCCAATGTCAATAGTTCCATTTAATATCAGAAAATGTATACAATATATGGCCTGAAGTTCTATTCTCAGAAGAAAAACCCCCAAAGAATTAACCCAAAAAAACCCTTCTAAATTTTAACCTAACCACCTCTAACCCACCCCCTCCATTCCCCTATCATCCACTGCATGAACAGTGAATTTCCCACAATGAGGTAGCTGACGTCAGCATGAAGGAAAACTGCATGTGTGAATCCACCATTCAATGTAGGCACAAGTTCCAGAATGAATATTCACAAACACAGGGTATATGAGGTTCCAATACCACATCCTTTCTCCCCCAACAACTCCACATTTTAGTGTAGTTTTTTGTCTTAGAACATAGAACAGTACAGCACAGGAACAGGCCCCTCTTCTCACAATGTTGTGTCGAACCAGCTAAAAAATAAATTTTAAAAAAACTCAAAAACTCATCCCTCCTGCCCACACAATGACCATATCTTTCTATCTTCCTTACATCCATGTACCCGTCTAAACTCTAATGCATTTGCCACTACCACTATACCAGGCACATTCCAGGCATCCACCACGCTGAGTGAAAAACTTACCCTTCACGTCCCCCTTGAATCTACCCCCTCTCACTTCTGGTATTAGACATTTCTACCCTGGGAAACAGATACTCCCTGTCTACTCTATCCAAGCCTCTCCAGATCTCCCCTCAGTCTCTGACACTCCAGGGAAAACAACCCAAGTTTGTTCACCCTCTCATGATAGCCCATGCTCTCTAAACCAGGCAGCATCCTGGTGAACCTCTTCTGCACCCTCTCCAAACCCTCAACATCCTTCCTGTAGTGGGGCGACCAGAACTGTATGCAGTACTCCAGATGTGGCCTAACCAGAGTTTTATAAAGTTGCAAAATAACTTCTTGACTTTTGAGGTTAATGCCTTGATCAATAAAAGCAAGCATTCCATAAGCTGCCTTAACCACCTTATCGACCTGTGTAGCCACTTTCAAGAAGCTATGAACTTAGACCCCAAGGTCTCTCTGATTAGCAACACTGTTAAGGGT
Organism: Mobula birostris; assembly: GCF_030028105.1. Classification (NCBI taxonomy): domain Eukaryota; kingdom Metazoa; phylum Chordata; class Chondrichthyes; order Myliobatiformes; family Myliobatidae; genus Mobula; species Mobula birostris. The sequence continues at coordinate 58,721,772 of NC_092391.1, read as the reverse complement.
CTTGCCCTTAACAATGTACTGTCAGCTGGCATTTGCCCTACCAGAGTGCAATACCTCGTATTGATGCAGGATTTCCAAATTTGTTTACTCTCAACAATGGCAGGCCATGGGGGCACCACGGCAGTACAGCGTTTAGTATGACATTATTATTGATCAGGGTTCAATTCTGGTGTCCACTGTAAGTAGTTTGTACGTCCTTCTCGGGAGCATGTGGGTTTCTTCTGTATGCTCTAGTTTCCTCCTATGGAGTGGCTCGTTGGGCCGTAAGGTCCTGTTCCATGCTGTTTCTCTAAATAACTAAAATAAATAATAAATTTGTGCACACTGGTCAACAGCCCAGTAACATTACCCTACTCTCCTCCATTCAGTGGACAAAAACCTAACCCTCCAACCAGCTTTTCCATCCATCAAATTACTGTGTATCAAAGGATAAAAATCACCAGAAGGAAAACAAAATCAATGCATCAAACCACTGCGCTACTGGGCCACCCCAATAATAAATTATGATTAGAGAAATAATTGAAGCAGATCAACAAGGAAATTGCCCCGCACCAAGTTAAAATAGTATCATGGGTTCATCCACACCCTCCTGAGGGAAAAGACAAAGCTTCCACATTAATACTTCATACAAAATCATCTACTACAACGGAATGCAAACAGACTGGTCACCCAAAACACTGTGCTCTAGTCTACTCTGATTCACATCAGAAAGGTACAGTACTATACAAAAGACTGAGGCACCCTTGCAATATACATGATGCAGATACCATATTTGTCAACGTGGAATGGACAGCAAGTTTGTACATCTGGCAAGAGCAAAGGACGTTAAGAATGACAATGGTGGAACGCTGCGGGAGGGGTGTGGGACAGGTGGCAGAGAAGGACTGGGTGGGGGGGGGGGAAGGTGGAGCAGATAATTTGATTCCAATCAATTGGTTTATTGATCATTACAGTACATCTCTGGTGCTTCCTGCTCTCTCCCCTCCCCTTTTCCCAACCATGACTCCTCTCTCCCTGTCTCCTTCCCGCTCTCAGTCCACAATAGAGACCCATATCAGAATCAGGTTTATCGTCACTTGCATATGTCAGAAATTTGTTTCTATTTCCATCCGCAGTACTGTGCAAAAGTCTCAGGCTCCCTAGCTATATAATATGTGCCTAAGATGTTTGCACAGTACTCTATGTGGGCATAATTTATACTTAGCTGTATTCATAATTAAGACACAATTAAGAACTGGTCCAACCCATCCAGATGACTGAAACACCAAAACAAAAATTCAGCAGATATTAGATTAAAGCCTGCTCCCCTCCACAGAGCTCTGATTAGTAAACTGACTGAGTATTGTGTACTCAGTGTGAGGGCAGGTTGCAAAGTAGCCGCAGCACAGCATGGTTCTGAGATCCGCCACTTTAAGAACACGGCATCAGAAAAACAGGAGTGAGAATAGGTTTGCGATCATGGATGGTCTGCCACCACCTCAAGTTCTGTTCTCAACCAGTTCTCCATAGCCTTCAATTCCTAATCTTACAAAACTATCTTTCTGTAAGTAACTGCAATGAACCAGCTTCCGGGATAGAGAATTCCAGAGATTCACCACCATCTTTGAAAGCACATTCCTTTGTTGCTAAGAATTTTTTTTAAAGTGTTCACCATCCTAAGCTAAGTTTTAAAATGGTTGCCATCCCATCTTTAAACAATATATACTCGTTTAAGATTCTTCCACTAGTGGAAATTATTTCACCAGTGCTAAGAGTATAGAGTGAGAGGTGAACACAAAGAGACAACATCTTTAACACTGCATTGCCTGCAATTTGAATAGATACATTCACTTCTTGCCATTTGTGCAATTTGTTTTTTTTTTATCCCCCGTGCATTGGGTACTTGATGCTTTCCTCAACGCGCTCCATGGTGTTTCTTTGTTTCGTGGCTGCATGTGGGAGGACGAATTCAGTTACATTCTGTATACATACTTTGATAATAGATGTACTTTGAATCTTTAATTTGCAGGTCTGATTATGTCATAATTTGCATTTTCTTCTATGATTCCCACAGATTGGAACATGGCAATGTTTAAGAACATAGGAAGACAGAAAACAAGCAATTACTGACATAATAGTCTGAAATAAATAGTAGGAAACAATGGCAGTAAGGAGCAATAAAAACACAATAAGCCACAACAGTATTGTGAAAACAACATGATTTAAGAAGGGAAATTGTACTTGCTAACAGTTTTGTTTTGAGGTTATAATCAGTGGACTAGATAGACGAAATCAGTTGATATGGTGCACTGGATTTTCAAATAGTCATCTATAAGATGCCACACAAGAGATCATTAAACTGAATAAAAGATAGAAGAGTAGGAGTAAGATCCAGGCAGATGGAAAGAGTTGGATCTCAGGTCTTCAGCAGCTGCCATTGCTGTTACACCATTCTCTCTGGGCATCACCACGTGACTCTCACCATCAATGTTGTCATTTGCTCCGTGATACATCATGCACGCATCCTGCTGTCAATGAACTTCCTGCAATGGTCCCATGAAGGAGATTCTGAGAGATCCAATGGTCTAGAACAGGGGTTCCCAACCCGGGGTCCATGGATTCCTCAGATAATGGTATTGGGAACCCCTGGTCTAGAGGAAGGGAACCTATTATAACTTACTGAATGAGTAAGTCTGCCAGAAAACCAAGCACCAGGCCTTTAAGCAGTTTGGATGAGGCAGAACGTAACATCTTTGCATTGCCTGAAGGCCAGCTGTGACCTCTTCAAAATGGAAAAATATCAAGTTGACATAACAGAACGATAATTATACCTACAATGTTCTGCCAACCTTTTAACTAACCTGAAGATCAATTTAACTCTTCCCTCCCCACAAAATTTTTCTATTATCCATTTGTCCAAGAATCTCTTAAATGTCTCGAATATATCCACATCTACCATCGCCCTCTCCCAAGCTTCCATATCCTTCCTGAGGGGACTAGAACTGAACACAATTCTCCAAGCGTGGCTAAACCAGAGTTTTATAGAACTGTAACATTAACTCAAGGCTCTGGAACTCAATTGCCCAACTCACCATATGCCTTCTTAAACAGCCTATGAACTTTGAGAGATCTATGGAAGTGGATCTCAGGATACCTCTGTCCCTCCACACAGCTAATAATCCTGCCATTAACCCTGTATTCTTCTATCAAGATCTACCTTCCAAAATGCATCACTTCACCGGGTTGAACTCCATCTGCCGCTTTTGGGCCCGGCACTGCATCCTATCAGTGTCCCGCTGCAACCTATGACAACCTTCTACATGAACCACAACACCATTATCTGACATCTGTCAGAAATGCGGACCTTCAAATGACATGCCTTTTTTGAAGCAGCATTTTTTTAAAAATAGCAGCCAGTGCAACTGCACCACCTCCACTACAATCATTCTAAAATGGTTAAAGAAAAATATAGACATCATCAACTGAAATGTATGCACCCACTGTAACTATCAACCAAAATAGCAGGTTGAGTCGGTAATGAGGAAGGCAAATGGAGTGGTAGCATCCATTTCAAGAGGACTAGAATTTAAGGCAAGGATGTAATGTTGTGGCTTTATAAAGCACTGGCAAGGTCTCACATGGAGTATTGTGAGAAGTTTTGAAAACCTTATCTAAAAAAGGATGCATTGACATTGGAGAGGGTTCAAAGTAGGTTCATAAAAATGATTCCAGGATTGAAAGGCTTGTCATATGGGAATGAATGGCTGTGAGCCTGTACTCACTGGATATTAGAAAAATGAGAGGTGACCTCAGTGAAATCTATTGAATGTTGAAAGGCCCTGACGGAGTGGATGTGGACAGGATGTGTTCTATGGTGGGGGAGTCCAGGGCCAAAGGGCACAGCTTCAGATTAGAGTGATGCCCACTTAAAATAGGGATGAGGAGGAATTTCTTTACCAGAGAGTGGTGAACCTGTGGAATTTGTTGCCACAGGCAGTTGTGGAGGCCAAGTCATTGGGTATATTTAAGGCAGAGGTTGATAGATTCTTGATTAGTCAGGGAGGATGTGAAGGGATACGGGGAGAAGGCAGGAGACTGGGGTTGACAGGGAAATGGATCAGCCAAGACGAAATGGTGGAGCAGACGAAATGGTGGAGCAGACGAAATAGTGGAGCAGACTCAAAGGACCAAATGACCTAATTCTGCTCCTTCATCTTATGGTCTTATAGTTGGTACAATTTAAACCAATATTAAATTCTGTTTGCTTCCATGAAGTTCTTCAGGATTATACATTGCAGTGATTATACTGAAAACTAATCAGTAACTAAAAGTCAGAAGGCAGCATGGTAGTGTCCAGGTTAACACATCGCTTTGCAGCACCAGCTTCCACCAAACGGGGTTCAATTCCCACTGCTGCCTGTAAGGAGTTCGTACCTTCTCCCCAAGACCTCATGGGTTTTCTCTGGGTGCTTTCGTTTCCTTCCACATTCCACAGAAGTACGGTTAAGGTTAGTGAGCTGTGGTATGCTATATTGGCACTATGCTATATAGCATTAGCTGTGTGTGGAAATATCAGAAATGGCCAGGAGTGGATAATGAAACGATTTCACTACTTCAACAAGTAAGGAACTACAATGAATTTGAAGATATTGACAATCATCTTAATTGTTACCTTTGGTCCCCATCGGACATTCAGCTCTCACCTATGAGTCTGAGTAGCTGTTTGCATGTGGCAGCAGCCACACCCCAGTACCCCACTTCAACAGGCTGTTAAACCAAGTGATGGTAGTCGGTGGGCCTCGTACCCCGGTGAGATAGGGGCATGCCTGTCCTAGCACGTGAATTCAGCTCTGTACACCACTTCAACAGGCTGTTAAACCAAGTGATAGTAGTTGGAGGGCCTCGTACCCCAGTGATATAGGGACATGCCTGTCCTAGCATGTGAATTCAGATCCGGCGGACTGGGTGGTTGAGATCTACAGTGAGATCCGACAGCCAGGAAGGCCGCTCTGCAACACCACTTGGAGAAAGAAGGGCATGACGAAACACAGAAGTAGTCATGGTCATCCAGGGAACCAGGGAAGACCCCAATTGTGACATCTACTCATACCACTGGACCCAGATTTCTAATGTCAAGAGAGTGGAACTGCCCCTTCCTCTGTGCCTCTCCTTTCCTTTCTCCTATGGTCCACTCTCCTCTCCGATCTGACTCTTCCTTCTCCAGTCCTTTACCTTTCCCACCCACATGGCTTCACCCAGCACTCTCTATCCTCCCGCCACCTTATTCTGGTAACTTCCCTTCTTCCTTTTCAGTCCTGAAGGGTCTCAGCCTGAAATGTCATCTGATCATTCGTTTTCATGGATGCTCCCTGTCTTGCTGAGTTCCTCTAGCATTTTGTCTAGGTGCGTGTGTGCACACAGGCGTCTTACTCTGGATTTCCAGCATCTGCACAATTTCATGTTTATGAGGTGGGATGACGTTTCAAACAGAAAATTCCAAAGAGTAAGCTCAGGTGGTTGAACCAACTGGAAATGGAGAAAGAGGCAGAAAGGAGACTACTGAAATATAGCAGAGTGAATCAAGGAGGATGCTAAGTGCAGAGCTACTAAGTTTAATACAGCTGGAAAAAGGGAACGATGATCAGAAACGATGGGAACAATGAGGAAATACAACAGAGCACGTTCAGCTGAGCTTAGGACAAGCTGGAGTCAAGCCGTCAAGTACTGGAACAGAGAAGCCAACAATGAAGTGGAAATGGATGGCCTTTGATAAAAACTGATATGGAGTCTGAAATTTGGTATCTTGTACAACTGGAAGTTACTATATAAACAGTTTGGCTAGAAATATAAATTGAATCAGTGGCCAGGCTTGGAGCTTCTTTTAGACAGCTAGAAATTAGAATTTAAAATAGATTAGCTTTATTTGTCACATGTATGTTTGGGTATACTCTGGAGTTAGGGTAGATCACAAATATTAATTTCACAAGCAACCAATCTTCAGACAATAGGTGCAGGAGTAGGCTATTCAGCCCTTCAAGCCAGCACCGCCATTCACTGTGATCATGGCTGATCATCCACAATCAGTACCCTTTTCCTGCCTTCTCCTCATATCCCTTCACTCCGCTATCTTTAAGAGCTCTATCTAACTCTTCCTTGAAAGAATCCAGAGAATTGGCCTCCACTGCCTTCTGAGGCAGAGCATTCCACAGAACCACAACCCTCTGTGTGAAAAAGTTTTACTTCAACTCCGTCCTAAATGGTCTACCCCTTATTCTTAAACTGTGGCCTCTGGCTCTGGACTCCCCCAACATCGGGAACATGTTTCCTGCCTCTAGCGTGTCCAATCCCTTAATAATCTTATATGTTTCAATCAGATCCCCTCTCATCCTTCTAAATTCCAGTGTGTACAAGCCCAGTCGCTCCAATCTTTCAACATATGACAGTCCCGCCATCCCGGGAATTAACCTCGTGAATCTATGCTGCACTCCCTCAATAGCTAGAATGTCCTTCCTCAGATTTGGAGACCAAAACTTGGATTGTAGATCGAATGTAAAATGCAGCACGGAACAACATTATACCTGGAGCTACAGACTGGTGTTGACTACAAACCAGACAACACTGAATAACATTCATTTTGGATGTCTGGAGTGTGGGTGTGAAGGAGGAAGAGTTTAAAAACTGTATGCAATTCAAAGGAAGCATTGTAGATACATTGTACTATAGAATTGGCCTGCTGTTACTTTTGATCTTTAGCATATAAAATGTCATGTAGTATTGGGTCAAGCAGTCCTCTTCTTACAAGAAATTCTCAATACGATGCCTATTGCTCAGTTTTATTGAATAAACCACTTCTCTATCCAGCAGCTTCAGTGTCTCTCCGGTGATTTTGTTCACGTCACAACAACGTACATCCAAACATACAGTGAAATGACTCATTGCCATCAGCGACCAACACAGGCTTGGGATGAGTTTGGGGAAGCCCGCAAGTGTCACTAAGCTTCTGGTGCCAACATAGCATGCCTACAACTTACCAAACCGTACATTTTTGGAATGGGGAAGGAAACACACAGAGTCACAGGAAAATATACAAACTCCTTACAGACAGCAGCGGGAATTAAACCCCAATCACCAGTGTTGTAATGTGTTACAATAACAACATCAAGCTGGCAACTGAAATAATTCACTTAACTCAAGCAGATTAACCAAAGTCCAACAGAGCCAGTGGAAGTGCAGGCTGGGGGTGCAAAAGCAGAGCTGGCTGCATCTCTGTGGATAACGTCGCACTGGATGTAGTTGAAGCGGGCAAAGGAGAGGAGAAAAAGGGAACAACATGCTAGTCTAAGATATTTAAGGACTAGTAAAGAAAACAACAGTGAATATCCCCTTCAACATTTAGCTCTCAAACAAGCAGGCTATCATGGCTTGTAGCTGGATCTGCAACAGCTGGAAAAATGGGCTGAAAAATGGCAGATGGAATTTAATGCAGAAAAGTGCGAGGTGTTGCACTTCAGTAGGACCAACCAGGGTAGGTCTTACAGTGTAAGCAGTAGAATAAGGGGATCTGGGAATATAGGTCCTTAATCCGTTGAAAGTGGTGTCTCAGGTAGAGAGGGTCGTAAACAGAGCTTGTAGCACATTGGCCTTCATAAATCAAAGTACTGAGCACAGAAGATGGGATGCTATGTTGAAGTTGTACAAGGCTTTGGTGAGGTCTAATTTGGAGAATTTTGCGCATTTTTTGTCATCTGCCTGCAGGAAAGATACAAATAAGGTTGGAAGAGTATAAATAAAATTTACAAGGATATTGCAGGGTCTGGAGGACCTGAGTTATAAGGAAAGGTTAAATAGGTTAGGACTTTATACCTTGGAGCGTAGGAGTTGGAGAGGGGATTTGATAGAGGTATAAAAAATAATGAGGGGTATAGATAGGGTAAATGCAGACAGGATATTTCCACTGAGGTTGGGTGGGACTGCAACTAGAGGTCATAGTTTAAGGGTGAAAAGTTTAAGGGGGACACAAGGGGAAACTTCTTCTCAAAACTGGTGCACGCAAGCTCGATTCCAATGTTTAAGACAAGTTTGGATAGGTACATGGATGGTAAGGGTATGGAGAGCTATGGTCCCAGTGTGGGACAATGGGATCCATCATCATCATCAGGTGCCACGCCCAGATTGAGCTTTGACTGCCATGGCAGTTTTGGGTCAAGTGGATCAATTCACTGGTATTCATTTCTAGTTCTCTGGCTGCTGTCTCCATCATCATTCGTCCTTGCCTTCCTTTTGCTTTCTTCCCTTCAATCTTTCCCATAATTACCATGCATTCTAACTCCTCTTTCCTAATCACATGTCCAATGAAGTTACATTGCCTTTTCATGACCTCATACATTATTTCTCTTCTTGTGCTTGCACTGTTCATGATATCCTCGTTAAAGATATTCATTTCGTCCATGATATTCTTTACATCCCCCTCTATGGGATTAGGTAGCTTAAATGGTAGGGCATAGGCTAGATGGGCCAAATAACCTGATTCTCTGCTGTACTTTTCTATGACTCTATAACATCACTGGTGTGCAAACCGGAAATGACATCTACACCCCTGTGGGCTGTTGACTAATTCTCCAAAGTTAATTTCATGTAATCACAGTGTTAGATTCTGCTTCTCATTAGCATCTGTCACATTTAGGACTGTCACAAAATATTAAGTCTTATCAAATGTGGGAGGCTTTTGAATCTATATTTTAAAGAGTTGGAAATAGATATTCTCCATTTAGAACCGGATCAGGATCACTTCCTGTGGATTGGAGGGTGGCTAATGTTGTCCCTCTCTTCAAGAAGGGAGGAAGAGAGAAAACAGGGAATTATAGACCGGTTAGCCTGACGTCAGTGGTGGGAAAGATGCCGGAGTCAATTATAAAAGATGAAATTACGACACATCTGGATAGCAGTAACAGGATTGGTCCGAGTCAGTATGGATTTACGAAGGGGAAATCATGCTTGACTAATCTGGAATTTTTTGAGGATGTAACTATGAAAATGGACATGGGAGAGCCAGTGGATATAGTGTACCTAGACTTTCAGAAAGCCTTTGATAAAGTCCCACATAGGAGATTAGTGGGCAAAATTAGAGCACATGGTATTGGGGGCAGAGTACTGACATGGATTGAAAGTTGGCTGGCTGACAGAAAACAAAGAGTAGCGATTAACGGGTCCCTTTCAGAATGGCAGGTGGTGACCAGTGGGGTACCGCAGGGTTCAGTGCTGGGACCGCAGCTGTTTACAATATATATTAATGACTTAGATGAGGGAATTAAAAGTAATATTAGCAAATTTGCCGATGACACAAAGCTGGGAGGCAGTGTGAAATGTGAGGAGAATGTTATGAGAATGCAGTGTGACTTGGACAGGCTGGATGAGTGGGCAGATGCATGGCAGATGCAGTTTAATGTGGGTAAATGTGAGGTTATCCACTTTGGTGGTAAGAACGGGAAGGCAGATTATTATCTAAATGGAGTCAAGTTAGGAAAAGGGGAAGCACAATGAGATTTAGGTGTTCTTGTGCATCAGTCACTGAAAGCAAGCATGCAAGTACAGTAGGCAGTGAAAAAAGCTAATGGCATGTTGGCCTTCATAACAAGTGGAATTGAGTATAAGAGCAAAGAGGTCCTTCTGCAGCTGTACAGGGCCCTGGTGAGACCACACCTGGGGTACTGTGTGCAGTTTTGGTCTCCAAATTTGAGGAAGGACATTCTTGCTATTGAGGGAGTGCAGCGTAGGTTCACAAGGTTAATTCCCGGGATGGCGGGACTGTCATATGTCGAAAGATTGGAGCGACTGGGCTTGTATACTCTGGAATTTAGAAGGCTGAGAGGGGATCTTATTGAAACATATAAGATTATTAAGGGATTGGACACGCTGCAGGCAGGAAGCATGTTCCCGCTGATGGGTGAGTCCAGAACCAGACGTCACAGTTTAGGAATTAGGGGTAGGTCATTTAGAACGCAGTTGAGGAAAAACTTTTTCACCCAGAGAGTGGTGGATATATGGAATGCTCTGCCCCAGAAGGCTGTGGAGGCCAAGTCTCTGGATGCTTTCAAGAAAGAGATGGATAGAGTTCTTAAAGATAGCGGAATCAAAGATTATGGGGATAAGGCAGGAACTGGATACTGATAGTGGATGATCAGCTATGATCACAGTGAATGGCAGTGCTGGCTCGAAGGGCCGAATGGCCTACTCCTGCACCTATTGTCTAACCATCAGTCAAATACTACACTGTAACGTAAAGAGCAAAGCACGGAGAAAGCAGTGAATTCTAGACAAGAACTTTGAAACATATAGGACCATTTCGAAAGCAAGCAGCACTTTCAACCCATTGTTACATAGTGATGCAACAGGAGCTCTGACTCACCTCATTAGATTTATCACATGTACATCAAAACATACAGTGAAATGTGTTGTTTGTGTTAACAACCAACACAACTCAAGTGTACGAGTGCAAAGGAGGAAAGGGGCCTGTTTTGCTGTTCAAAGTAAGCTGTGCCGTTAAACCTTCTCAGTTTACTAAGCTTGTAAACTTAGTCAGCTCCATCATGAGCTCCAGAGTCTGTAGTATCCAGGACATCTTCAAGGAGCAGTGCCTCAGAAAGGCAGCGTCCATCATTAACAATATGCCCTCTTCTCATTGCTACCATCAGGAAGGAGGTACAGAAGCCTGAAGGCACACACTCAGCAATTCAGAAACAGCCTCTTCCCCTCTGCCATCCGATTTCTTAATGAACGCTGAACCCATGAACACTACCTCACCAGTTTTTATATTTCATATATTTTTGCACTACTTATTTAAATTATTGAATATATTTATACTTACTTTAATTCAGTATTTTCTTTTTTACTATTATGTATTGCATTGTACCGTAGACACAAAGTTAACAAATTTCACAACACATGCCGGTGATATTAAACCTGATTCTGATAGGAAGGTGGACTGGATGGAGAATTCTGATTCTGAACCTCAGGGTGTACTGGGACTAGCTCACAAGCACTGCCACACCCACACATCCTGGGACAACGCAGCATGCCCACCACGCTCAGCAGAGCACAACCAGCAGCAAACAGGCCCCTTTCCTCCCTCCCACTCAAGTCCTCCAACCACAGCACAGGCCATTTTAAAGAAAGTGGAAATAAAATACTATCAAGCAGGGAAGTGTAATATTTATTCACTGAGATACAGCACGAGGTCAGCCCTTTGAGCCATGCAACCCAGCAACCCCCCAGCTTAGTCCTAGTCTAATCACGGGACAATTTACAATGACCAATTCACCTACCAACCGGTATGTCTGTGGACTGTGGGAGGAAACTGGAGCACCCAGAAGATCCCTGTGCAGTCACGGGGAGAACGTACAAACTCCTTGCAGGAAGCGGTGGGAATTGAACATGGGTCTCCTGTACTGGAAGCCATCGTACCACCCCAATACACTTTGAGAGATAATTTAAAGGAGTTTTAGGCCACTGCACGTTACTCACCGTTTATATCAACTCCCATGATGGACCGCCCAGAGTCAGCTGCATCATCAGCAATATCCTCTTTGCTCTCAGCTGCCGTGGCATACGATGAGTTAACCAGCAAGACATCCTGTGTGTTAGACGTAGCTTCCATCATCTTACATTCACCGCAACACACAATGACACGTCACGGGGTTGCTTCTTGCCATTCAAATGCCTTCAGCTCGGTGAGTCACTCAGGAGGTTGTGTGACATCTGAAACGCAGCAGCATGACGCCAGCCCAAAGTCGCGGCACTCGGCAAACTCCCAACACATCAAAGAGTGGGCCTGTCCGTCACAACCCGAGACCAAGAAATTACAGGCACTGTGGAAAGACAACGCATTAATTCCAGTTTGAGTGGCATCAGGATTTATGTCGTAACAGTCAGAAAAGAAGCGAGGGCAAGGATATTGGCCTGATTGTGGTCAACTTGCTGTCACCAGGAAGGAGTATGCATTACCGATGAGTGGAGGAAAGTAATCAAATGCATTCAAACCTAGCTAATTCTAAGCAGTGTCTAAATGCCGACATTGTGACAATAATAACAATATGCTGGGTCCAGGATCTGTCCCAGCACACAAGTGCAATTGCGAAGAACGCACGGCATCGCCTCCAATTCCTTAGGAGTCTGCGGAGATTCAGTATAACAACTAAACTCTGTCAAGCTTGGAATCACATTTAATACATTGGTAAATTAAACTGTAGGAAATTATAACTTACTGACACAAAACAAGCTAAACCTGCAGTATCGTGCAAAAGACTTGGGCACATATATACAGCTAGAGTGCCTAAGACTTTTGCACAGGACTGTAGTAATTTCATGTATTACACTGTGCTGGTGCTGCAAAAAAAATTCATGACATATATGAGTGATGATAAACCTGATTCTGATATGGGTCTCTATTGTGGACTGAGAGTGGGAAGGGGGCAGGGAGAGGGGAATCCTGGTTGTGAAAAGGGGAAGGGAGAGGGGAGGGAGCGGGAAGCACCAGAGAGACATTCTGTAATGATCAATAAATCAAATGACCTTGCCTGGCGTCTCAGGGCTGGGTGTGTCTGTACCTGCGCCAAACCCCTGGCACTCCTCCTCTGCCACCTGTCCCACACACCTCCCATAGCGCTCCACCCTTGCCATTCCCAACATCCTTTACTTCTGCCAGATTTACAAACTTGTTCTCCCCTCCACATTGACAAATACAGTACTGTGCAAAAGTCTTAGACACCCTAGCTATATAATGTGCCCAAGACTTTTGCAGAATACTGTGTACACTTCAATATTTTAATTATTTTGAAACATCAAAAGTGGTACAGGTACCAACAACTTATAAATTGTGGAGCAAAAATTATTTAACTGTTGGGTTTTTCATTTTGCTATAATACGTGGTTTCGTTTATGTAATAGTTAACAAACAGAAATCTGATATTGTTCAACGATGCATTTGGATAAGTACTTTGCATGTCAGATAAGTACTTTGCATGTCGGCAAAGTCAAACTATGTTCTTTTTACATTAATGCTTTACATAGTAAAATGAACTGAGAAACTGCAAATGATCATTTTAAAAGATAAAATGCAAGAGATTCAGTTGATGCTGGAAATGCAGATCAACACACACATAAAATAAAACCATAAGACACAGGTACAGAATTAGGCCATTTGGCCGATCCAGACTACTCCGCCATTCAATCATGGCTGATCCTTTTTATCCCCTCCTCAGCCACACTCCCTGGCCTTCTCCCTGTAATCTTTGATGCTGTGTCCAATCAAGAACCTATCAATCTCTGCCTGAAATACACCCAACAACCTGGCCTCCACAGCTGCCTGTGGTAACAAATTCCACAAATTCACCACCCTCGGGCTCAAGAAATGTCTCCGCATCTATTTTAAATGGATACCCCTCTATGCGGAGGCTGTACCCTCTTGTTCTAGACTCCCCTAACATAGGAAACATCCTTTCCACATCTGCTCTTACCTAGGCCTTTCAACATTCGAAAGGTTTCAATGAGAGACCCCCTCATCCTTCTGAATTCTGGTGAGTCCAGGCCCAGAGCCATCAAACGTTCCTCATATGATAACCCTTTCATTCCCAGTATCATCCTTGTGAATCTCCTCTGGACCCTCTCCAATGCCAGCACATCTTTTCTTAGAGGAGCCCAAAACTTTACAATATTCAAGGTGAGGCCTCACCAGTGCCTTATAAAGCTTCGGCATCACATCCCTGCTCTTGTATTCCAGACCTCTTGAAATGAATGCTAACGTTGAATTTGCCTTGCTCTACCTGCAAGTTAACCTTTTGGGTGTTCCACACAAGGACTCACAGGTCCCTTTGCATCTCAGATTTTTGTAAACGGTGAGAAACTCCAAAACAGTCTGCACATTTACTTCTGCTACAGATTCAAGGAGAACCTGATCATTAAATTTGCAGATGTTACCACAGTGGCGGGGTTCATCAGCAAAAATGATGAAACTATGTACAGGGAGGTCAAACACCTAGAGAGCTGGTGCAAGGATAACAACTTGATGCTTAATGTCACCAAAACCATGGAGATGATCGCCGATTTCAGACAGTCTCAGCCTGAGCACACACCCCTCAGCATCAGTGGCTCCACAGTGGAGAGAGTGGAAAACATCAAGTTCCTTGGGGTGCAGATCTCGGACAATCTCACCTGGTCCAGGAACACCACTGGGATTGTGAAACGGGCCCAGCAGAGATTGCACTTTCTGAGGAAGCTTAAACAAGTATCACTCCCCACTAACATCTTAACTACATTCTACAGAGGCGTGGTTGAGAGTGTGCTGACCTTTTGCATCACAACCTGGTACTCCAGCTGCAGTGCTCTCGACAAAAAAGCCTTGCAGAGGGTGGTTAGGGGAGCAGAGAAGGTTATTGGGGTCTCCCTACCTTCTGTCCAAGACCTCTTTCAGAGTCAATGCCTCTAGAAGACACTCCATCATTAAAGACCCCTCACACCCTCTCAATGAACTGTTTGTTCTTCTGCCATCAGGCAAATGTTACAGGAGCATCAAAACTAAAACCACAAGGCTACTAAACAGCTTCCTCCCACAGGCAGTCAGACTGCTAAATAGCTGCTCTACCTGACTCTGCTTTGGACACTTAACTTGCACTGGACACTTATAACTGATTTAACTGACATGTGGCTGTTGTGTTTTATTATTTATTGTTCTGTTTATTATTTAGTGTTGCATTTGTTATGTTATGATTGCACTGCCCCTGAGGAACGCTGTCTCATTCTGCCCTGCAGAGCTGATGTATAAGTTTTGTGAATCTTAGAATCTTGAAAAAGTGCATGACCACGCATTTTCCAACATTGTATTTCATTTGCCACTTCCTTGCCCATTCTCCTAATCTGTCCAAGACCTTCTGCAGCCTACCTGTTTCCTCAACACTACCTGCCCCTCCACCAATATTTGCATCATCTGCAAACCTGGCAACAAAGCCATCTATTCCACATCCTAAGTAATTGATATACAGCTTAAAAAGAAGTGGTCCCAACACTGACCCCTGTGGATCACCACTAGCCACTGGCAGCCAACCAGAAAGAGGTCCTTTTATTCCCACTTGCTGTCTACTACCAATCAGCCAATGCTCTAACCATGCTAGTAGCTTTCCTGGAATACCATGGACTCTTAACTTGGTAAGTAGCCTCATGTGTGGCACCTTGTCAAAGGTTTTCTGAAACTCCAAATATACATCAACCGTATCCCTTTTATCTATCCTAATTACAATCTCAAATAATTCCAACAGGTTCATTAGCAAGATTTTCCTTCAAGGAAACCATGCTGACTTTGTCCTATCTTGTCCTGTGTCACCAAGTACTCCATAACCTCATCCTTAACAATTGACTCCAACATCTTCCCAACTACTGAGGTCAGGCTAATTGGTCTATAATTTCCTTTCTGTTGCCTTCCTCCCTTCTTAGAGTGGAGAGGCATTAATTTTCCAGTCCTCTGGCGCCATGCCAGAGTCCAATGATTTTTGAAAGATCATTACTAACGCCTCCACAAAAACTCTACCACTACCTCTTTCAGAACCCTATGGGACAGTTTTTCTGGTCCTGTGACTTTTGTAATCTTAGGTCTTTCAGTTTTTTGAGCAACTTCTCCCTTGTAATAGTAACTGCACTCACTTCTCTTCCCTCACACCCTTCAACATTTGGCACACTGCTAGTGAAGTCTGATGCAAAACACTCATTTAGTTCATCAGCCATCTTCTTGTCCCCTGTTATTATTTCTCCGGCCTCATTTTCTAGTGGTCCTATATCCAATCTTATCTCTCTTCTATTTTTTTTTCAATACTTAAAAAAATGCTGCAGGAGCTATGGAGAGGAATAAACAGTCAACACTTTGGGCCAAGACTCATCACCAAAATTTTTTAAAGATAATTTAATATGGATATGTGCAGTGAATTGTGGACTGTGCTATAGATGTGCAGTGGAGAGTATATTGACTAGTATGGAAACACCAATGCTCTTGGGTGGAAAATCCTACAACTCAAGGATATGGTCCAGTCCATCACAGGGAAAGCCCTTCCAACCACTGAGCACACGTACGTGAATTTTATCAGAAAGCAGCATCCATTAGGGACACCCACCACCCAAGCCATGCTCGCTTCTCGCTGCTGCCATCAGAAAGGTGGTACAGGAGCCTCGGGACTCACACCACCAAGTTCAGGAACAGTTACTGAATAGGAGGCCAGCCAGAAGAGCACAAGCATTTGTAACTAAAGATGAAGGCTTCACAGAGGAGCTGAAATAGAGACAATTAGCTGCCAAACAGAACTGGTTTAATTTACATGAAATAACAGACTTTGTAGGCTTCTTTCAAATGCTAATTGAAAATTCATTAGCCTAAAGCACTGGTAAAAATAGGTTAGCACATCAGCAGCAGCAATTCAAACACTGCTGGCGACCTAGCACAGGGAGTTATCCTGCATTTATTTGTTGCAATGCAACACAGAATAGGCCCTTTTGGCACTTCGAGCTGCTCCACCCAGCAATCCCCCAATTTAACCCTAACCTAAACATGGGACAATTTACAACGACCAATTAAACTACCCACCGGTACATCTTTCGATGGTCACGGGGAGGACGTACAAACTCCTTACAGGCAGTGGTGGGTCCGATGCACCCTCTGATCAATCCAATAATAATGTCCAAAAAAAAAGTACTCAATCCTTTATTAGCAACTAGAAAAACATTCAATCTTCAAGTGATGAAACATATGAAACTAAGACTAGCGAATATAAATGTACTTAAGCAAAGTTAAGCTATTTCAAATGGTAATTGAGTGAAGTTAAGTGGTCAAAAGGTATGACACCAGATGGTTGTCAGCTCAAACCAACCAGACTAAACATGAACAACAGGAATTCTGCAGATGCTGGAAATTCAAGCAACACACTTCAAAGTTGCTGGTGAACGCAGCAGGCCAGGCAGCATCTCTAGGAAGAGGTGCAGGTCCTGACGAAGGGTCTCGGCCTGAAACGTTGACTGCACCTCTTCCTAGAGATGCTGCCAGACTAAACATGAATACACTTATTCCCTTCTTCATTACCATGCCCCCACCCATGTGACTAGGTACCATAATAAATGTACAACACAGAATACATTGTGGATAGAAAACAGATGCATAGCTCCTACAGTGTCCTGTGCCTTTTAAATCTATTGCATAGTGGGACATGGTTTAGAAGCTTGTTATGTGACATGGCATGTGCTTTTCATTGCAAGATAAAAACCCACAGACCAGTAATGGGAATGCAACAGGCAGACACGCCATCACTAAAGCTTATCCTTATAATTCAGTTATTCCTCTACTTACTGGAGAATTATGTCAACCACTTAAGATTGAGCAATTAAAAAAATTAAGACGGTTGAATATTGAAAAAATGAATCTTAGGACGACATTAATGAAAGAACCTTGAATCAAGGGCAGTATATAGCTTCTGTACAGGATGATGAGTTCAGTGGTATGGCCCCTTCAGTAGTTAAAAAGTCTTGGGTACACATATATATACAAAACTAGGGTGCCTACGACTTTTGCACACTACTATACTAATTTTATGTATTGCACTGTACCACTGCCACAAAAAAACCAAAACAATTATGACATATGTGATGATAAACCCGATTTTGATATGGGTCTTGATTGTGGATTGAGAGTGGGAAGGGGGCAGGGAGAGGGGAGGGAGTGGCTGGGAAAAGGAGAAGGTAGAGGGGAGGGAGTGGTTGGGAAAAGGAGAAGGGAGAATGGAAAGGGGAGAGGGGAGGGAGCAGGAAGCACCGGAGGGACCTGGGCACTCATGTTCTAACCATGATCATGATTGCTCTTGGCGAATTTGTCTACAGAAGTGGTTTGCCATTGCCCTCTTCTGGGCAGTGTCTTTACAAGACAGGTAACTTCAGTTTTACGTCACCCTAATCTGAGGGCTAAGCAGGTGCTACACCTTGTCCTAGGGTGACGTAGACTTGCAGAGAAAAGGAGCGACTTACACATCCTTCTGTAGAGGCATACTGCCACCCTGCCATCCAACAATACTAATTATAGGTTGGTTATTTTAATTTTAGGCAAGTTGTTTAGGAGCATAGTGTCCCTTCAAAAACATTTTTTTTTCTAGTGACATGTAGTACTGGCAGCCTGATCAGCAGTTGCATGGCTTCTGGAAGTAGTGACCAGAAACAGCACTGAAGGAAGGACAGGCTCACAGAGCTTCCAAGGGAGACCATTGACAGAGTCCAAAGGATCAAAGGAGTTAAAACCAAAAGCCTAAGATTATTCTATTAAAGGACAAAACATGCCAGTTGATATGATCTCAGTGCTGGGTGGATCAGAAAGGATAAAGCTGGTAATGACCACCTAAATCATCAAGAGGGGAAATTAACTTTGTTTGAAATCAAACTAAAGTAGAGAGAAAAAAAAATCAAGATATACAGCAAAAAAAATATAGCAATGGGCTTAACCTGCTTGGAAATTCGCTGAGACTGAAACCAATTCAGCATCAAGTTCACTTTCTTGTCCTGTCTGACTCACAATCATGCCAATTTTTACAACCCTTACATTTTTAGTAATCAAAGATGTTCAAATCTTGAACTCACTTAGCAATCAAACATCCAGAGACCCCAGAGAAAGAGAATTCCAAAGATTTTTTGAGAGTGACATTTCCCTTCATCTCCGTCCTAATTGAATGACCTGTTTATCCTGAGGTTGTGGCCCCCATTTCTAGATTGGGTGGCAGGGTGGAGATACATCTCTAGCAAAGGAGGTGCAAGGCACTCCTTCCCTCCACTAGCCTGCAGGTCACGTCACCCTTGGGCAAGGTGTCGCACCAGAGCCACCAACCCTCCCCCCCAATCAGGGTCACGTTTTTCTGTCATTCATTGGGGTTTTTTCCCCCTCTCTGGTTTCATGGATGTCTGCGAAGAGCAAGGATTTCAGGTTGTATACTTTATACATTCTCTGATATTAAACTGAACCATTGGTTATGCGGTCATTAATGCCAGACAATCTCTGAAGAGTACCGATAATGGCTAGGATCACCCGTCTTGTAAAGAAACTGCCCAAAAGGCAGCAATGACAAACCACTTCTGCAAAAAAAAAATTGTTAAGAACAATCATGGTCATGGAAAGACCATGACCACCCATGTCGTATGACATGGCACAAAATGAATGAACAATTTTGAGACTATTCAGCAGGGGAAATTTCATTCAAATTGTACCTCGTTTCAAAACATCGTTCTCATTCTTCCAAGGGTATGTCCATCATAAACCATCATTTATCATTCTTTTCCAGGCTTGAAGGAGAGTCTTGGCCCGAAATGTCAACTTTTTACTCTTTTCCAGAGAAGCTGCTTGACCTGCTGAGTTCCTCTCGCATGCTGTGTGTGTTACATCACTTATTGTTGTTCAACCCAACTAAACGTCATGAGCCATCGCTCTTGCATGGTTTTGCCCTTAGAAACAAAGACCAAGTTAGGCACCATTTGCCTAACTTGCACACCGTATCTGTACACCAACTGTCCAAGATCCTGCTGTGCATTAGGTAACACATACACAAAACGCTGGAGGAACTCAACAGGTCAGGCAGCCTCTATGGAAATGAATAAACAGTCAATGTTTCAGGCCAAGACTCTTCTTCAGGATTGGAAAGAAAGAAGATAAGTCAAGAGTAAGAAGGTGGGAGGAGGAGAGGAAGTAGTACAAGGTGGTTGGTGACATGTGAAACTGGGAAAGGGGGAGGGGTGATGTAAAGAGCTGGGAAGTTGATTGGTGAAACAGATAAAGGGCTGGAGAAGGGGGAATCTGATAGAAGAGGACAGAAGACCATGGAAGAAAGGAAAGGGGGAGCACCAGAGGGAGGTGATGGGCAGGTAAGGAGAAAGAGGGAAACAGGAATGGAGAATGGTGAATGGGAGGGGGATGGGCAATTACTGGAAATTCAATAAATTCCCTTTCTGGGTTCTGCATTCCCATAGTTCACTTAATAGCATCCATACATTCCAAAAGAAAATGTAATACATCTGATTGATTACTAGCGATCAAAAGAGTACATCAGTGGATATTGTGGAAACATATCTATAACCCTCATCTTTACGAATTTGTAACTTCTGTATAATGTAATGTGACAAAATGGAACCTGTGAGATCCCAGGGCACTTTGCTGGTTTGGATGGGAGGGTGTGTCTCATAGTGTGTAAAATGTATCTATAAATTGATCCACTCTGAATTTGTGGTAGTTTGTTACGATATATTAGAAGACCAGGCTGAATGGTACACAACAAAATCTGAGTACACTATATGATAACTAGACAATACACTAGATGAGGCAATAACTAAAAACAAAATTAACCAGCAATTTCATCCAAACAATTTTTTTAGCTCTTTAAAAGTCACTTAAGCACAATCATTAACTTTCTCCTAAAATTAACTATATATGAAACAAAGGGAATTTACAAAGCAGCAGCCGGGATAAAAAGTGCCAGTGAGGTAGAAATCCAAACAATGTAATCATTTACTAAAAACAGAGCTGATGATGATCATGGGAGTTTATGGGAACTTTCTATGCACAGTATCCTCCTGTTTCCTATGTTTCCACATATTTTGAAAAATCGTGAAAGGCTCACAAAGGGAACTTCAGGCGTGCAGTGGAGGGGCCCTTTTGTCACAACCCTCACAACACTTATTCCTTTCCAGTCTCAAGGGGAAGCTTAGAGTAACGATACCCAGAGGTTGGAAACATGATAGGGGCTGGGAAAGAGAACAAAACCCAGAGGGAGGAAGCAGAGGATGGAAGGAAAGGAAGATCTAGCAGGACGAGGAGCATTAGAAGATGGGAAGAAGTAACCCAGGAGAAAGGAAGGATGAGGAGGAAAAGCAAACTACGTCGGGGAGGAGGAGAAAAAAACTCAAGGGGTGAGAGGTGAGGATGAAGAGAGAAAGACCCGTAAGGGGAGTGTCAGAGAAAGAGTGAAGAGAAGATGAAGACACAGGGAAGGAAGGAGTATTGACGACAAGGAGACCCGAGAGAGGGAGGGGATGGGAAGAGAGTGGGAGAGGGAGACTGGGGAGAGGAAAATCCGGGAGAAGGGAAATCGGGGAACGGAAAATGGGAGGAGGAGAGGGAGAGGAAAAAGGCGAGGAAGAAGAGGGTGAGGAGGACAAGGAGACAGGGGAGGGGGCGCGGAAGGTCGGAGGGAGACGGTACTTAGAACCCAGCCCACCCCCAGGCCCCGACCACCGCTCGAAAGCCCGGCCTCCCCCCCAAGGATGGAGGGATGTTGCCTCCACACCCCGCCGACATTTACCGTGAGGCCCGGGAGAGGCAGCCCGCCGGCCATACGTGGCTTGTTTACTCCGTCAGCATCTTGCTTCCCCCCGGCCCCTCGAGCCTCACGTCCGCCCCCTTCCTCCAAACCGCGCTCCCAACAAAACACTAACGCCAAAATTAAATCACCAATTACCTGCCAGCGCCGGTTACAAAGCACGCTATCGTTTTATGAATCATTCTTCCCTCTTTTTCCCCTCTACACTCACCTGAGAAATTCCAAGCAGCCCGGCTCAGTAAAAAGGACGGACCTTCCGGTTGGGAGGAGCAGTGATTGACGGAGATGGGCTGGGACCCAGATATTGACCTTAAATTGCAACAGTGCAATTACTTCTGAATGTTTGGCTGCTTTAGCATACACACAAGGCACTTTGCGGTTAAATGAAACGCTTTTGAAATGTGCTCATTGGAAAAGCAGTAGCTTGCATCTACACAACAAGTTTGCATAAACTCTTAATATTTTAGTGCAAGAAGCAATCTGCTGGAAGATCATTGATTTCTCTAACTTCCGGCAATTTCCACCCTGCCTCCTTCCTTCTCTCTTTTTGCATACCCCATTGTGGTTTCTCTCTCACCTGCTCGTCACCTCCTTCTGGTTCCCCTCCTCCTTCTCTTTCTCCTCATGGTCTACAGAATCAGGTTTAATATCACGGGCATATGTCGTGAAATTTGTTAACTTTGTGACAGCAGTATAATGCAATACATGATAATATAGAGAAAAAAGTTTGTGAACCCGTTGCAATTACCTGTTTTTTTATATTAATTACTCATAAAGTGTGGTCTGATCTTCATCTAAGTCACAATAATAGACAAACACAATCTACTTAATGACACACGAACGATTATACTTCTTGTCAATATTGAGTATACTATTTAAATAATCACAGTCTAGGTTCAAAAAGGTATGTGAACCTCTGGGGTAATGCCTTCTACAAAAGCTAGTTGGAGTCAGGTGTTCCAATCAATGAGATGTGATTGGAGGTGTGGGTTGCAGAGGTGTCACAGAAAGACACACAAAGTAAGGTTACTGACAGAGCTTGCTCTTCTCAAGAAAGATCTGTTTATGTGCACCATGCCTCGATCAAAACAACTTTCCAAGGACCTTAGAAGAAGAATTGGAGAGATGCATGAAGCTGGAAAAGGCTGCAAAAGCATTTCTAGAGACCTGAGTGTTCAGTCCACAGTAAGAGAAATTGTCTACAAATGGAGGAAATTCAGTACTGTTAATACTCTCCCAGGGAGAGAACATCCTGCAAAGATCACACCAAGAGCACAATGTGCAATGCCGAAGGAGATGAAAAAGAACCCAAGAGTAACAGCAAAAGACCTGCAGAAATCTCTAGAATTTGCTATTCATTTTCATATTCTCTGTTCATGTGTCCACTATAAGAAAAAGACTGAACAAGAGTAGTGTTCATGGAAGGACACCACGAAGGAAACCACTGCTCTCCAGAAAAAAAAACATTGCACGTCTCAAGTTTGCAAAAGACCAGTTGGATTTTCCACAACACTCCTGGGACAATGCTCTGTGGACAGATGAGACAAATTTGAACTTTCTGGTAGAAATGCACATTGCTATGTCTGGAGGGAAAAAGACACTGCACGCCAACACCAAAACCTCATCTCAACTGTGAAGTACGGTGGAAGGAACATCATGGTTTGGGGCTGCTTTGCTGCATCAGGGCCTGGACAGCTTGCAATTGTTGAGGGAACAGCAAATTCAAAATTTAATAAAGCCCGTTTACAGGAGAATATCAGGGTAGTGGTCTGTTACCTGAAGTTTAATAGAAGATGGATAATGCAACAAGACAATAACCTGAAAGAGAAGAGTAAATCAACAACAGAACAGTACAAAAAAAGAAAATTTGAGTTTTGGAATGGCCAAGTCAGTGTCCAGACCTTAAACCTAATTGAGATGCTGTGGCATGACCTGAAGAGGGCTGTTCATGCAAAGTATCCCCGAAATATTGGTGAGCTAGAATGGTTTTGTATGGAGGAATGGTCTAAAATTCCTCCTTGCCATTATGTAAGTCTAATCAGCAACTATAGGAAACGTTTGGTGGAGGTTATTCCTGCTAAAGGAGGTTCTACCAGTTATTAAATACAAGTGTAAGGGGGTTTCGTCTTTTATGTTACTGCGTAGGCTAATTAAAATGGCTTCTTTGTTATGTTATACTGGGGAATGCTTCTTTGTTATGTTAAACGCTGAGAAAGTTCTTGTGCTAGCAGCTTGTTTTGGGTTAGGCTGTGAAAAGAAGATGTTACGATCCAATTGGGATAGTTGTTATGCTTTTGGTGTGTCTGGAAGATTTGTGTGTGTGGGGTTTTGGAGGCAGAAGGTGGGAGAGAGAGACAGAGGATGGACCAGGTGCTGTGAGTCCGCTAACGGGGTGGGACCCTGAGCGGGGCATTCGGTGAGGAGACGGAGACGGACTTGTGTGGAGCGTCTGATTGACCACCGTTGTTGGTCCCAGGCAGCCGGTCGAGGTGGTCCGAGGGGTCACAGGATGAAGAAGAAGGGTCCTGAGCTCCAACTGTTTGTGCACGAAGAGATTGAAGTTTGATAAGTGTGGTGCCTTTTATTTTCCTTTTATATTTTATTCTCTATTAATTATATAGTTCCAGTAATATCTATAAACTGTAAATCATTTAACCGTATCTGGTGTATTGTCTGTTATTTGGGCGGGGTGGGGTACATCACACAGCATCCACACAAACTATTACCCAGTTTGGCGGGGCTGAGGGCTATTTCCCTAGACAACAGCGAGCCGAGCGACCCTGAGGGTGGCCAGGGGGGCTACACAAGGGTTCACTTCACATACTTTTTCCAGCCTGGACTGTGAATGATGAAGCAATGTGTTCAATAAAGACATGAAAGGACAGATTGTGTTTGTCTATTATTGTGAATCAGATGAAGATCAGACCACATTTTATGAGTAATTAATGCAGAAAACCAGATAATTGCAAAGGATTCACAAACTTTTTCTTACAACTATGTTAAATAGTTAAATAAGTAGTACAAAAATAGAAATAAAAAAGTAGTGAGGTAGTGTTTATGGGTTCAAGGCAACACTCACAACACACTGGAGGAACTCAGCAGGTCGGGCAGCATCCGTGAAGGGTTCCGGCCCAAAATGTCAACTGATCATTTCCACAGATGCTGCCCAACCTGCTGAGTTCCTCCAGTGTGTTGCGAGTGTTGCTTCGACCCCAGCATCTGCAGATTATTTTGTGTTCATGGGTTCAATGTCCATTCAGAAATCAGATGGCAGAGGGGAAGAAGTTGTTCTTGAATGGTTGAGTTTGTGCCTTCAGGCTTCTGTACCTCCTCCCTGATGGTAACAATGAGAAGAGGGCATATCCTGGGTGGTGCGGTCCTTAATGATGGATGCCACCCTTTTGAGGCATCACTTCCTGAAGATGTCCTGGATATTACTGTGGGCAGTGCCCATGATGGAGCTGACTAA
Source organism: Mobula birostris (assembly GCF_030028105.1). Classification (NCBI taxonomy): domain Eukaryota; kingdom Metazoa; phylum Chordata; class Chondrichthyes; order Myliobatiformes; family Myliobatidae; genus Mobula; species Mobula birostris. Next base: position 58,696,954 of record NC_092391.1, on the reverse strand, counting down.
GTTTACAGCTCTCTGCAATTCTGCGCAGTAGCCCCAGCACCCACCTCCCCCATACCAGACGGTGATGCAACCAGTCAGAAGGCTCTCCACGGTACATCTGTAGAAATTTGTGAGTGTTTTAGGTGATATACCAATTCTCCTCAAACTCGTAATGAAATATAGCCAATGCCTTGCCTTCTTTATGCTGCATGGATATGTCAGAGATATTAGCACCCAGGTACTTGAAATTTCTCACTCTCTCCACTCCTGATTCCTCTATGAGAAGTGGTTCATGTTCCCTCAACTAACCCTTTCTGAAGTGCACAATCAGCTCTTTTGTCTTTTGTTTGTCAGCCAGGTTGTTGCTGCGGCACCATTCCACTAGTTGGCATATCTCACTCCTGTACACCCTGCCATCACTATCTGAGGTTCTGCCAATGACGTCTGTATCTTCAGCAAATTTATAGATGGCATTTGAGCTGTGCTTAGTCACACAGTCATGGGTGTGGAGAGAGTAGAGCAGTGGGCTAAGTACACATCCCTGTGGTGCATTAGTGTTGATTGTCAGTGAGGTGGAGATGTTATTTCCAATCTGCACAGATTGTGGTCTTCCGGTTATGAAGTCGAGGATACAGTTGCACAGGGAGGTACAGATGCCCAGGTTCTGTAGCTTTTTGATCAGGACTGTAGGAATAATGGTGTTAAACACTGAGCTATAGTCATTAAACAGCATCCTGACATAGGAAGAAGAAGAAGAAAGCCCTTAACTCCGTGTAGAGTTATCAGGACGCCATCATGATGGTGTTTTTTTAGCAGGCTTTCTTATTCTTATGAAGCCGAGTTGCTAGCTTGACGCTCAACCCAGCAGGGATAGAAAGCATGCAAGGGAGCCGGCTGGATTCGAACTTGGGAGCCTTCGCTCTGAAGTCCAGCTGGCCAATCCTGACATAGGTAACACACATAAAATGCTGAAGGAATTTGATAGGACAGATGAAGGGCCTCAGCTCGTTATGTTGACGGTTTACTCTTTCCATAGATGCTGCCTGACCTGTTAAGTTCCTCCAGCATTTTGTGTGGGTTGCTTGGATTTCCAGCATCTGCAGATCTTCTCATCCTGACGTAGGTATCGGTATTGTCCAGGTGATCCAAGTCCACATAGAGAGCCAATGGGAAAATGTCCACTATAGACCTATTGCAGTGATAAGCAAATTGAGTGGGTCCAGGTCCTTGCTGAGGCAGGAGTTGATTCAGGAAGTTGACTCTTGTGTCCATCTGATATTTTAGTGACAGTGAATTGTGATATAAATGCCGCTCTGGTAATTCCCTTTGCTTCTTTAGAAGTGTTGCAATATCATTAGCAGGTACTTAAACAAAGACAAGGCCATGGTTAAACAGGTCAAACAAAAATTAAGGCAGGTCCCAAATCTACCTCTGCTGTTCCAGCCTCACTCAGAGTTAGACCATTTGGCCCATCGAGTCTGCTCAACCATTCTATCATGGCTGATTTATTTTCCCACTCAAACCCATTCTCCTGCTTTAGAGTCACAGAAAAGTACAGAACAGAAACAGGCCCTTCAGGCCACTTAGTCCATGCCGAGCCATTTAAACTGCCTACTTCCATTGACCTGTACCGGGACCATGGCCTTCCTTAAACCTCTGATCCATGTACCTACCCAAACTTCTCTTAAATGTTGAAATGAAAATCGCACGCACCACCTGCTCTGGCACTCTCTCACTCTCTCTCACCACCCTCTGAGTGAAGAAGTTTCCCCTCATGTTCCCCTTAAACCTCACCTTTCACCCTTAACCCATGACCTCTAGTTGTAGCCCCACCCAACCTCTTCTCCTCATAACCATTGAGACCCTGACGAATCAAGAACCTGCCAACCTCTGCTTTATATATACCTAGTGATTTGGCCTCCACAAACTGTCTGTAGCAATGAATTCCACAGATTCACCACTCTCTGGATAAAGAAGTTCCTCCTCATCTCTGTTGCAAATGAATGTCCCTCTATTCTGAGCTGTGCCTTTGGGGCCTAGACTCTCCACTACAGGAAGCAATCCTCTCCATGTACACTCTATCTAGGCCTTTTGTTTTTATATAAACCGGCAACTCATTTTCTCTCAGGTTTTCTTTTCCCCTTCCATTCTTCTGCCAATTACTTCATCTCTGTCAAGGGGTAGTACTGGACAAAAAATCTTTTTTGGAAGTGTTGTTTCCTCAGAATTTTTATTTGTTTATCTTAGACCATGAAACTGAACACAAATATAATTTCAGACTACTTGTGTCACATAGGAATTTGGAGAAACAAGAAATTAACCTTTATTGAATATAATGTGTTTAATTGCATAATGGTGCTGATGCTTTACAATAATTCAACTAAGTTAAAAATGTTTTGGTGATGATTTTCATTTGTACTCCATGTCTGAGGCTTCTTGCTTAAGTGTCCAACAATAATCAGCAAACATTGATGGATTCCTTTTGCCTTGATACCGTCTCTCCATGACTACAATCTCCTGGTGAAACCTTTCACTGTGCTCGTCACTGACAGCACCAAGATTTGCAGGAAAGAAGTCTAAATGGGAATGCAGGAAGTGAATCTTGAGTGATATGTTACACTTCATGGTTTTGTATGCTTAAAGCATGTTGTCAACCAGCTGCACATAGTTTGCTGCTCTGTAGTTGCCAAGAAAATTTTCAGCAACATCCTTGAATGCCTTCCATGTGATTTTCTCCAGTCCCATTAGAAAATCTTTGAATTGGCTGTCATTGATGACCTGTTTGATTTGAAGACCAACAAAAATGCCTTCCTTGATCTTGGCATCAGCTATTCTCACTTGAATTACCGATTGAAATAACTAATAAAGATGATTTCAAAAAATGGTGTGTGATAGGGAAATTTCATGATGATTTTCATGGACAGCAGCCCAAAATCCATTAACTACACCCAAAAGTATTCAGGAAGCAAAATCTCTGTTGGCCAGTGTAATTTATGGAAGCTAATTAACCAAGCAGCATGGATGTGCTTTGAGTTCTACCACGGCACACCATCAAGTCTGGTCTTGTATGCACTGTCCCAGCTGCTTTGGAGTAAGTCCGGAAGTAATGGTTTTGTGACCAAGTCGGCAGACGATACAAAGATATGATCTATTGCTTTCCTGGCATATATGACGCATTAACGCTTCTCAGGATTCCAGCCAGGTCCAGGTGTCAAGTTTAACTGACGTTTCGATGACAAACTCTGGCAGCTTATCAGGGATAATGCCTAGGCACATCTAGTCTGGTGGCATGTATACTCAACTCCCATCATCTGTTCCTCCTGATTGGTTAGCCCTCAACCAATCAGGTTTCTGTTATCCCACCCTGCCCTCACTGCGAGTGAGTGTGCTGCTCAAGGCTTGGATTCCACAGCTATCTTCAGTTCACAGCAGATGAGCTGCACAGAAACTACCATCATCGTCGGACATGATGAATGACTATTAGATATGTGAGATGTGGAGCACCCAGGAAAATCCCATTTAGTCACAGGGAAAACATGAAAACTCCATACTGATAGCGCCCAAGGTGAGGACCAAACTAGGGCCACTGAGGTGTAAGGCATCAAAAATAACTTCTAAAGTATATAGAAATTTTTAAAAAGCTTCAAAGGTTCATTTATTATCAAAGTATGTCTGCAGTATAAAAATCTGAGGTTTGTCTTCTCCAGACAGCCATGAAACAAAGAAAACCACGGAAGTCATTGAAAGAACGATATCAACCTGCCCCTCCCACAGAAAAAAAGAAACAAAAGCTTGCAAACCTCCAACCCCCTCCCTTGCATAATAAAACCGAACAGATTGGCCAGACAGAAAAGCTGCAATAAAAACATCAAACCTCAAACCCCCAACCCCTTCCCTCGCACACACAAACTAACAGATCACACCACATGGAAAAACAGCAATAAAAACATCAAACCTCAAACCCCAACCTCCCAGCTCTCTCCCTCCCACAAGAACTAACAGATCACTCCACACAGAAAAGCTGCAACAAGAACATCAAACCAGAAACCCCCAAACCCTCTCTCGCACACAAAAAAAACTAACAGATCGCCCATCAAGGAAATACTAGAAACATTCAACAGTTAATAAAAATGTTCAACAGTTTTGACAGAATCTGTGGCAAGAGAAGGATTTTAGATCCCTCATAACATCAACTCTATTCCTCTTAACACGCACACTTCCTGTTCAACGTGATCTTCTTGATTATCTCCTCAAATATGCTTCTCCTTTCCTGCATACAAACTCAAAGTAAAGTTTGAAAGTAAACGTATTATCAAGGTACACCTGGGTCACCATATACAACCCTGTGATTATTTTTCTTGCGTGCATTCATAGTGGACACAAAGAAACATCTTTCCTCCAAGAGGACCACCATTTTGTCGTAGGGTTTGGAGGCTTGTATACCTCAATGACTCAGAGAGCTATGTTGGCTGGAGTCAGGACTTTATGCTTTGGCTCTTGGTAGGGTAACCCATGCCAAACAGATCACGGGATAGAGGCCAGACTAAGAGTGGTCCACCAGTTCTCCAGGTCTGGTGGTTCAGCTCTAGGCTAACAACCTTAACTGGTCAAAAAAAACCTGTTGTGGAAACAGCAATGAAGAATCCTTCTATATCTGTGTAACCGAGGAGCCCTGAACCACACCTGGAGCACAGTAGAGAAGATGGCCAAGGACAGACAGAGATGGAGGAACTTCATTGCTGCCCTAAGCACAGCGGCATAACGAGCAGGAAGTAAGTACAAAAAAAACCATAGAATCAATAAAAAAATGCACACAAGACAGAAAAAGAAACTGTGCAAAAGACAACAAATTGTGCAACTACAGATAAATAAATAACTAGATCGATAGACAGATAAACAAATAAATTAATTAACTGACAGATAAATAAATAAATAGACACATAAACAAATAAATAAATATTGAGAACCTGAGATGAAGTAAAAATGAGTCTACAGGTTGTGGGAACATTTCAGTGATGGGGCAAGTGAAGTTGAGTGAAGTTACCCACTTTGGTTAAAGAGCCTGACGGTTGAGGGGTAGGAACTGTTCCTGAACTAGGTGGTGAAAGTCCTGAGGCTCCTGTACCTTCTTCCTGATGGCTGCAACAAGAAGCAAGCAGATCCTGGGTGGAGGAGGTCCCTGATGATAGATGCTGCTTTCTTGCAATATTGAGCATAGGTCTTCCCGTGCCTGATCTATTAATTTTAATAGGGGTGAAGGAACTCACACACAGGTAGCATGACTACATTAAATTAACATTCCATTTGAATCTTTCAGTCTGGACTTCACAAGGAGGAAGCTTTATTCACCTGCACTCCATCCCTTTTGCCAGCAGAGGTCGCTAATTCACCCTGCAGTGTGATCTGGTGAAACAGTGAAGGGGCAAAACCGTCCCGATGAAGGGTCTCAGTATATACAGAATGGAACGGGCCTTCCCAGCCCAACCAGTCCCACCGCCCAGCAATCCACCTATTTAACCCAATCCTAATCACGGGACAATTTACAATGACCAATTAACCTACTAACGGGTACATCTTTGGACTGTGGGAGGAAACCAGAGCACCCAGAGGAAACCCACACGGTCACGGGGACAATGTACAAACTTCTTACAAGCAGAGGCGGGAATTGAACCCGGGTTGCTAGTACTGTAAAGCATTATGCTAACCACCACATTACAAACTCCTTACAGAGAATACCAGAATTGAACTCTGAACTCTGACACTCTGAGCTGTTAGGGTCATGCTAACCGCTACACTACGGTGGACGTAGTTTGTGTTAACAACCAACACACCTGAGGGCCGCTCAGAAGGGTTGCCACGCATCTGGTGCCAACACAGCATATCCCACAATGCACGGCAGAGCAACGCAGACTACAGCAAGCATTTCTTCCCAGTCGCCTCCCCCAGCAGCAACAGTCAGAGGCTGGGTGGAGCTGAGAAAGCCGGGAGGAGCAAGCAGGCTCACCTGCTCACTCACCGAGTCAGTGAAGCCAGCTGGTGGCTGCTCTCCCCACACTCCCTAACCCTCCGGTCCCGACCGTTCCCGGGATCCCCCCTTGTTCTTCTCCCTCAGTTCAGTTATGACCCTTAACAGTGTTGCTGAGCGGAGAGATCTTGGGGTCCAAGTTCATAGCTCCTTCAAAGTGCTTACACAGGTCAATAAAAAAAGGTTAAGAAGGTGCATAGCATACTTGCTTTTATTAGTCGAGGCTTTGAGTTCAAAAGTCAAGAGGTTTATGTTGCAACTTTATAAAACTCTGGTTAGGCCACATCTGGAGAATTGCATACTGTTCTGGCTGCCCCACCATAGGAAGGATGTTGAGGCTTTGGAGAGGGTGCAGGCGAGGTTTACCAGGATACTGCCTGGTTTAGAGGGCATGTGCTACCATGAGAGTCTGGGTTGTTTTCTCTGGAGGGCTGGAGACCGAGGGGAGGTCTGATAGACGTTTACAAGACTATGAGAGGCATAGACAGAGTGGACAGAGAGTATCTGTTTCCCAGGATTGAAATCTTTAATACCAGAGGGTATGCATTGAAGGTGAGGGAGTGTAGGTTCAAAGGGGATGTGAGAGGTAAGTTTTTTATTCAGAGTGGTGGATGCCTGGTATGATGGTAGAGGCAAGTACATTAGAGGCTTTTAAGAGATGTTTAGGCAGACACATGGATGTGAGGAAGATGGAGGGATATGGACATGGTGTTGGTAGGAGGGATTAGTGTTTGGGTGTTTTTGATTTGCTTTTTAGCTGGTTCGGCACAACGATATGGGCTGAGGGGGCTGTTCTGTGCTGTAGTCTTCTATGTTCTATCTTGGGAACGGGACCTGAAATAATGTCCGGACATTTCCTGTAGTTTGGGAAATGGCCAATTGCCCCATTGGGTCCATCACTCAGTGAGACTGTGGTAACCTTCCACCACAATATGTTCATGGTGTAGGTTGACGCAAATAAAACAAAGTGAGGCATTTTATGTTTAATGAAGCTCATAACACATTTTATTGAAATCCAAAACCTACAAAGCAAAGGCGCGCTAAAAAGCTTTTCTGTCATAACATCATCATGTCTGTTGAGCCTCTTATCGCGAAACCCTAAATCAATGTCGGCGGTTGTGAATCATGTGCATTTCCACCAATTAGGCCCTCCCAGAATTCACTAAAACCGGCATTGTGAGCCAGCCTGGAGCTCGGACGAGCTGCCCGGCTCAGGCCCTGTGTTCCACAGGTGAAGGAACAACGGGTGCCTCTGGCTCATCCTGAGCTGCATTGACTCACTGATGGTCATGTGACACCAGGGGCATTATGTGGAATACTCCAAATCTTGGAGGGCCAGTTTAAGGCTATCTACTGAAATACTTTCAGGTTTACCCCTCTTATCTACTGAAATACTTTCAGGAAGGCCAGTTTAGGGCTATCTACTGAAATACTTTCAGGTTTATCCCTCTTATCTATGATGAAAGTCTTTTTCCCCATTCCAAATGCAGAACAGGCCATCCAAAGAGGGTCTAAGGGGATGTTGGTGTGTGTCATGGTGTATGAAAACAAACGAGGTGGAATGTAGGTGAACGGGTACCCAAGAGTGCTGTACGCCGTGATGGGGAGGTAGGAATAGGTGCAAGTGAATTGAATTTACTGAGTAGGGTGGAACGCTGTTGAGTGGCCAACCTGGCAGTCGTGGCATCAGGAATCTAATCACCTGGCACTCGTAATGGCTGCCCATATGCCAACTCTACCACGGACAACTGCAGGTCCACTTTTGGAGCTGTTCTGAGCCCCAGCAGGACCTATGGGAGCTGATCGGGTCCTCAGAGCAGCCTTTAAAGAGCGGTGAAACCATCCACATAAGCTACTGGACTGTGGGAGATGTATGTATCTTAACACCAAGGTTCTGGGCCATTGCAGCCCAGAGGTCTGAACTGAATTGGGGACCGTGGTCAGAGGAAATATCAGATGGGGTGTCAAACCGAGCAACCCAGCTGCTGATTAATGCCCACGCCATGTCTGCGGCTGTCGTTGATTCTAGAGGGACGACCTCTGGCCACCTGGTGGTATGGTCCACCATAGTAAGATGGTGCGTGAAACCACAGGGTGGGGGGGCGGGGGGAAGAGGATCAACAAGATCCACATTGACATGGTCAAACCACCTGCTCAGGGACCTCAAAAGGTGACAATGGCACCTGAACATGATGGTTAATTTTTGCCCGCTGGCGCTCCACACAGGCTGCAGTCCAAGCACGCACCTCCTTTCTGAGGCCATGCCAAACATACCTCAGTGCAGCTAGTTTCTGTGAGGACTTCCAGCCCGGCCGGATGCGAGAAGCCGTGTATGGAATCAAAAACAGTCCATCTCCAGTCTGTGGGCACAGCGGGGCGAGGGCAACCTTGTTGAGACATCACACAGGAGAGAAGCCCCAGCAACATGATGGCCAAGAAAGTCAATGGTTGACAACCCAGACTGGCATTTAGCAGGGTTAATATTAAACTCGTGTTGGCTTAAGTGCTCGAAAAGTGAGTGGAGATGAGATACATGTTCAGATTTGGGCACACTGGTGACAAATACGTCATTCAGATAAACAAAAAAAAATCTAAGCCTTTTAATACAGAGTCCATAAGCCATTGGAAAGTCTGTGCTGCATTTCTCAGTCCAAATGGCATGCACAAAAACTCAAACAGGCCAAAAGGGACTGTCACAACTGTTTGGGAATGTTCACAGGCATCTGATGGTAGCCCCTAACTAGATAGACTTCAGAAAAAATTAACTTTCTGCTAAACATGCTGAAAAGTCTTGGATGTGTGTAACGATCAGGGGTGGTGACCTCATTAAGATATCAGTAATCACCGCATGGGCAGAAACCACCATCGGGCTTATGGACCATGTGGAGGGTTGAAGTCCAGGGGCTATTTGACCAACATAGTCTTTCCATGTTGGCAAACTCAGCCTTCGCAGTTGCCAGCTTTTCTGGGTCCAGTCGACACACGCAGGCACGGACTGATGGGCCATTTGTGGGAAAGTGCTGCTTGAGCCCATGTTTTGTGACTCTAGTTGAGAATGTTGACTCTTGGTGAGGTCTGGGAATTTACCCAGCAGTTGAATAAACTCACGTGTGGTGGTGTTTGCACTTGGCAGACTGGTTGTGGGGAACTTACTGGGGGAGCAGGGTAATGACCCGAAGTCCTTGACATCCACAAGCCGGCAGCTCTTAAGACCAACTAATAGTCCATGGGCGCACAGGAAATCTGCACCGAGCAGAGGTCTAGCCACTTTTGCCAGGTCGAAGTCTCACGTGTAAAATCGTTCCCTGAAGCAGAGCGTCACCCGTTGTGTCCCATACATCTGGATCCTGCTGCTGTTGGCGGCCTTAAGCGAGATTTTGTCACTCTTTGCCTTCTTGTCAGTAGGCAATTCTGGCAGTACACTCACTTGCCCGTAATGAACAGTAGACAACCCTGTCAGCTGGAACCCAAGATGCCCCGATGCACTGGTACTGTTGAAACTGTAAGGCAGCCGGCATTTCCTAGCGTTCGTACCAAAACAAGTGTGGTAAGAGTATAGGCCCGGCGTCATCTGTTCCGCAGCTGCGGGTGTCTTATGTTGGGGGCCTTGCTGACCGGGTTATTGAGGTAGAGAAAGGAGGGAGAATGATATATCGCTGCCTGGCTAAAAGTAGACTATCAGCCAGTTTAGCAAACAATAGTGAGGGTTATGTGAACTTGATTTGGCATTTGCTGCATGAAGAGTTCTTTGAAAATAAAACAAGGATGGAAATTTCCTGGGAGAGGCAGCATGCGGTCTGTGAGTTCTGAAGGCTGACCATCGCTGAGAACAACTGTTTGCCGCTCTCCGACACTGATAGTCCAAAAGTCTATAAAAAGGTGAGTTTTCGCGACTGGAATTTATCATGTTCAGGTGGGCGTTCGAGCAGATTCACCACTCTCGCAGCATGGAATTGCTGAGTAATGATGTCACCACGTAATAGAATCTAATGTTGTCGGCAGAGATTTCTCAGAGGGTGAACTGGCCTCTGTTGTGTTCTTTATATTCATATGTACGGTGGGTTACTAATAAAGAACCATCTTCTGGAAGAAATAGAACTTTTATTTAACAACAACCACAACGTTTTTACAATACCATGTTTCTCGATCTTTCTATCATCCCTGCGCATGCTCAGAACTCTCTCCAATCACATTCTTACACGTCATATCTGTTGTAAGGGGGGCATTGGTGGCGGACCCAAATGCAAGACACGGACACTGAAGTACTAGGAACAGGACTAGGTGTGTCAAGAAAGCAAGGGAAGTGAGCAAGAAACGACGCTAGACAAGACGCAGGCCCTGGACGAGACTAGGATACAGGGCCTGGTCTAGGACTAGAGTAGGAAATCGGGACCTGAACGAGGAACTAGGAACTTGGAACCTGGACAAGGACTCCGAGCCAGAGACTGGACAGGAACCCAGAACCTGGGTCTTGACTCGGGCTCGGACTCCGGATACAGGTGAGGATAAGATGTGGCAAGGCAACAGGACTGGACGAGGAACTCCTGCACAGAACGAGAACACAAAGCTTTGACTTGGACTTGGAACTGGAACCTGGAACTCGGGACCCAGACATGGACTTGATACTTGAACCTCGGAGCTTGGACTTGAGAGACAGGAACATGGAACTCAGAGCAGCAAGGTGGCGGCAAACGGCCGGACCTACCTAGCGAAGGCATGGACACAGAGACGGTTCCCAACCCAAGGTAGCAGCAAACGACCGGACCTACCTAGCGAAGGTGTGGACACAGAGACAGTTCCAAACAGGTACAGTTCAGGTAATGAACGAGAACATCTGTCGAAGTATGTCTTCTGCTTTGCTTTGTGTTCATCTTTCTATCTTTTCACTTGTTCACCCCCCTCTGTTCTCAGAAGGCTCTCATCAAGAGCTGAGCAGGTGAAAATCCACATTCAAGTGGAGTACTGTGATAGGCTAACAAAGCTTTATAAAAATCACCTCCACTATCTTTTGCTTTGTGCATCAGTTTCTTGATAGTTCCCACCGACTTCTCAACTAATCCATTGGACTGAGGGAAAAATGGACTAAATGTTGTATGAACAAAACCCCATTCATGAACAAAATGTCTCATACATTCACCATTGAATTGTGGACCATTGTCTGTGAAAATTTCACCAGGTACACCATGTCTGGAAAAAACTGATTTCATGCATGTAATTACATTTTCCGCTGTTGTTCTGCTCAGTCCACACACTTCAGGATACAATGAGTAATAATCTGCTATTAATAGATAATTTTTGTTGTCAGTTACAAAAAGATCAATGCCTACCTTCTGATAAGGTCTATGAGGACTAGGATGTGGATGCAGTGGCTCCTTAGGGTTGCTAGGTTGGTATTTAAAGCATATTTGACAAGAAGACACCAATTCTGCAATTTCTTGATTCATCCTGGGCTAAAACATCACTTCCCACGCCCTTCTCTTACATTTTTCAATACCTGGGTGGCCTTCATGAATTTCCCCAAGCATATCTTTTCAGAGACTTTTAGGAATCACAATTCTGCTACCTTTGTACAATATCCCATCCACAACAGAAAGTTCTGATCTGCGGTTCCAATATTCTTGCACTTCTGAGGTACGTTCATGCTTATTATCTGGCCATCCATCCATCACCAATTGTATTACCTGACTGGGAATTTTGTCCTTCTCAGTCTCAAGATGCAGCAGTTCCAACTTTTCAGCAGCAACAGGTACAGTCTCTATGATCATATCAACAAATGCCTGAACATCAACAGCGTCCCTGCGACTGTCTTTTGTTGTTGGATCCACAGCTCTGGAAAGTGTGTCAGCCATGTACATGAATCTTCCAGGTGTGTATGACACATTCAATGCATATCTTTACAATTTGATCATCATTTGCTGAATTCACAAAGGATGGTCACTTAAAGGTTTGTGAAACAATGCAATCAGAGGCTTATGATCAGTTTCAACATCAATAGATATCATGGTCCAGTCCGTGAAGTCCACATTCCGGTTCACGGTCCTGTCTGTGGATTCAGGACTCCAGGTCTTCCAGCTGTCCCTTGTTTTTGACTGAGTTAATCATAGGCACCTGATTCCCATCTTGAGGCTTGGAATATAAGTAGCCTTGGGGTTGAGTATCTTGTCAGTTCCTCTGGGAGCAATCTGCTAGTGGAAGACTAGAGTGGTTACTTGTCATCTTTAGGCTGCATTGGTGAACCATTCCCTCATGGAGCCTTGCTGTCAGTAGTCTGAGCTGTCTTTGTGGTATGGATTTGGTTGTTTCCTGGGCCAGTTGAGTGGCTGCCAGCCACTCTGAGCTAGGTAGGGATCTGGCTGTTTCTGTAGCTAGCTGAGGTTGCTGGCTGAACTGAGACTTGGAGCTACCCTGAAGTAGAGATGGAACTGTCTGTTGTTCCTTGGAGTTTGTCTCTTCTTGTCCTTGCCTCTGTGGGGTAAGTCAGGCTGTTCTGTTGTTGCCCTGTGGGGGAACTGTCTTGTCTTGCCTTTGCCTCTGTTGGGTAAGTCTGGCCATTCTGCTGTTACCCAATGGGTGGACCTGTCCCACCTTGGTGTGGAGATAAAGTTGAGTCCTGGCTTGTTTAAGGATAAGTCCTGGCTCTGTTTATGTACTGTCCAGTCTCATGTTAGTGTTGTGTTAAAGATGAGTCCTGGCTTTTTGAAGGATAAGTCCCAGCTTTATGTTGATGTACAGTTCCCAGTCTGTCTCTGAGCTCTAGCCTCTGAGTTATCAGCTTCTGTATTTCAAGAGCCAAGACCCCTGCTATGACCTGTCTGGTAGCCATGTCATGTCCTTGCCTGGTTCTGAGGTCTGAGCCAGAGGCAAGACCCAGGTCCTGGGTCCTTGTCTAGTCTCTGGCTTGGAGTCCAAGCCCAGGCTCCTAGTTCATAGTTCCTTGTCCAGGTTCCCTGTCTAGTCCTTGTCCTAGCCCAAGTCTACTGTCTTGTCCCTGCTCCTTCCCTGTATCCTGTCATGTCCCTATGCTAGTCAATTCCTGTTCCTGGTACTTCAGTGTCTGTGTCTTGCACTTGGGTCTGTTCACAACGCCCTCATTGTGACAATAGATTGCCCTGAAACAAACTGATGAAATCTCTCACAAGCAAACATGATGCTGAGCAATTCTTTTTCAATTTGGACATACTTGTTTCTGGATCAGATAATGAACGAGATGCATATACCACTGGTAGCCATTCCTTATCATGTTTCTGGAGTAATGCTGCCCCTAAGCCTGCTTGAGTTGCATCACATGAGATTTTGATGGATTTCTCAGCATCATAGAATTTCAACACAGGTTCTTTAGTGAGCACTTTCTTGAGATTTTGCCATGCCTTCTGTTCATGATTCCAGCTCCATTCATTTTTATTTTCTGTTAGCTGCCTCAATGGAGCAAGCTGTTCTGAAAGATTGGGTATGAATTTTCCCATGTAGATGACTATTAACATGAACCTTAGAAAATCCTTTTTACATTGTGGTCTTGGCATGTTCTCAATAGCAGAAACCTTCACTGGATCAGGACGCACACCCTCATTGCTGGTGATATCACCCACAAGGGTAAGTTCAGTCACTCCTAGCTGACATTTGTCTTTATTCAACTTCAGGTTTGCTTTGCGTATTGCCTCAAAGACTTGTCTGAGTCTGGTGTCATGCTCTTGTTTAGATGATCCCCAAACAATAATATTGTCCATGGAGGTACCCACGCCCTCGATGTGCTCGTACAGCATGTGAATGGTTTACGGTACACTTCAGGAGCTGATACAATTCCAAACAGAAGCTGAAGAAAACAGTATCTGGCAAAAGGAGTGTTAAAGGTACACAACTTTGAACATGGATCATCTAATTTAAGTTACCAGAATCCAGAGGATGCATCTAATTTACTAAAGTACTTTGCATTAGCAAACTGTGACATAATTTCTTCACGAGTAGGCAATTTGAAATGCTCTTTTAATGGCTCGATTCAAGTCTCTTGGATCTAAGCAAATCCTCAGTTTTCCATTTTTCTTATCAACGATGACAAGCGAATTGACCAACTCAGTCAGTTCATCAGTTTTTTTTAATGACTCCTAGCCGTTCCATTCTGTCAAGCTCTGTTTTCACAAACACAAAATCTGCAGGTGCTGGCAATTCAAGCAACACACACAAAATGCTGGTGGAACGCAGCAGGCCAGGCAGCATCCATAGGAAGAAGTACAGTTGACGTTTTGGGCCAAGACCCTTCATCAGGACTGACTGAAAGAAGAGATAGTAAGAGATTTGAAAGTGGGAGGGTGAGGGAGAGATTCGAAATGATAGGAGAAGATAAGAGGGGGAGGGATGGAGCTAAGAGCTGGAAAGTTGATTAACAAAAGGGATACAGAGCTGGATAAAGGGGAGGATTATGGGATGGGAGGCCTAAGGAGAAAGAAAGGGAGAGGGGAGCCCAGAGGAAGATGGAGAGCAGGTAAGGAGTGATTGTGAGAGGGACAGAGAGAAAGGGGGGGGGGAAAAAAGGGTGAATAATAAATAAATAAGGGATGGGGTAAGAAGGGCAGGAGGGGCATTAACGGAAGTTAGAGAAATCAATGTTCATGCCACCAGGTTGGAGGCTACCCAGATGGAATACCTGTATACGGTGCTGTTCCTCCAACCTGAGTGTGGCTTCATCTTGACATATCAGAATGAGAATAGGATGTGGAATTAAAATGTGTGGCCACTGGGAGATCCTGCTTTCTCTGGTGGACAGAGCTTTGTTTTCAGTTGATGACGTAATGCAAAAGGCACTACATGGATGAACTATGGGTGACACTGTGTTGTCAATTTTAACGGTGTGCTCTCCTAGAAGACAACCAAGCCCTTTGAACAAGTCATCATACTCTTTCATCAAGTCACTGTATTCTGACTCTGTGTCACTGTCCAGGACTAAAACTCTTTTCACCAAATCCAGTCTCTCACAGGCAGATAAACCCAGTATTGACTGTACATTCTTTGGCACCACCACAAATGATAGCCTGTGCACAATATTTTTGTGTGATACTCTTGTCACACATGTTCCTTTAACTGGAATGTCTGCACCTGAATACCCAGTCACTTTTATATTTGTCTTATGTAACTTTGGTCTTGGCTTTAATGCATTAAACTCAGATTCTGCAAGAATATTTACTTGTGCTCCAGTATTAAGTTTAAACAGAATATTGTTTTGGTTCACTTGCAATGGAATAGTCCAGTCATTCTTTCTTTCTTTGTTTTCACAAAGCACATCTATATAAAACTCAAGTTCATTTTCAAGCACTGCATTTACTTGTTTTATTTTCTTTCTACTTCTGCAACAGTGTGAAAAATGATTACTCTTACCGCAGTCGTTGCACAATTTCCCATACGCTAGACACTGTTTTGACCGATGCTGCCCCACAGCAATCACATAGCTTTTTTCTCTCAGATGACATCTTGCTCTCTGTTTTGTTGTCGTTTTATTATTTTTTTTCTAGTATGTTCGCACTTCCTCAGTGTCTACATTGCAGCTCTCAATGAAAAGTTCTTTAGCCTGTGACGTCACGGTTTCCGAAGCTTTGCAGTGCATCAAAGCTTCTTCCGAGTCTAAGTCTTGTTCTCTTAACAGTCTTTCTCTCAGACCATTATCCAGAATGCCACAAACAATTCTGTCTTTAATGAGAGAGTCTGTCAGTTCTCCAAACTCGCATGTTTTACTCCAGTGTCTCAACTCAGTAACATATTGATCAATAGTTTCACCAGCTCTCTGCGTCCATGTAAAAAATCTATGCCGCTTGTATGTCACGTTACGCTTCGGTATACAAAATGCTTCAGATTTGTCTATTATCGATTTTAACTTTAAGTTATCTCCATTTTCAAAAATAAAATGATTATATACCTCAATTGCGTCATCACCTATTACATGAAGTAGAAGTGCAGCTTTCATTTTTTCTGGTGTTCAATCCTCAATCGATCGCCGATAAATAAAATTCAAAACATTGCTTAAATTTTCTCCAGTTCTCAGTTACATTCCCAGACAATTGAGGTGTCAATGGAGGCTGCAAACCTTCCATTTGTAAAACTGTTAGCAAACACCAAAACAGTTTGAACTCTTCTTTTAGAAAATTATCTTCAATTCTCCCGTGTTAGGAAACTTATTATTATTCTTCCAGACCAACTTCTGACACCATGTTGTGTTCTTTATATTCATACATACCGTGGGTTCCTAATAAAGAATCATCTTCTGGAAGAAATAGAACTCTTATTTAACAATAACCACGATGTTTTCACAACACCATGTTTCTCAATCTTTCTACCATCTTTGCGCATGCTCAGAACTCTCTCCAATCACATTCTTACATGTCATATCACCACAGCCTCAGCCTGTACAAACCAAGTGATGGCATTTTACTCCCAAAACTTTGGCAGTTTCAAAGTGACTATGTTGGCCAACATATTCAATAATTCTGGAATCATCCTAGAGCATCAACCAATTTAGGTTGACGCA
Source organism: Mobula birostris (assembly GCF_030028105.1). NCBI lineage: Eukaryota > Metazoa > Chordata > Chondrichthyes > Myliobatiformes > Myliobatidae > Mobula > Mobula birostris. Next base: position 58,680,440 of record NC_092391.1, on the reverse strand, counting down.
AATAAAATGAAGTGAGGCATTTTATGTTTAATGAAACCTGTATTATTGAACTCCCAAACCTATACACCAAAAGTGTGCTAAAAACCTTTTATATCATAATGTCATCACATCAGACCAGCCTCTTAAAGCAAAACCCCAACTGAATGTCGGTGGTTGTGAATTATGTACACTTCTCCCAGTTATGTGACCCTACAACGGGTTATATTACTGCACCGTTAGTGGAACCACTGCCTTTCAGCTCCAATGACCCAGGTCCCATCTCTGTGCTGTCTCCGTGGAGTCTGCTCATTCTCCCCTTGACCGCATAGATTTTCTCCCACATTCCAAAGACGTGGGTTGTTCAGCTAACTATCCCATATGTGAAGATGAGGGTGGGGTGGGGGGAAGGTGGAGCAAAACCTGATGGGAATGTTCCCCATCACCCCTAAGACTGCTGACAGAAGCTCTCCAGAGTCCTCTGTCCTGGGCCAGTCTTTCAAGTTGGTTCCAGGAGCAGCCCGTCGTCTGGTGTATCCTTCCTCTCCTGGGGACGAGGTCTTTGGAGCTTCTGTAGCTCTGGGTTTTTTACTGGATGGGGTTGCTAGACCCATGTCAACGATCCCCCTTTTGCAGCCAGGATTGGGGCCGTCCATGATGGAGTTCGCTGGGAATGTAAGAAGAACAAAATAGGAAGAGTAGGTAGGTGCTTGATGGTCAGTACAGACTGGATGGGATGAAGAGCGTGCTGTGTGAATCTGCGCCTTTCCCAATGGAGCCCTTAGCATCTGAAAACGTAGACACCTAAGTCATTATTATCACCAATGAATATCAGTCATTGAGTCACCTGGCTCAAAAACAGGCCCTTCAGCCCATCTTGTGCATGCCGAACATGATACAGTACTGGGCAAAAGTCTTAGGTGCATGTATATAGCTAAGGTATTGGACAGTATTTCACTTACCACATCTCTGAAATGCTCCCACAGCCTAAGGACTCATTTCAAGGACTCTTCATCTCATGTTCTGTATATTTATTGCTTATTAATTATTATTATTATTGTATTTGCACAGTTTGCTGTTTCTGCACTCTGGTTGAATGACATAGTTGGGTGGTCCTTCATTGATTCTGTTATGATTGGTATTCTATAGATTTATTGAGTATGCCCACAAGAAAATGAATCTCAAAGTTGTATATGATGATGATATATATGTACTTCGATAACAAAATTTACTTTGAACTTTGAAAGTAAGTTTGTGAATCTGTTGAGAGCAAAGGATGTGGGAATGGTGAGGATGGAGGGGTGTGGGACAGGTGGCAGAGAAGGAGTGTCATTGGTGAAGTTGGGGGTGGTGTGAGTGTAGACACACTCAGTCCTGAGACACCAGGCAAGGTCATCTGATTCCAAACAATTGGTTTATTAATCATTACAGAATGTCTCTTGGTGCTTCCTGCTCCCTCCCCTCTCCCTTCCCCTTTTCCCAACCATGATTCCCCTCTCCCTGCCCCCTTCCCACTCTCAGTCCACAATAGAGACCCAGATCAGAATCAGGTTTATCATCACTCACATGTGTCATGAAATTTGTTTTTTTTTTTCCCCAGCAACAGTACAAAGTAATACATTAAATTACTACAGTATCATGCAAAGGTCTTGAGCACCCTTGCCATATGTATGCATGTGCCTAAGGCTCTTGCACAGCATTGTGTCTGTTCAAGCAAGTCCCATTTACCTGTGTTTGTCCCATATCCAAACTGGGGTCCATGGATTACTCACTTCATGCTAAGTCCATGGCATGAAACAGGTTGGGAACCCCAGCTCCAAAATAAACACAAGAGAGTCTGCAGATGCTGAAAATGCAAAGCAACACACACAAAATTCTGGAGGAACTTAACAGCTTAGGCAGCATCTATGGAGAGGAATACGCAGTCAGCATCTCGGGCTTATATTCCTTCCCTCCCCCACCTTCCTATTCTGGCTTCTTCCCCCTTCCTTCCCAGTCTTGATGAAGGAACTTGTTGTGTATTTAATATTTCAATAATATTTGAGTAATCTTATATATAAGCCTTATTGTTTGTTTAAATAATTCATTATGGGTCATGTGTCAAAGTATGTAAGTTGCATACTTCATCAAACTACCATGTGATACGTATGCCTCACTTAAAGTAAATTCAAAGTTGGACCCGCATTTTGGACTCCCGTGTCTTCCTCTGAATTAATTTAATGTTTTGAAGTTACAAAACATAACAGGACTGTTGAGTGAAAGGTTATTGCTTTTGTGGCAGCATTCAACCAGATTTTCAATCTGCCTCCTATATTCTAATTTGTCACCACTCTCAATTTGACTAACAGCCAGCAAACTTGAATATGGCTTTGGAACTGTGGAAGGATGACATTAAGATAGAAAAGGTGAAGCAAGGCTTTACTGGGATGTTGTCAGGATGCGAGGTACATAAGGTTTGTTATACTAGGACTTTACTCCTTGGAGCAGAGGAGAGTGAGGGTGCAATCTGAAAGAGGCATATGAGAGGACAGCATGGTGGAGTAGTGGTTAGCACAATGCTTTATAGGTGACCTAGGTTCAATTCCCACCACTACCAGAGTTTGTACATTCTCCCTGTGACCGTGTGGAAACTGGAGGTTTCCTCTGGGTGCTCCAGTTTCCTCCCACAGTCCAAAGATGTACCAGATGGTAGGTTAATTAGTCGTTATAAATTGTCCAACCCTGAGAATTAATTCTGGGGATTGCTGGGCAGTGTCTCAATAAATAAATAAAAGGAATCATATGGGGTGCGGGTAGGGTGCAAGCACGCAGTCTTTTTCCAAGGGTTATGGAATCAAGAACTGGAGAGGGGAGGGGAGAGATTTAATTAGGAACCTGTGGGGCAACTTCTTCACAAAGCAGGTGGTATGAACGTGGAATGAATTGCCAGAGAGAGGCACAATAACAGCATCTAAAAACGTTTGGACAGGTAAGGGGGCAGGAAGGATTTGAACTCAGGGGTTCCCAACCTGGACTCTTCGGTTAATGGTCCATGACATAGAAAAGGTTGGGAATCCCTGATTTAGAGGGATATGTGGCAAATGTTTTCACTCAACCCTGGAACATCAAGACAGCAAAGGTACATATATCAGAATGTTCCTTATTGATTACAATTCAGCACTTAATACCATTGTTGTCTGGAAATATCTTCACTGAGGCTAGTCACAGCAGATGAAAGACTCTAATATCCCATTGGGTCCATATTGGCTCAATTGTACTGTGATGCAATAAATATACAGAACATGAGATGAACAGTCCTTGAAATGAGTCCTTAGATGCAACACAGAGCGTCATAGGAAGTCATTCCTGCCTGTGGCCATCAAACTTTACAACTCCTCCCTTGGAGGGTCAGACACCCTGAACCAATAGGCTGGTCCTGGTCTTATTTCCTGGCATAATTTACATTATGGTTTTATTACTATTTAATTATTTATGGTGCAACTGTAATGAAAACCAATTTCCCTTGGGATCAATAAAGTATGACTATGATAGCACTGGCCACCACAGACTCATAGAACATCCTCAGCATCGTCCGACAAATGTTAAAGGACCTTAGTCCTTTAAGGTGGGAAGCTGATGCACAGGCATCCATGGTCAGTGGTATGGAGTGCAAGGTGACTGGGGTCCCTTCACTGCAGCAGCCTTCCTTCACTTTCACTGTCACTCTGATCCGTTGTCGTCTTCCCCCAACTCTACCGTCTTTGCCTGCAACCTCCCCCTTGACCTTTCTGCCACGGGTGACCTTACCCGCTGACTGCCAGATGATTCGCTCTCCATATCTCAGGAACTCAATCCACCATGACAAGGTGATGATCCCACCCACTCATTAAGGTCAATCTTACTGTCCCACTGTTGACATAACAATTAAAATTTTATACATCAGTTTTGAGAATTTATAAAATATTTCTTAGTTGCCTGGTGGATTTATGGGAAAACAGATGAGAAAAAACGTAATTGAAAACGAGTTACTGCAATTACAAGATTAGTCCTAAATTGCACCATCACATGTTTGTGTTACATGATCAGTTTAGGTTATCAGGTAATGAGAGATAATGAAATCTAAATTAACTTCCGTGTTTTGGATGCTGATAATCAGATGAATAACATTTGTTCTTTATTAATCTTTTTATTTATTTAAAAAAACATAGATACAATCAAATACAATCAAGAGGAGGATTAGTTTAAATATATATATCAGTGACCAAGATTAAAATAGACACTGTCAAAATCATAGATATTGTTAAACTAATATAAAATACATAATTAAAAATATAACAATTCTCCTCTTACCAGTTAAAAGGAGAAAGGGGAAAAAAACATTGGGTTTTAAATAGAGAGAAAAAAACCCACTACACTATGAAAAAACAGAACAAACAAAACAAAATAAAAGGGACTGGGCAGTCCATTTTGAGGATACAACCAAAAAAAGAGGAAAGAAAAACTTTCTGATCAAATCTAAAACCTCAAAAAAAACTTGAAAGAATAATAAATCAAATTAAATGAAAATATTGGATAAAAGGTCGCCATATTTGTTCAAATTTAAAGGATGTACCAAATGTCCGATGAATAACATTTGAATCTCACCCAGTTATTTTTATGAAGAGATACAGGGCAAAGCAGGCCCTTTGAGTCACGCTGCCCAGCAACCCACCGACCTAATCCCAGCCTAATCACGGGACAATTTACAATGACCAATTAACCTTCCAACCAGTACGTCTTTGGACTGTGGGAGGAAACCGGAGCACCCGGAGGAAACCCATGTGCTCATGGGAAGGATGTACAAACTCCTTACAGATGGTGTCAGAGTTGAACTCTGAACTCTGATGCCCTGAACTGTAACTGCAGCATACTAAACGCTACATTCCCATAAGCCAGCTGGGCCAGTTTATGGGAGGGGAGAGGTGTCATGGGCTGGTGAAGGACCTGCCAAGTCAAAATCTGCGTGTTGCTGTGAGTTCAGGATAACGGTTTATGGCCTGGTTGTTATTTCAATTCAATTAAATTCAAGTTTAATTGTCATTCAACCATGCATGAATACTCATGAAAACAGTCAAACAAGACAGTGATACTCTGAGCCCAAAGTGCAAAACAAAACACAGTACCATCAGTCACATCACAAAGCACATACAGCACGTATAAGATAGCAGGTGCATAAAGATATCAGTAAGATAGAGTCACACAAATAATTTTTCAAGATTAATAGAAGATGGAGCCAAGGATGTTAGAATTGATTATACAGAGATAGATGTCCTTCAGAGTTCAAAGTAAATTTATTTTCAAAATACACATGTGTCACCATATACAAACCCTGAGATTCATTTTATTGTGGCCATCACCATCATCATCATTATGTGCTGTGCCATACGCCGTGGGCAACTGTAGTCTTCCATCTATCAAAGTTCTAATAAGCTGGGTTGAGTAGTTCTCCGATCTTGGCAATTTACTTGCAAATGCTTCGTCACCATGCAAGGTGACATCATCAGTGCACTGTTGATTGTGGTGCTCTTCAAAACTTCTGCCTGTCCATGCCTAGACATAAATCATGACATACTCAGTAAATCCAAGAAACACAATAGAATCAATGGAAGATCGCACCCAATGGGATGGGCAAACAACTGAAATGCAAAAGACAACAAACCGTGCAATACAAAAGAAAAATAAGAAAGAACAACAATAAATAAATAAATAAGCAATAAATATCGAGAACATGAGATGAAGAGTCCTTGAAAGTGGCTTTTATAGATGCACAGTTGAGAGAATCCAAACCGGTTGCATCATAGCCTGTCACGAGAACACTAGTGCCCGAGAACAGAAAATGCTACAAGAAGTAGTGGATACAGCCCAGACCATCACAGGCAAAGCCCTCCCAACCATTGAAAACATTTGTATGGTTGCAGTGTGTAGTGAGACTATCAGGAAGGACAGGCAGATGATGGAGCAAAATTGCGGTAAAATTGAAAATGGTGATGAATACAGGACTGAATGTGTTATATTTGAACACACACAGTATACAGAATAAGGTAGATGATCTTGTAGCACAGTTAGAGAATGGCAGGTGTGTCGTTGTGAGCATATCCGAGTTGTGACTGAAATAAAATGATAGCTGGAGCTTAACAGCCAAGGATTCACATCGTATCGAAAGGACATATAGGGAGGCAGAGAAGTTGGTGTGGCTCTGTTGGTTGAAAAATGAAATCAAATCCTTAAAAAGAGGTAACATAGGATCAGAAGATGTAGAATCCTTGTGGGTAGAGTTAAGAAACTGCAAGGGTTAAAATACCCTGATGGGAATTATACAACAGCCTCTGAACAGTAGCCAGGATGTGGGCTAGAAATTACAATGGGAGGTAGTAAAGGCATATGAAGAGGGTAATGTTAGAACAGTTATGGGGGGTTTCAATAGGCAAGTAGATTGGGAAAGTCAGGTTGGTGCTGGATCCCAAGAGAAGGAATTTATAGATTGCCTAAGAGATGGGATTTTAGAACAACATGGTTGAGCTCATTAGGTGAAAGGCTGTTTTGGATGCAGTTTGTGTAATGAAGATTTGATCTGGGAGCTTAAGGTAAAGGAATCCTTAGGGTAGCAGTGATCACGATATGATATAATTCACCCTGCAGTTTGAGAGACAGAGAGAAGCTAAAGTCAGATGTATCAGTATTACAGTGGAGTAAAGGGAATTATAGAGGCATGAGAGAGGAGCTGGCTAAAGTTGATTGGAAGGGGACACAGAGATGACGGCAATGAAGTAGAGGCTGGTGTTTCTGGGAGTAATTCGGAAGGTGCAAGATAGGTTTGTACCTTCCAAGGAAGCAGGAGTATTCTAAAGGCAGGATGATGCAACCATGACTAGCAACTGAAGTCAAAGCCAACCTAAGTGCAAAAGAGAAGGCATATAACTGAGCAAAAAATTAGTAGGAAGGTGGAGGATTGGTATGCTGTTAAAACCAAACAGAAGGCAACCAATAAGCCATAAGGAAGAAAGAGATGAAACACAGTCATAGTCATACTTTACTGAGCCCGGGGGAAATTGGTTTTTGTTACAGTTGCACCATAAATAATAAATAGTAATAGAACCATAAATAGTTAAATAGTAATATGTAAATTATGCCAGTAAATTATGAAGTAAGTCCAGGACCAGCCTATCGGCTCAGGGTGTCTGACCCTCCAAGGGAGGAGTTGTAAAGTTTGATGGCCACAGGTAGGAATGACTTCCTATGATGCTCTGTGCTGCATCTCGGTGGAATGAGTCTCTGGCTGAATGTACTCCTGTGCCCAACCAGTACATTATGTAGTGGATGGGAGACATTGTCCAAGATGGCATGCAACCTGGACAGCATTCTCTTTTCAGACACCACCGTGAGAGAGTCCAGTTCCATCCCTACAACATCACTGGCCTTACGAATGAGTTTGTTGATTCTGTTGGTGTCTGCTACCCTCAGCCTGCTGCCCCAGCACACAACAGCAAACATGATAGCACTGGCCACCACAGACTCATAGAACATCCTCAGCATCGTCCGGCAGATGTTAAAGGACCTCAGTCTCCTCAGGAAATAGAGACGGCTCTGACCCTTCTTGTAGACAGCCTCAGTGTTCTTAAACCAGTCCAGTTTATTGTCAATTCGTATCCCCAGGTATTTGTAATCCTCCACCATGTCCACACTGACCCCTGGATGGAAACAGGGGTCACCGGTACCTTAGCTCTCGTCAGGTCTACCACCAGCTCCTTAGTCTTTTTCACATTAAGCTGCAGATAATTCTGCTCACACCATGTGACAAAGTTTCCTACCGTAGCCCTGTATTCAACCTCATCTCCCTTGCTGATGCATCCAACTATGGCAGTCATCCGAAAACTTCTGAAGATGACAAGACTCTGTGCAGTAGTTGAAGTCCCAGGTGTAAATGGTGAAGAGAAAGGGAGACAAGACAGTCCCCTGTGGAGCCCCAGTGCCTCTGATCACTCTGTCAGACACACAGTGTTGCAAGCACACGTACTGTGGTCTGCCAGTCAGGTAATCAAGAATCCATGACACCAGGGAAGCATCCACCTGCATCGCTGCCAGCTTCTCCCCCAGCAGAGCAGGGCGGATGGTGTTGAACGCACTGGAGAAGTCAAAAAACACGACCCTCACAGTGCTCGCTGGCTTGTCCAGGTGGGCGTAGACATAGTTCAGCAGGTAGACGATGGCATCCTCAACTCCTACTCGGGGCTGGTAGGCGAACTGGAGAGGATCTAAGTGTGGCCTAACCATAGGCCGGAGCAGCTCCAGAACAAGTCTCTCCAGGGTCTTCATGATGTGGGAGGTCAATGCCACCAGTCTGTAGTCACTGAGGCCGCTGGGGCGCGGCGTCTTCGGCACAGGGACGAGGCAGGACGTCTTCCACAATACAGGAACCCTCCGGAGCCTCAGGCTCAGGTTGAATACATGGCGAAGTACTCCACATAGCTGAGGGGCACAGGCTTTGAGCACCCTGGTACTGACACCATCCGGTCCTGCAGCCTTGCTTGGGTTGAGACTTTTCAGCTGTCTTCTCACCTGTTCAGCTGTGAAGCCCACCGTGGTGGTTTCGTGTGGGGGAGGGGTATAGTCATGTGAGCAGGGTGGGGGACTGTGAGGAGGGGTAGGAGGGGAGAGTGGAATATGTGTTGGTTGGGGACCGACAGCAGATGGCTCATGTAGGGGATGGGCAGGGGTCACAATGTCAAATCTGTTAAAGAACAGGTTAAGTTCATTGGCCCTGTCCACACTGCCTTCAGCTCCTCTGTTGCTAGTTTGCCGAAACCCAGTGATGGTCTTCATCCCACTCCAGACCTCTCTCATGTTGTTCTGCTGGAGTTTCCACTCAAGCTTCCTCCTATACCTGTCTTTAGCCTCCCTGATCCTGGCTTTCAGGTCTCTCTGTATTGCCCTCAGCTCCTCCCTATTTCCATCTCTAAACGCCCTCTTTTTAGTGTTCAGGATGTCCCTAATGTCCTTTGTTACCCATAACTTGTTATTTGAATAACAAAGGACAGTCTTGTCGGAACATTGCAGTCCACACAGAAGTTATGCAGTGATGCACTCTGTGAGCCCATCAATATCCTCTCTATGTGGCTCACAGAGTGCCTGCCGGTCTGTCACCCCAAAACAAACATGAAGGTAAGCTAGCCAATAATATAAATGAGGATATCAAAAGTTATCAGACAGATAAAGAATAAAAGAGAGAAGAGACTGGGTATTGGACTTCTGGAAAATGACACTAGAGAGCTAGTACAGGGGGATGAGGAAATGGCGAGAAAACTTAATAAGTATTTTGCATCATTCTTCGCTGTGAAAGACACTAGCAGTATTTCAAGTGGATCGAGGGTAGAAGTGAGTGCAGTTCCTATTACGAGGGAAAAGGTGCTTTGGAAGCTGAAAGATCTGAAGGAGGGTGTCACCTGGGCCAGATGGTGTACACCCCAGGGTTCTGAAAGAGGCGGCTGAAGAGATTGTGGAGGTATTAGTAATGATCTTTCAAGAATCGCCAGATTCTGACATGGTTCCAGAGGACTGGAAAATTGCAAATGTCACTCCACACTTCAAAAAGGAAGGAGACAGACAAAGAAAACTATAGGCCAGCTAGCCTGACCTCAGCTTTTGGGAAGATATTGGAGTCGATGGTTAAGGATGAGGTCTCAGGGTACTTGGAGGCGCATGATAAAATAGACCGAAGTCAGCATCGTTTCCTCAAGACTGGTTTCCACAGACTGAAGACTGCAGCACCAGCAGTGAGGACAAAGAAGATATGGAGAAGGGAGCGCTTACAGGACTGCTTCGAATCGGTGGACTGGACTATATTCAGGGATTCATCTTCACGTCTGAATGATCTTGCCACAGATATCACTGGCTTCATTAAAACCTGTGTGGATGAGTGTACACCTATGAGAACTTACCCTACGTACCCTGATCAATAGCTGAGGATAAATCAGGAGGTTCATAGTCTGCTGAGGGCTAGATCTATGGCATTCAAGTCTGGAGACCCAGGTCTGTTAAAGAACACCAGGTATGACTTGTGGAGGACTACTTCAAGGGCTAAAGAACAATTCAGAGCGAGGTTGGAGACGACATTGGGTGCACATCAATTCTGGCAGGGTTTGCAGGCCATTACTTCCTTCAAAGTGAAACCCAATATCATGAAAAGCAGGTGAGCTCAACACCTTTTTATGCTCACTTTAAAAGGGAGAATAAAACTACGGCTATGAGGATTCCTGTAGCATCTGGTGACCCTGTGATCTCAGGCTTGGAGGCCCACACCAGGATGTCTTTCAGAAGGGTGAACTCTCACAAGGCAGCAGGCCTCAGTGGAGTACCCAATAAGGCTCTGTGCCAACCAACTGTTGGAGGTGTTCAAAGAGATTTTCAGTCTCTCATTGTATCATCGGAAGTTCCCACCTACTTCAAAAGGGCAACAGTTATAACAGTGCCCAAGTAGAGTGGCTTGAGTTGCCTCAATGACTATTGTCCAGTGGCACTCACATCTATAGTGATGAAACGGTTTGCTTTGAGAGGTTGGTCATGACTAGAATCAACTCCTGCCTCGGAAAGGACCTGGACCCATCGTAATTTGCCTATCACCGCAATAGGTCTACGGCAGGTGTGATTTCAATGGCTCTCCACACAGCCTTGGATCACCTGGACAATATCTATGTCAGGATGCTGTTTATTGTATAGCTCAGCATTTAACACCATCATTCCCACAGTCCTGATCAAAAAGCTACAGAACCTGAGCCTCTGTACCTCCCTCTGCGAATGGATCCTCGACTTCCTAACCGGAAAGCCACAATATGTGTGGATTGGTAATAACATCTTCTCCTCGTTGGCGATCAACACTAGTGCACCTCAGGAATGTGTGCTTAACCCACTACTCTACCCTCTCTATACCCATGACCGTGAGGCTAGGCACAGCTCCAATGCCATCTATGAATTTGCTGATAATGCAACCATTATTGGCAGAATCTCAGATGGTGATGAGAGGGTGTACAGGAGCAAGATATACTAGTTGAGTGATGTCTCAGCAACAATCTTGCATTCAACAAATAAGAGAAAATCTGTAGATGCTGGAAAATCCAAGCAGCACACACAAAATGCTGGAGGAACTCAGCAGGCCAGGCAGCATCTATGGAAGAAAATACAATCTAGGTTTCTGGCTGAGACCATTGCACTCAATATCAGTAAGACCAAAGAGCTGATTGTGGACTTCAGAAAGGGTAAGACAAGTGTACACAAACCAGTCGTCATAGAGGGATCAGAAGTGGAGAGAGTGAGCAATTTCAAGTTCTTGGGTGTTAATATCTTTGAGCACCTAACCTGGTCTCAACATATCAATGCAACAATAAAGAAGTCAAGACAGCGGCTATATTTCATTAGGAGATTTGGTATGTTTCTTAAAATACTTGCAAATTTCTACAGATGTACCGCAGAGAGCATTTGAACTGGCTGCATCACCATCTGGTCTGTGTGTGGGTAGGGGGAGGCTACTGCACAGGATCAAAATAAGCTGCAGAGAGTTATAAAATCAGTCTGCTCCATCATGGGCACCAGCCTCCATAGTATCCAGGACATCTTTGACGAACAGTGCCTCAAAAAGGTGGTGTCCATCATTCAGGACCCCATCACCCAGGACATGCCCTCTTCTCATTGTTACCATCAGGGAGGAGGTACCTCAAGGCACACAATTAATAATTCAGGAACAGCTTCTTCCCCTCTGCCATCGGATTTCTAAATGGACATTGAACCCGTGAACACTACCTCATTACATTTCCCCTATTTTGTACTACTTAATTGGGATAATATATATATATTATATATAATTCACAGTTTTTTCTATATTATCATGTATTGCACTGTATTGCTGCTGCAAAGTTAATAAATTTTACAACATATGCTCGTGATATTAAACTTGATTATGATTAAGGGAAACTGTTGCCTGATAAACCTGTTGGAATTCTTTGAAGCAATAACAAGCAGGATAGACAAAGGAGGATGTTGTGTACTTAGATCTTCAGAAGGCTTTTTATATGAGGCTGCTAAACAAGAGCCTATGCATGGAATTACAGGAAAAATACTAGCGTGGACTGTGAATTGGCTGATTGGCAGGAGTGGGAATAAAGAGAGCCTTTTCTGGTTGTCTGCTGGTGAGCAGTGGTGTTCCACAGGGTTCTGTGTTGGGACCGGTTCTTTGAACATTGCATGTCAATGATGTGAGTGAAGGAATTGATGGTTTTGTAGCCATTTTTGCAGGCGATACGAAGATTGATGAAGGGTCAGGGAGTGTTGAGGAAGCAGGGAGATTGCAGAAGGTCTGAGACAGATTAGGAGAATGGACAAACAAGTAGCAGATGGGATACAGTGAACGGAAGGGTATGATTATGCACTTTGGTAGAAGGAATAAAAGTGTAGTCTACTTTCCAAACAGGAAGAAAATGTCACATTCTGAGCTGTAAAGTGACTTGGGAGTCCTCAACACCTGTACTGTAAAGCCTTGTGCTAGCCTCTACACCATTGTTATGCCTGCTGGTATTATCCATTTCCACCCTGGAAAAAGTCTCTGGCTAAACACTCAATTTATGTCTCTTGTCATTTTGGGCACCACCATCAAGTCACCTCTCATCCTTCTTCTCTCCAAACAGAAAAGCTCTAGCTTGCTCAACCTCATGAGACACGCTGTCTAATCCAGGCAGCATCCTGGAAAATCTCCTCTGCACCCTCGCTAAAGCTACCACATCTTTCCTGTAATGAGGCGACCAGAGCTGAACACAATAGTTGGCCGTGTCTAAATCCCAAAGCTCCCTCCAGTACAACACGGTGAGAGCAGCTTCACCTGGATGTCTGCAGTGGTTCAATACTGCAGCTCTCCAAGGGTAAATGGGAGACGGCCAATACATTCTGGTCTTGCTATCAATACCATATTAAATGCAGATACCCTCTACTGGCATCAGGTAACTTAATAAACAGAATCAGAATCAGGTTTAAAACCACAGGCGCATGTCATAATATTTAAAAACGCAAACAACAGGAATTCTGCAGATGCTGGAAATTCAAGCAACACACATCAAAGTTGCTGGTGAACACAGCAGGCCAGGCAGCATCTCTAGGAAGAGGTACAGTCGACGTTTCAGGCCGAGACCCTTCGTCAGGACTAACTGAAGGAAGAGTGAGTAAGAGATTTGAAAGTTGGAGGGGGAGGGGGAGATCCAAAATGATAGGAGAAGACAGGAGGGGGAGCGATGGAGCCAAGAGCTGGACAGGTGATTGGCAAAAGGGATATGAGAGGATCATGGGACAGGAGGTCCGGGAAGAAAGACAAGGGAGGGGGAACCCATGTCCCCCTCCCCCTCCAACTTTCAAATCTCTTACTCACTCTTCCTTCAGTTAGTCCTGACGAAGGGTCTCGGCCTGAAACGTCGACTGCACCTCTTCCTAGAGATGCTGCCTGGCCTGCTGCGTTGGGTAGCCTCCAACCTGATGGCATGAACATCGACTTCTCTAACTTCCGCTAATGCCCCACCTCCCCCTCGTACCCCATTTGTTACTTATTTTTATACACACATTCTTTCTCTCACTCTCCTTTTTCTCCCTCTGTCCCTCTGAATATACCCCTTGCCCATCCTCTGGGATCCCCCACCCCCGTCTTTCTTCCCGGACCTCCTGTCCCATGATCCTCTCGTATCCCTTTTGCCAATCACCTGTCCAGCTCTTGGCTCCATCCCTCCCCCTCCTGTCTTCTCCTATCATTTTGGTTCTCCCCCTCCCCCTCCCACTTTCAAATCCCTTACTCACTCTTCCTTCAGTTAGTCCTGACGAAGGGTCACGGCCCGAAACGTCGACTGCACCTCTTCCTAGAGATGCTGCCTGGCCTGCTGCGTTCACCAGCAACTTTGATGTGTGTCATGATATTTGTTGTCTTTCTGGCAGCAGTATGATGTAATAGATTATAATAGAAAATAATGTGAATTACTACATATATAGCTAAGTTAAATAAACAGAGGAAAATAGAAATTTAAAAAGTAGTTAAGTACTGTTCTTGGGTTCAATGTCCATTCAGAAATCGGATGGCAGGGGGAAGAAATTGTTCCTGAGCCATTGAGTGTGTGTCTTCAGGCTACTGCACCTTCTTCCTGATGGTATCATTGAGAAGAGGGCATGTCCTGGGTAGTGGGGGTTCTTAATGACAGGCACGCCTTGTTGAGGCATGGCTCCTTGAAGATGTCCTACATACATGGAGGTTAGTACCCACAATGGAGCTAAGTTTACAATTCTCTGCAGCTTACTTCGATCCTGTGCTGTAGCCCCCTCCCCTTCCCCCAGTTAGACTGCTCTCCACGGCATATCTGTAGAAATCTCAGAACAAGGTTAAGGCTGCTGGACACAATGTGACAGATTGTGAACAGTTTGTAACAATGAACACGGAGAGAAAGAATAGTGCATTTCTCCCAACTGCGGGAGAGAGAATGAAAAATCTCTTGAAATATGTGGGGACGCAAACTGCTCGCCAGTGTGAGTGTCCCTGACCAACCTCCCCGGCTCTTTTTAACACAGTTTATTTTTGCAATTGCCCTTTTAAGAAAAGCCTCGCTAGAAGCGCGGCCCCAGACACCAAACACCCCGCCCTCCTTCCACCTCGCAGTGTGCGAGCGCTCGTGCGCGCGGGCTCCCGGGAACGCGCTTTCGTCCTCCTCACTCATACACAGGTGGATGAACGGGCGGAGGACCCGCCAGTGAGAGGATTCTCTGCTCCGGGACGATGGCAGGGAGGCTGGTTCGAATCGCGGCGCTGGTGATAACCTGGAGTGTAGCGGCTGCAACCCGCATGGTAGGTGGGGGCAAAAGAAAAATACACGGGAGCTTTAGACAAAACCGTAACTCGGAATAATTATGTTTTTTTAAGTACTCATCCCACACACTTATGCACGGTTGCGTAGCAGTTGAAATTGAGTTTATTTGTTTTGAAAGGCGCTGTTAAAACTTGCAACTTTACATTTAGCGGAGGGGGCTTTTCGTTTGTTGCAACTTTGATCGGCATTTTGGGAAAATGTTTTCGTCAATGAGTAAACGAAATCATGCTCGCGACTTTAGAGTTGTATGTTTACAAGGCTGCGCGTTGAGCACCTATGTATTGAATTGTGGAAAGATGATGTTCGAAACATTTGAAATAAAAAACACTACGAATTTATTATTGATGTAATCTTCTGCCTTATATTTAAAATAAATCTCCTGAGGGTCTGGTGCATAATTTCCATTTAAAATCGGGGCTGCTTTTTGTCTTTAAGCGACTGTTTTGGTTCCTGAGGCGCCTTTTTTTCAGTCATTACAAATACCATCAGAGAGCGGGGACGGTTTCAAATATTCCCACAGATTGGCTCGTAGACCGTCTAACATCTGTAAACTGTCCAGGCTGCCTCTATAGTCCGTGACTGTGTTGACGATGATTGTTTTCACGGGGCTACGAGAAAATACACGCTCTGGCCTCTGGAGTGCCCGGTAATCCATTCCCTTTGTAAACCCGTCCTTCCCTGGCCGGGAGGGGAAATAAACTTTCCGGCTCTGGAGGTGTACATATCTGCCTGTTTTACTCCTTCATAAATGGAGGTTTTGTAACGCGTTTTAAAACGGGGGGTGCGGGGGAGTCAGCATATCAAATGACCCCCATTTTAATGGCCTTCTTTGCTCTTACCGTTTTAAACCACCTCCTCCTCCTCCCCCCCCCCAATTATATTGGCCGAAGGGGCTGCGATAAATGTTGCCTTTGTTTCAGTAACAGCGAGACCCGAGGGCTGTTTTTGATCACCCGTTCATCCGCCCCTCCCGTGTTGTATCCCCTATCGTGCGGGACACGTGGAAATGTCGATAGAGCACCGGGTGACAATATATCGGCATTAATATGAAGCCGCTGTTATGGAGACCCAGTTATTCCTCCCCCCCCCCGGCTCCCCCACGCCGCCTACTTTAGGTAATATCTCTGCCTCTTCCCGCCCTGTTGTTTTTCTGAACTGATCTCATTAAAAAGTGAGAGCATTAAATCTGTTCAGGCTGTGTCTAAGACTGTTCACAGCATTGTGTAGACGTGTACGGGTGTAAAATGGTCCATATACGCCTTTTTCTTTGTTCACAATGGCAGTGTTTGTTGTCTGTCCCTTAGCTGAGAACCCGGTTAACAATAAGTCACCTGGTAGAGTTGAAGTCCCTTTCTGATCAGTCTGAATGAGGAGAGCAGATCAGAGGCAGGTCTAATATCACTGGCATATGTCGTGAAATGCATTGTTTTGTGGCATCAGAACATTGCAATACAGAATGAAAAATATAAATTGCATAAGAAATGTACATACAGTACTCTGCAATATATGTTGTACAGTATTGACCAGATCAGAATCACTGTCATATGTCGTGAAATTTGTTTGGCAGCAGTATATTAATAAAAACTATAAATTACAACAAGAAATTTACATACAGTACTATGCAAAAGTCTTAAGCACCCCAAGCTTTGCAAGATAGAAATTAAACATCTCATTGGTTAAACAAGAAAAGGTTCCATGATTTGTTTTTGTATTTACAGAACAGTGTAAGAATCTAAGGCATGGATAGCAAAGGTGCTTAAGACTTTTGGAGTGGAGAGTGAGTTTGTTATCTTGTGGCAGCAAAGGATGTGGGAATGGTGAGTGTGGAGCACTGTGGGAGGGGTGTGGGACAGGTGGCAGAGAAGGAGTGCCAGGGGAGGGGGTGACACGGCTGTGGACACACTCAGCCCTGAGACAAGGTCATTTGATTCCAAACAATTGGTTTATTGATCATTACAGAATGTCTCTCTGGTGCTTCCCGCTCCCTCCCCTCTCCCTTCCCCTTTTCCCAACCATGATTCCCCTCTCCCTGCCCCCTTCCCACTCTCGGTCCACAATAGAGACCCAGATCAGAATCAGGTTTATCATCACTCATGTCATCAAATTTGGTTTTTTTGTGTGACAGCAGTACAGTGCAATACATCAAATTACTACAGTACTGTGCACAAGTCTTGGGCTCCCTAGCTGTATATATGTGTGTGCCTAAGATGTTTGCACAGTACTATATAAATAAATAAATGCAAAAAGAAGGTAGTGTACTTGGGTTCATTGTCCATTCAGAAATCTATGGTGGTGGTGAAGAAATTGTTCTTAAACACTGATTGCTTCCCTTGAAGAGCATTAATTAACCAGAGGGTTGTTTTTCTAAAATCTGCTGGCTTCAGGAGTAACATCTCCAGGATTGTATTTTTAAAAATATGCATTTTTATGAAATAATCTTTTCAAATTTTTGTTTGAAACTATGGTTTTACTGTGGTGGATGTTGTTTTAAATGTTTCTGCAGTTTCTAAATGACACATTCCAGTCTTGGAAAGTTACCCAAAGTTAAAACAAGTAGTTTGTTAGTTCAGCCCCTCCCTCCTACAGGGGCATAAGCTGCTGACAACAGCTGCCAGGGTCCGGTGTCCTGGGCCACTCTGGTGGTGATCCTGGGTGACAGAAGGATGATTGGCCCTGTGGTGTCCACAGAATCGTGTCTTTCATCACATGACTTCATTTGCCTTCCAGGTGAAGATCTTTCCTCTCCCGGGGATGGGGTTGCTGACAAGCTCCCCTCCTCTCACATCCAGGCCTAGGTAGAATTTGTGAAATATCAAAATGATGTTGACGTATCAGAATCAGATTTAATATCACCGGCATACATTGTGAGATATGTTAACTTTGTGGCAGCAGTATAATACAATACATGATAGAGAGAAGAAATCTGAATTACAGTAAGTATATATATAATAGTTAAAATACATAGTGCAGAAACAGAAATTAAAAAAAGTAATCGGGTAGTGTTTGTTCATAGCTTCAATGTCCATTCAAAGATTGGATGGCAGAGGGGAAGAAGCTGCTCCTGAGTGTGTGTCTTCAGGCTTCTGTACGTCCTCCCTAATGGTAACAATGAGAAGAGGCATGTCCTGGGTGATGGGGGTCCTTAATGATGGACGCTGCCTTTTTGAGGCATCGCTCCTTGAAGATGTCCTGGATACTACAGAGGCTAGTGCCCAGGATGCAGCTGAATAAGTTTACAACTCTTGCTTTGATCCTTAGCAGTAGCCCCTACCCCAAAACCCAACCCATACCAGACGGTGACATAGCCAGTTAGAATGTTGTTCATGGTACATCTGTAGAAATTTTTAGTGTTTTAGGCAACAAACCAACTCTCCTCAAACTCCAAATGAAATATAACCACTGTCTTGCCTTCTTTATATCTGCATCGATATGTTGGGACCAGGTTGGGTCCTCAGAGGTAATAACACCCAGGAATTTGAAATTGCTCACTCGCTCCACTGCTGATCCCTCTACGAGGACTGGTGTGTGCTTCCTCATCTTGCCCTGCAAATTTACAAAGGAAGGGCTAATTCAAGATAATTGGAAGTGGAAAAACTTGTTTTGATCTGGGAATCGGTGCTTGCGTGGATTCTAAGTTAGCTGAACATATAGTCAGGAAGAAGACAGCCCAGCATTGTGGCAGGGAGGGGAACGTTATCAATTTGACCATTTTTCCCGTAGGTGTTTCAACAGATTTCTATTGTGCCTATATGTGGTTGGTCCCAGAGTGCACTGTGGTTGGGGAGAGGACCATTCCACTGCTGTTCAGCACACACCCCTGGGCTGGGGGTGGGGGTGAGACAAGGAACCAGTACTTTGTAGAACTGAAGACATGAGAAGGCAAACTCAAGCTTGTTCAATGGTTACGTTTAATTTCAGGGAATGTGTACAGTATGCAACCTGAAATTCTTACTCTTCCCAGACACCCATGTGAAACCCTGTAGAATGAATAACAGAGAAATATAGAACCCCAAAGTCCCTCTCCAGTTATTCCAGCAGAAAGCATCAGTCTCCCCCACCATACACCATGCATGCAAGCAATAGCAAAAGCCCCCAAAGAGACCATAATCTAGAGTTAGTCAACAACCCCTGTTCATCCCAAGAGTTCAATATCCCGGGGGGGGGGGGGTGTCTGTCTCTCTGTCTCTCTCTGTCTGTCTCTCGAGAGAGAGAGAGAAAGAGAAAGGAAGGTATCGCTCCTTCCACATCAAGACAGGAGACATACAGCTCGCTGTTTTGATCACTGCAGGATCGCTTTAGAGTTCCCCCAACTTGAGAATCAGCAACAAGCTCTGTCTCACCATCTAGAGAGAGAGATCATTTGAGTGCAGAGGCACCCAATGGCCACACCCGCTGCCTCGATGCTCTGATCCCCCACAACACTTCATTTGGCGAAATCGGCAAGGTATCAGGTTGTTCCATGGACGCAGAGCAGCACGTCTTCCTGGAGGTATCAAAAACACTAGGCTGCTCGGTGAGCTGTGAGAGCAGGAACCTACTGCCGTGAAGAGCTGCAGTTTGAGTGCAGGTGCAGATTACGGGCTCTGACAGGACCCCTGCTACCTTGAAAAGGAGAGAAGAGACATTAAAGAGAATTTAAATAGTTTCGCAGATGAACTGAGGTCAGTCTCTGGCACCATCTTTAGCTCCTCCCCCTTCATTTAGCTCTTTATTTCCAGTACACAAATAGAACATAGAACGTAGAATAGTACAGGCCTTTTGGCCCACAATGTTCTGCCAAGCCTTAAACCCTGCCTCCCATATAACCCCCCCACCTTAAATTCCTCCATATACCTGTCTGGTCGTCTCTTAAATTCCACTAGTGTATCTGCCTCCACCACTGACTCAGGCAGTGCGTTCCACGCACCAACCACTCTCTGAGTAAAAAACCTTCCTCTAATATCCCCCTTGAACATCCCACCCCTTACCTTAAAGCCATATCCTCTTGTACTGAGCAGTGGTGCCCTGGGGAAGAGGCACTGGCTGTCCACTCTTAATATCTTGCATACCTCTTTCACGTCTCCTCTCATCCTCCTTCTCTCCAGGGAGTAAAGCCCTAGCTCCCTTAATCTCTGATCATAATGCATACTTTCTAAACCAGGCAGCATCCTGGAAAATCTCCTCTGTAGCCTTTCCAATGCTTTCACATCCTTCCTATAGTGAGGCGACCAGAACTGGACCCAGTACTCCAAGTGTGGCCTAACCAGAGTTTTATAGAGCTGCATCATTACACCGTGACTCTTAAACTCTATCCCTCGACTTGTGAAAGCTAATAGCCCATAAGCTTTCTTAACTACCCTATCTACCTGTGAGTCAACTTTCAGGGATCTGTGAACATGTACCCCCAGATCCCTCTGCTCCTCCACACTACCAAGTATCCTGCCATTTACTTTGTACTCTGCCTTGGAGTTTGTCCTTCCAAAGTGTATCACCTCACACTTCTCCGGGTTGAACTCCATCTGCCACTTCTCAGCCCACTTCAGCATCCTATCAATGTCTCTCTGCAATCTTTGACAATCCTCTACACTATCCACAACACCACCAACCTTTGTGTCGTCTGCAAACTTGCCAACCCACCCTTCTACCCCCACGTCCAGGCCATTAATAAAAATCACGAAAAGTAGAGGTCCCAGAACCGATCCTTGTGGGACACCACTAGTCACAACCCTCCAGTCTGAATGTACTCCCTCCACCACCACCCTCTGCCTTCTGCAGGCAAGCCAATTCTGAATCCACCTGGCCAAACTTCCCTGGATCCCATGCCTTCTGACTTTCTGAATAAGCCTGCCATGTGGAACCTTGTCAAATGCCTTACTAAAATCCATGTAGATCACATCCACTGCACTACCCTCATCTATATGCCTGGTCACCTCCTCAAAGAACTCTATCAGGCTTGTTAGACACGATCTGCCTATGTAAAGGAGAATGAAATAATTGTTACTCTGGATCCTATGCAGCACAAAAAAAAAATAAAAATGCCTTAAGTATTAGTACATAAACTGCAACAACATAGTCCCTCCCCTCCCTCCAGATCAGAGTGTGAAGCCCTGGGAGCAGGTGGTGGATGGTCGTATGAACAACTGGTCCATACCACAAATCCTGGTTATGCGACCAATGATGCCAGGCAGACAATCTCTGCAGGGTATTGATAGTGGCTGCGATCACCAGTCTTGTAAAGACACTGCCCAGAAGAAGGCGATGGTAAACCACTTCTATTGGCCAAGAACAATCACGGTCATGGAAAGAGTGGGATCCGTTATTGATGTTGCAGGCTCTTTTCTGGCGCCTTTGTGTGCATGTTCTTGATGGCGGATAGGCTGGTGCCTGTGATGCTTTGGGCAGTTTTGGCTACCCGTTGTGGAGCCCTCCTGTCTGCTGTAGTACGGTCTCTGTACCATGCAGTGACGCATCTTGTTCAGACACTCTAGTGCTGGAATCTGGAGCAACAAGAAGTCTGCCGCAGGACATCGGCAGGTTGAGCAGGGACCGTGTGGTGGGGCGGGAGTGGGGAGAGCAGAAAGGAAAGGAATGGTTGACATTTCAGGAGCGGTGCAGCCATTTGACCCAAAGTATTGCTTGTCCCTCTTGGCCCAAGGATGCTGCTCGACCTGCTAAGTTCCCCAGGTTAATGGTTCTTAGAACTGGCTTGGGTGTGAGGTGTTCAGTGATGTACTGCACCATGCAATTCTCTAACTGTAGTCATAGAACAGGCCCTTCAGCCCATTATGTTGTGCCAAGGTTTTAACCTACTCCAAGATCAATACAGTGCTTTCCTTCCCCATATCTTTCCTTCCTCCTCTCTTTCATCCATGTACCTATCTACAAGTCTCTTAAATGTCCCTAATGTAGCTGCCTCTACCACCACCTCTGGCAGGGCGTTCCATGTACCCCTGTTTAAAAAAAAAAACAACTACTACCTCTAATATTCCCCTCTATACTTACCTCCAATCATAAGATTGTCTCCTTGTATTAGCTATTTTGCCCTGGGTAAAAGTCTCTGACTTTCCACTTGAATTATGCCCCTCATCGTCTTATATGCCTCTTTCAAGTCATCTCTCATCCTTCTTTGCTCCAAAGAGAAAGCCCTAGCTCACTCAGTCTTTCCTTATAAGACACGTTCTCTAATCCGGGCAACGTCCTTGCGAGTCTCATCTGCGTCCTCTCTAAAGCTTCCGCATCAGATTAAGGAAATGTGTAGAAATAATGTTGTTGTCATGGAGGATTTCAACTTTCCTGATATACACTGGGACCTTCTTAGTGCACGGGGTTTAGATGAGGCAGAATTTGTTAAGTGTTTCCATGAAGGTTTCTTAAATCAGTGTGTGGACGGTCCAATGAGCGGAGGGGCCATACTGGACCTGGTGTTGGGTAATGAGCCTGGCCAGGTGACTGACCTTTCAGTGGGTGAACAGTTAGGGAACAGTGACCGCAGCTCCTTAACTTTTAGGATAGCTATAGATAAGACTTGGTATGGCACTTGTGAAAGAGTTTTAAATTGGAGTAGGGCAAATCATGAGGCCATTTGGCAGGAACTAAGCAGTGTTAATTGGGAACACTTTTTCTCTGGCAAGTCCACATCAGACATGTGGAAGGTGTTTAAAGGGCAATTACACAGAGTACAGGAAAGGCAGGTTCCTGTTACAAGGAAGGATGGGGATGGAAAGGTAAGGGAACCTCGGATGTCCCGAGAGACGATGAATTTAGTCAAAAAGAAAAAGGAAAAAGTATGTGAAGCTTTGGAAATTAGGATCAAACAGAGCACATGGGGATTATAAAGAAGCCAGAAAAGAAGTAAAGGGAATTAGGAAAGCCTGGAGGGGCCATGAAAAGTCTTTGGCAGTAGGATTAAGGTGAATCCCAATGCATTCTACACATACATCAAGAGCACGAGGATAACTAGGGAGAGGGTGGGACCACTCAAGAATAAAGAGGGGATATTTGCTTAGATGCAGAGAATGTGAGCAAGGTACTTAATGAGTACTTTGCTTCAGTATTTACCAAGGAAAAGAACATGGAGGACCAGGAGTGTATAAATAAGTTAGGGTGTTTGGAGGTCATCGAGGAGGAAGTGTTAGGCCTCCTAATGAGTATTAAAGTGGCTAAATCCCCCAGGCCTGATGGGATTTATCCCAGGTTTTTGAAGGAGGCAAGAGATGAGATTGCTGGGTCCCTGACCAGTATCTTCGTGTCCTCTACAACCACAGGCGAGGTCTGGAGGACTGGCGAGTGGCTAATGTTGTACCTCTATTTAAAAAGGGAACAAGGGAAAATATTGGGAACTTTTCACCATTGAGTTTCATATTGGTTGTAGGGAAATTGCTGGAGAAAATTCTTAGGGATAGGATATCTGAGCATTTGGAAATCCATGGTTTAGTTATAGTCATAGTCATACTTATTGATCCCGAGAGAAATTGGTTTTCATTACAGTTGCACCAACCAAGAATAGAGTATAAATAAAGCAATATAAAGCCATAAATAATTAAATAGTAATATGTAAATGCCAGGAAGTAAGTCCAGGACCAGCCTATTGGCTCAGGGTGTCTGACCCTCCAAGGGAGGAGTTGTAAAGTTTGATGGCCACAGGCAGGAATGACTTGTGTTGCATCTCGGTGGGATGAGCATGGCTTTGTGTGGGGCAAGTCGTCCCTTACCAACTCGATTGAGTTTTTTGACAAGGCGATGAGAGAGATTGAGGTTAAGGTAGTGACAAATTCTCTCATGAGAGGCTAATCCAGAATGAAATGCAAGGGGTCTGCAGCAAATTGGCTGCTTGGACTCAGAACAGGCTTGTGCGCAGAAGACAGAGGGTGGTCTTTGAAGGGATTTGTTCAAGCTGGAGGTCTGCAATTAGTGGAATTTTGCAGGAATCTCTGCTGGGAGCTCTGCTATTTGTGATGTATATATAGTGCCTATCAAAGTGTTCACCCCCCTGTGTTGTTTTACAATATTGAATCACAGTGGACTTAATAAGTAAGTATTCACCCCTTGCATCTATTAGTAGATGCACCTTTGGCAGCAAATACTGCCTTGAGTCTGTGTGGATAGATCTCTATCAGCTTTGCACATCTGGACACTGCAGTTTTTCCCATTCTCCTTTACAAAACTGCTCAAGCTCTGTCAGATTGCATGGGGATCATGAATGAACAGTCCTTTTCAAGTCCAGCCACAAATTCTCAATTGAATTGAAGTCTGGACTCTGACTTGACCACTCCAGGGCATTAACTTTGTTTTTAAGCCATTAAAAGCTTTGCCTTTATGCTTGGGAAACCAATCTTCTCCCACGCCGCAGTTAATACTTAGCAATCAATTATTTTGTTTTATATTTGTAATTAATTTAGTTCACTTTGTAGAAATCTGTTTTCACTTTGACACGAAAATCTTTTCTGTTGATCAGTGTCAAAAAAAAAAGCCAAATGAATCCACTGAGATTCAATGTTGTAAAACAATAAAACATGAAAACTTTCAAGGGGAGTGATTACTTTTTATAGGCACTGTAAATTACCTGAATGAAAATATAGATGGGCGGGTTAGTAAATTTGCAGATGGTACCAAGATTGGTGGAGTTATGGGTAGTATTGAGGACTGGCAAAGAATATAGCATGATATTGATCAGTTGAAGATATGGGCCAAGAAATGGCAGATGGAGTTCAACCCAGATAAATGTGAGGTGTTGCACCTTGGAAGGGTAAATGCAAGGTACACTGTTAAAGACAAGTGTTGCTGAGCAGAGAGATCTTGGGATCCAAGTTCATATCTCCTTGAAAGTGACTACACCAGTTGATAAAATGGTTAAGAAGGCTTATGGAATGCTTGTTTTTATTAGTTAAGGCTTTGAGTTCAAAAGTCTGGAGGTTTTTTTGTAAATTTATAAAATGCTGGCTGGTTAGATCACATCTGGAGTATTGTGTACAGTTCTGGTTACCCCACCATAGGAACGATGTTGAGGCTTTGAAGAGGTTTACCAGGAGGCTACCTGGTTTAGAGGGCATGTGCTATCACGAGAGGCTGGATAAACTTGGGTTGTTTTCTCTGGAGAGCTGGAGGATGTGGGGAGATCTGATGGAGATTTACAAGATCATGAGAAGCGTAGATAGAGTGGACAGGAAATATTTGTTTCCCAGGGGTGAAATATCTAATACCAGAGGGCATGCATTGAAGGTGAGAGGCAGTTGGTTTAAAGGGGGATGTGGGGGGTTAAGTATTTTTTACTCAGCGTGGTGAATGTCTGAAATGCGCTGCCTGATATGGTGGTAGAGGAAAATACATTGGAGGCTTTTAAGGGACGCTTGGATAGGCACACCGATGTAAGGAAGATGGAGGGATGTGGACATGGTGTCGGTAGGAGGGATTAGTGTCTGGGTGTTTTTGATTTGCTTTTTAGGTGGTTCAGCACAACACTGTGGGCCAAATGGCCTCTTCCTGTGCTGTTATGTTCTATCCTTCCTCTAGTGAGGTGACTACAATCAGAATCCGGTTCAGTATCACTGGCATATACCAGGGAATTTGTTGTTATGCGGCAGCAGTACAATGCAATACATAACAAAACTATACGTTATGATATATTTATATTTTAAAACAGTTAAATAAACTGCAAAAAGGGGAAACAGTAGTGAGGTAGTGTTCATGGGTTCAATGTCCATTTAGATATCTGATGGCAGAGGGGAAGAAGCTGTTTCTGAATTGCTGAGTGTGCCTTCAGACTCCTGCACCATCTCCCTCGTGGTAGCAGTGAGAGGAGGACATGTCCTGGATGGTGGGGGCCCTTAATGATGGCGGTAATACTCCAAGTGTGGTCTGACCAGGGTTTTATAGAGCTGCAACGTTACCTCACTGCCCTTGAACTCAATTCCACCTCTTCCCTCCCCCCCCACCCTGATTGATGAAGGCCAACACAGGATAAGCTTTCTTAACCACCTATCAGATGGACCTCAAAATCCCTCTGTTCCTCCACACTGCTAAGAATCCTGCTGTTAATCAGGCTAACCTATTCGAGAGGGTGTTATAGAATTGAAGAATTTGGGGGTGGGGGAAATATCCTTGGAAAAGAAGTTGCTTGGGAATTACAATTTCCAGCCTTGAACGATTGCGGAAACATTGTCTTGAGATGCATTGGGTGGCTATACTCACTGGTTGGTAACTGGAGAGGTGGAGGCCTGTCCTCGAGCTGGAGGACTGTCTGCGTGTGTGGATGGGTGGGAGAAAGGAACAGAGCTAGTCTGGCTGCCTTCGTTTCATTGCTTGTTGTCTTCTGTTCCTTCTTGTGATCCGTTTTGTTCTGCCGAGCATCGTGGACATGTTATATTGACATCGGAAATGTGTGGCAACACTTCGGTATATTATAAACACAAAAGCTTCTGCAGGTGCTGGAAATCCAAAGCAATACACACACAAAACGCTGGAGGAACTCAGCAGGGCAGGCAGCGTCGATGGCAGTGAATAAACAGCCGATGTTTCGGGCCGAGACCCTTCTTCAGGACCGGAAAGGATGGGGAAAGAAGCCAGAATAAGGAGGTGAGGGGAGGGGGAGGGAAGACAAGCTGGCAGGTGATAGGTGAAGCCAGGTGGGCAGGAAGGGGCTAAGAAATAAGAAGCAGGGAGGTGATAGGTGGAAAAGGTAAGACTGGAGGAAGGAATCTGATGGGAGAGAGGAGTGGACCACAGGAGAAAGGGAAGGAGGAGGGACACCAGGGGAAATGATGGGCAGCTGAGATGAGGTGAAAGGCGATCCAGAGTGGGGAATGGAACAAGAGGGAAGGGGGGGAGTTAGAGAATCAGAATTGGGTTTAGTATTAATGGCATATGTCGTGAATTTGTTGTTATGTGGCAACAATATAATAGATAATGGTAAAAACTAAATTACGGTAAATATATACTTAAAAAGTTAAATAAGGAGCGCAAAAGGGGGAAAAGTAGTGAGGTAGTGTTCTTGGGTTCAATGTCCATTCAGAAATCCAATGGCAGAGAAGGGGGATGGCTGGAAAGTGACAGGTAAAGCCAGGTGGATGGAAAAGGTAGAGCTGGAGAGGGAATCTGATAGGAGAGGAGAAAGTGAAGGAGGAGGGGCAGGTGATAGGCAGGTGGGAAAAGGTAAGAGGCCGGAGTGGGGAAAAGAAGAAGAGGGGAGGGAGAAGAAAATTAATTTTACTGGAAGGAGAAATCGATATTCATGCCATCAGGTTGGATGCTACCCAGACAGAATACAAGGTGTTGTTCCTCTACCCTTCAATATATTGGTTGTTAATACAGAGGAGTGTGTTTCACTGCATTTTTCGAAGTACATGTGTTAAATATATCTGATCTGGTTTGAAAGTCCTTCAGTTGGTAATGAATGGTTTTCCGGTTTCCTGCCTTGCATCGTTCGCTCTTAGCTTGTTACGAGGGGACGACGACACACTGGGGTAATAAAGTAAAGATGTTAGCCAGCTGTAATAGTCCATCAGGAAAAACATACCGAGTCTTAAAGACACAATTAAATACATCTTGATTTAATCGAATGTTGCTCTCACAGACTCAAAAGTTCAAACTGAATTTATTATTATTGTACGTATATTGCCATTTACTACCTCGAGATTAATTTCCTTGCAGGTATCTACAGGAAAATAAAGAAATGTAATGGATTTTACAAAATCTCTACATAAAGGCTGATAAACAACCACTGTGCAAAAAAAAAGACACATTGTGCAAATAAAAGGTAACTGAGAGCAAGTTGTAAAGAGCTCTCATCCATTTGTTTTGCCCGTTCCTGCCCCATCTTCTACATTACTGAAAACAAATTAGTTTTTTCCCTTTCCCAGTCTTGGCAAATGATGCCAAACCTGGAACATTAGCTCTGTTTCTCAATGCATATACCTGACCTGCTGAATATTTCCCACGTTTTCTGTGTTTTGTTTCAGTATTCTATTATCTGTAGTTTTTTTAAAATTTCCACGTTAGTTTGGCACCAGAGGTCCATGAGCCAGTCCTCATCAGAGGTGGAGAGGGTCAGCAACTTTAAATTCCTTGGTGTTTGCAATTCAGAGGACCTGTCCTGGGCCCAGTATGTAAGTGCGGAAATGAAGAAACCGTGGCAGTGCCTCTACTTCCTTAGGAGTTTGCGGAGAATTCGACATGACATCTAAAACTTTGATAAAGTTCTGCAGATGTGTGGTGGAGAGTATGTTGACTGGTTGCATCACGGCCTGGTATGGAAACACCAATGCCCTTGAACGAAAAATCCTGCAAAAAGTAGTGGATATGGCGCAGTCCGTCACAGATAAAGCCCTCCTCACCATTGAGCACATCTACACAGAGCACTGTTGCAGGAAAGCAGCATCCATCATCACGACAGGCTCTCTTCTCATTTCTGCCATCAGGAAGATGATACAAGAGCCTTAGGACTCACCTCCAGGTTCAGGAACAGTTATTACCCCTCAGTCATCAGGCTCTTGAGCCAAAGGGTTTAACTTCACTTACCCCATCATTGAAGTGTTTCCACAACCAGTTGACTCTCTTTCTAGGGCTCTTTCTCTCTTGTTCTCAATATCTATCTATCTATTAATCATTTCTTTCTTTCTTTCTTTCTGTACTTGCACAGTTTGTTGTCTTCTGCTCTCTAGTTGAATGCACAAGTTGGCTGGGCTTTTCATTGATTCTGTTATGGTTATTCCTCTATAAATTTATTGAGCATGCCGACAAGTAAATGAATCTCAAGATTGTATATGGTGGCATTGACGTCCTTTGATAGTAAATTTACTTTGAACTTTGGGCCATTATGAGATGATTGAACAGTCCCCTAGTATGATAAGATGGGCTCTTGACCTCACGATCTACCTCATTATGGGCCATGTGCATTATTTGTCTGCCTGCACTGCACTTCCGCTATAACTGTAACACTTATTCTGCATTCTGTTATTGTTTTCCTGTCTACTGCTGATGTGATGAGATGATCTGTGAAGACGGCATGCAAAACCACGTCTTTCACAGTACCTAGGTACATGTGACAATAATAAGACCAAAAGACATGGGTGTAGAAGTAATAATAAACCAGCTTTCCCACTGGTAACTATGGGAACAATCCCATAGCTCTAATTCATGTCTACCTACTGACCTGTACTCTTCAAATTATTCTCTCCCATCAACTGCCTTTTGATTCTTTATATCATTTACAGCAACCAGTTAACCTACCAGCACATGGTTCTGTTCCTCTGAAGAACCAAAGAGCTGTGCGGAAACCCACAATCTCATTCACACAACATACAAATTCCTCAGAGACAACATGTGAGGTTGGGATCTGCCGTGAGACAGAAACACAAGCAGTGCCTTTCTTTTTGCTCTCAGTATGGTTCTTTCTTGTAGAACTTGTGAACGCTGCTTATCCAATAATCAGTATCTGGTTTAATATCACTGGCATATGTCGTGGTTTGTTGTTTTTGTGGCAGTGGTACAATGTGTTACATGATACAGTATAGAGAAAACTGTGAATTACAATAAGTATATATTAACTAGTTAAAATAGAAATATTTTTGTGCAAAAATAGAAGTGAAAAAAAGTAGTGAGGCAGTGTTCATGGGTTCAATGTCCATTTAGAAATTGATTCCTATGATGCTGCTGCAGGCAAGTTTTTCATTACACCTGTGCATACAGTCCTGTGCAAAAGTGCTTTATATATGTGTACACTATATATATATGTGTGTGTGTGTAGCCAGAGAGCCTAAGATTTTTGCACAGTAATGTAGTGCTGCTTCCAAAAAAAAACATTTAAGACGTGAGTGATGATAAACCTGATTCTGATCTGGGTCTCTGTTGTGGACTGGGAGTGGGAAGGGGGCAGGGAGAGGGGAATCATGGTTGGGAAAAGGGGAGGGGAGAGGGGAAGGAGCAGGAAGCACCAGAGAGACATTCTGTAATGACCAATAAACCAATTGTCTACAATCAAATGACTTTGCCTGGTGTCTCGGGGTGTGTCTGCACCCACACTGCCATTGCCTGCCCCCTGGCACTCTTTCTCTGCCGCCTGTCCCACACCCCTACCACGGCACTACACCTTCACCATTTCCACACCCTTTGCTCTCAACAGATTTGCAAACTTGCTTTCCAAGTTCTAAGTAAAATTTATTATCAAAAGTACTTTATTATCAAAGTCACCACATACAACCCTGAGATTCATTTTCCTGTGGGCATACTCTATAAATCTATAGAATAATAATTATAACAGAATCAATGAAAGACCAGCCAACTAGGGTGTTCAACCAGAGTGCAGAAGACAACAAACTGCAAATATAAAAAAAAAGTAATGAGTATTGAGAACATGAGATGCAGAGTCCTTGAAAGTGAGTCCATAGGTAGTGGGAATATTTCTCTGCTGCCTGTTATACATCCCTCCTGTGTCGCTCCACCCTCGCCATTCCCGATATCCTTTGCTCCCACCAGATTTATGGACTTCCTTTCCATTCTGCATTGACAAATACAGTTCTGTGCAAAAGTCTTGGGCACCCGAGCGATAGATGTGCCCGAGACTTTTGCACAGTACTGTATGTGTATTAGAGTCAGGACTGGCGTGAGTCATGAATTGTGACAGCAGTACAGTGCAATACACAATAAGGAATATATTTAAAAAATAAGTAATGCACAAAGAGCACAAATAGTGAGGTTTAAGCTGGCATTGTTGTAGCTCAGCAACTACTTATTGGCACCAAACAAGACAAAGGAAGCAACTAAATACTTTATTTTAACACTTTTTCTGATAAATGATCACCACAAACAATAGCCTATAACTTCTCTTTGGACTTGGAAGCACTTCAATGTGACAGAACTGAGGCGAGGTGGACTTGAGGTGAGCAGAGGCGAGGTGGAGCCTGGGCCGGGCCTGTCCTGTCCCCGTTGGCGAGAAAGACCCAAGTTTCGATTTAAGCACCAGGCTGAATTGGGAAGGTCGGGTACGGGCCAAATCGAGGCAGTGGGATCAAGGCCCCAGAGCATGTCGAAGTGACAGAGCTCGGGTCCGAGGAGGAGGAACCACTTGATGTTGGAAGTGCCAAACCAGATTGAAGAGGTCAGGATGTTGGGGTCGGTGTGAGGCCCGGTCTGGTTTGCTGCTCCACGACGTTTACTCGCTTCTGCACTGAACTGAGGCCGTACACAGACTATCTTCAATAAACTTCAGTTCTGAATGCTATTTGTTTGCTTCTATTACTTGCACAATTTTTGCTTTTTCTCTCTGCACATTGGGTGTTTGACAGTTTTTAAATGTGTTCTTTTTGGCGTCTTTGTGGCTGTCTGTACATACTTTGATAATAAGTGTACTTTCGACTTTGAGGTAGTGTTCATGGATTCAGTGTCCATTCAGAAATCTGACAGAGGGGAAGAAGTTGTCACTGAAATGTTGAGTGGGTGTCTCCTGGATTTAAGGGCTTGTGCAACCTGGACAAAGGAAAAGGGCTTCACACACAAAATGAAGGCAGCGTCTATGCAGAGGAAATAAGCAGCAGAGACCATTAATCAGGACTGGCAAAGCGCTTGTAGTGAGAATAATCACAGTGCCGTTGCTTTCCCCAGAGATCGTGTTTCATTTAGTGTAGGATGTTGTACAATAGAGGGATTAAACAGAGGGGTGTGTGGAGAGTACTGATACCATGTAGAGATGAGGTTGGGGGTAGAATAACTGCGAGCTCTGTGGTAGGCTGGGTGGATGATGTCGGAACGGGATGTGGTGAAGCAGATGCAATGGTGTGGGGCAGGCAGACGATCAGTTGGGCTGGGTCAGTGTGTAACCAAGTGAGGAGTCCCACAGAGAAGAGGGTGTTGGTATTCCTGGATCTCGTTGTTTCTCAAACTGAATTGTTACTGGTTTGTTATTGTCACGTGTGACATGATGCAGTGAAAAGCTCGTCTTGCATGCAGTTAATCTGATCAACCATTCTAGTTAGCCACCCTACCCCTCTCTGTTACCTCAGTCACTGCAATGCACTGTAGATTCTTTGAACCACTGTTTAAAATGCTATTTACATTGTAAATACGTGCTGGTATTTGTTTTTATGCACATTTATTCCATATCTGTCCATTAACTTTATTTTTATATAATCCTTCATTCTTTATAATTGTTGAATGTTAAACACCAGAAAGACTGCAGATGCTGGAAATCCAAAGCAACAGACACAAAATGCTGGAGGAACTCAGCAGCTCAGGCAGCATTTGTGGAAATTAATGAGCAGTCAGCAGTTCGGCCCAAGACATTTCTTCAGGACCCCACCACTAAGCACATCTTTCCCTCTCCACCCCTCTCCACTTTCCGCAGGGATCGGTCCCTCCGCGACTCCCTGATCCACACGTCCCTCCCACGGATCTCCCACCAGGCACTTATCCCTGTAAGCTTAAGTGCTACACCTGTCCCTACACCTCATCTCTTGCCACCATTCAG
The DNA here is from genome assembly GCF_030028105.1 of Mobula birostris. Classification (NCBI taxonomy): domain Eukaryota; kingdom Metazoa; phylum Chordata; class Chondrichthyes; order Myliobatiformes; family Myliobatidae; genus Mobula; species Mobula birostris. The sequence goes on along the minus strand of NC_092391.1, from coordinate 58,648,136 downwards.
GGCCCCGAACAGTCCTTCCAGGTGAGGCAACACTTCACTTGTGAGTCTGTTGGGATCATCTATTGCATCCGGTGCTCCCAGTGAGGCCTCCTCTACATCGGTGAAACCCGACGCAGATATGGGGACCGCTTCGTTGAGCACCTCCGCTCCATCCGCCCAAACAGACAGTACCTCCCAGCAGCCACCCAATTCTGCTTCCCATTCCCATTCGGATATGTCCATACATGGCCTCCTCTACTGCCATGATGAGGCTAAACTCAGGTTGGTGGAGCAACACTTCATATACTGTCTAGGTAGTCTCCAGCCCCTTGGTATGAACATAGAATTCTCCAACTTCTGGTAATTCCCTCCCCCTCCCTTCCTCTATCCCTATTTCACTCTGCCCCCTCCCCCAGCTCCCTATCACCTCCCTCATGGTTCCGCCTCCTTCTACTACCCATTGTGTTTTCCCCTATTCCTTCTTCACCTTTCCTGCCTATCACGTCCCTGCCTCCCTTCCCCCACCCCTTTATCTTTCCCCTTACTGGTTTTTCACCTGGACCCTACCAGCCTTCTCCTTCCCACCCTCCCCCCACCTTCTTTATAGGGCCTCTGCCCCTTCCCTCTTCAGTCCTGACGAAGGGTTCCAGCCCGAAACATTGACTGATCGTTTCCACAGATGCTGCCCGACCTGCTGAGTTCCTCCAGCGTGTTGTGAGTGTTGCGTCATGATACTGTTCATCGACTACAGCTCAGCATTTAATACCATCATTCCCACAATCCTGAATGAGAAGTTGCAGGATCTGGGTCTCTATACCTCCCTCTACAATTAGATCCTCGACTTCCTAACCGGAAGACCACAGTCTGTGCAGATTGGTGATAACATATCCTCCTCGCTGACGATCAACACTGGTGCATCTCAGGGGTGTGTGCTTAGCCCACTGCTCTCCTCTCTGTATACACATGACTGTGTGGCTAGGCATAACTCAAATACCATCTATAAATTTGCTGATGATACAGTCATTCTTGATAGAATCTTAGGTGGTGATGAGAGGGTGTACAGGAGTGAGATATGCCAACTAGTGGAGTGGTGTCGCAGCAACAACCTGGCACTCAGTGTTAGTAAGACGAAAGAACCGATTGTGGACTTCAGGAAAAGTAAGACAAAGGAACACCTAGCAATCCTCATAGAGGTTATTTGTTGACATGCCAAATCTCTTCAAACTCCTAATAAAGTATAGCCGCTGTCTTACCTTCTTTATGACTACATCGATATGTTGGGACCAGGTTAGATCCTCAGAGATCCTGACACCCAGGAACTTGCTCACTCTCTCCACTCTTGATCCAAAAACTTCTATAGTTGTATCGTGGAGAGCATTCTGACAGGCTGCATCACTGTCTGGTATGGAGGGGCTACTGCACTGGACTGAAAGAAGCTGCAGAAGGTTGTAAATCTAGTCAGCTCTATCTTGGGTACTAGCCTACAAAATACCCAGGACATCTTTAGGGAGTAGTGTCTCAGAAAGGCAGCGTCTATTGTTAAGGACCCCCAGCACCCAGGGCATGCCCTTTTCTCACTGTTAGCATCAGGTAGGAGATACAGAAGCCTGAAGACACACACTCAGCGATTCAGGAACAGCTTCTTCCCCTCTGACATCTGATTCCTAAATGGACATAGAATCTTTGGCCACTACCTTACTTTTTTTCTGTTTTTGCTCGTTTTTTAAATCTATTCAATATACATAATTGATCTATTTATTTATTATTTTTTAGATTTTATTATTATTATTTTTTCTCTGCTAGATTATGTATTGCATTGAACTGCTGCTGCTAAGTTAACAAAATTCCCGTCACATGCCGGTGATAATAAACCTGATTCTGATTCTGAAATCGATGTTCATGCCATTGGGTTGGAATGTGCCCAGACGGAATTTCAGGTGTTGCTCCTCCACGCTGAGGCGCAAGAGCGGGCCCTGGATTGATACGTCGGAACAGGAATGGGAATTAAAATGTTCGGCTATTGGGAATTCCTCCCACTTGTGGCGGATTGCGCTGGCTACTTGCTGCATAGAGGTGATGACTTTATGACTGTATTCATTTGCCAAGTTTAAACGAGAATTGCTGGGCGGTGGGAACCAAACTGAAGAGATGGAGGAAGGTTGGGTTGGCTCACAAATAGAGAAAGCTTGTGGACTGTGAGAGGGAGGATAAGCAGGTGATAGAGAAGGGACGCGCTCAGACTGATGGTTTGAGATGTGTCTATTTTAATGCAAGGAGTATTATGAACAAAGCTGATGATCCATGCTCTAAGCTCAGTACTTGGAGCTATAATGTTGTGGCCATTACAGAGACTTGGATGGCTCAGGGGCAGGAATGGTTACTTTGAGTGCCAGGCTTTTGATGTTTCAGAAAGGACAGGGAGGGAGGCAAAAGAGATGGGGGTGTGGGACTGTTGATCAGAGATAGTGTCACGGCTGTAGAAAAGGAGGAAGTCATGGAGTGTGACGAAAAACCAAGTTATCAGAAGGTTAATGCTAATGAGAGAGATAAGTGAGACAATGGAGAAACATTCAAAATGTTAATGAGAGAGGAGGGAGAGAAAACGGAAAGAGACACCAGTCCGAGTTTTGACAGACCGATTGCTTTGAACCTGAACTGTTTGAAGTTTGATGGACAGGCGATACCCCAGCAGGGGGATAAAAAGAACAGGTTCGCTAAGGCACGACACACACCACGAGATAACGAGACCCTGGAACAGCAGTGTGCCCCCACAAGTTGGTGCGAGTTTGGAGGTCTGCTCGCGGGAACCGACCATAGACGCACAGGGTGAAAGGGTACGATTGGCGGGAACCTGGTGTGTGTGTCCGCCCTTGTCTGGGTGCCGGGTTCTCCGTGGAAGAACGGTCGTATCCAGAACGGAGGGGTCACAGTCGGTGACCACAGAAGACATAAAAGGGTTCGCCGGGAAGCTAACTGCGAAGAACAAAGGTCTGTGTGAATCAGAATTTGCATGTTATCTCTCTCTCTCTCTCCAACGGCACAACAGCGATTACTGTGAACTGTACTCAGCTGAACTGAACTCTGCGTCACTTGAGACTGATCATTTTACCCCTAGACTGCGATAGAGCTTGGTTGATTCCTATTACCCTAGTTCTGTGTACACGTGTGTTTTATCATTGCTAATCTGTTGCGTTTATATTCTTACGATTAGAGTACTGTGTTACTTATTTCTTTAATAAAACTTTCTTAGTTCCAGTAATCCAGACTCCAACTAAATGGTCCATTTCTGCTGGTTTGGCAACCCAGTTACGGGGTACATAACAGGAGGGATTGTCTACTGAGTCTCAGTGGGTGGAAGTTAGGAACAGGAAGGGGTCAATAACTCAACTGGTGTTTTTTATAGACTACCCAATAGTAACAGGGACATCAAGGAGCAGATAGGGAGACATTCTGGAACAATGTGATAATAACGAGGTTGTTGTGGTGGGAGATTTTAATTTCCCAAATATTAGAAACACAGAAAACCTGCAACACAATACAGGCCCTTCCGCCCAAAAAGCTGTGCTGAACATGTCCTTACCTTAGAAATTACCTAGGCTTACCCATGCCCTCTACTTTTCTAAGCTCCATGTACCTGTCCAGGAGTCTCTTAAAAGACCCTATCGTTTCTGCGTCCACCATCGTCACCGGCAGCCCATTCCACGCACTCACCACTCTGTGTTTAAAAAAAACAACTAACTAACTTACCCCTGACATCTCTGTACCTACTTCCAAGCACCTTAAAACTATGCCCTCTTGTGTTAGCCATTTCAGCCCTGGGTAAAAGCCTTTGACTATCCACACGATCAATGCCTCTCATCATCTTGTACACCTCTATCAGGTCACCTCTCATCCTCCGTCGCTCCAAGGAGAAAAGGGCAAGTTCACTCAAACTATTCTCATAAGGCATGCTCCCCAATCCAGGCAACATCCCTGTAAATCTCCTCTGCACCCTTTCTATGGTTTCGACGTCCTTCCTGTAGTGAGGCAACCAGAACTGAGCACAGTACTCCAAGTGGGGTCTGACCAGGGTCCTATATAGCTGCAACATTACCTCTTGGCTCTTAAACTCAATCTCACGGTTGATGAAGGCCAATACACCGTATGCCGCCTTAACTACAGAGTCAACCTGCGCAGCAGCTTTGAGTGTCCAATGGACTCAGACCCCAAGATCCCTCTGATCCTCCACACTGCCAAGGGTCTTACCATTAATGCTATATTCTGCCATCATATTTGACCGACCAAAATGAATCACCTCACACTTATCTGAGTTGAACTACATCTGCCCAGTTTTGCATCCTATTAATGTCCTGCTGTAACCTCTGACAGCCCTCCACACTATCCACAACACCCCCCAAATTTTGTGTCATCAGCAAACTTACTAACCCATCCCTGCACTTTCTCATCCAGGTCATTTGTAAAAATCACGAAGAGTAGGGGTCCCAGAACAGATCCCTGAGGTACACCACTGGTCACCAACCTCTATGCAGAATATGACCCGTCTACATCCACAACTTTCAGACGTGATCGAGGCAGAGGAATGAAAGTTTGATTTGAAGAAGGAAGTCTGAGAGTCGGAGCGGGAGTGCGGAGGAAGACATTTTTGAAATTTTCGTTTTTTTTTTCTCCAACGGTGTTCAGAGAGGCGGGACTGCGCAGGCGTGTGACGTCGGGCAGTGCAAAGCGGCAGATTTAAAAGGGCAGAAATAGTGCTTCGGGTTTGATTCGAAGAAGGGAGTCGGAGCGGGGGTGCAGAGGAAGACATTTTTGAAATTTTCGGTTTTTTTTCCTCCAACGGCATTCAGAGAGGCGGGACTGCGCAGGCGTGTGACGTCGGGCAGTGCAGTGCGGCAGATTTAAAAGGAACAGAGCCTCATACAGCGGGCAACGGAGTGAGCCGGGAGCAGAGTGAAGGCTTAAGGGCTTCGGCTCAACGGGCTTAGGCGGAAACGGGCGAGGCGAGGAAGGTTTGGTATTCATTTTCTGTTGTTATTTGAGGAGAGGGGCAGTATGTGTGAGGGCAGTTTGCTGTTCTCGGTGTCGGATGTGGGAGGCCCTGGAGTCTCCAAGCCTCCCAGATGTCTACATCTGCGCCAAGTGCATCGAGATGCAGCTCCTAAGGGACCGCGTTACGGAACTGGAGCTGCAGCTCGATGACCTTTGTCTGGTCAGGGAAAGTGAGGAGTTGATAGAGAGGAGTTACAGGCAGGTGATCACACCGGGGCCACGGGAGGCTGACAAGTGGGTCACGGTTAGCAGGGGGAAGGGGAAGAGTCAGGTAATAGAGAGTACCCCGGTGGCTGTGCCCCTTAACAATAGGTACTCCTGTTTGAGTACTGTTGGGGGGGACAGCTTACCTGGGGGAAGCGACAGTGGCCGTGCCTCTGGCACAGAGTCCGGCCCTGTAGCTCAGAAGGGTAGGGAAAGGAAGAGGAGGGCAGTTGTGATAGGGGACTCGATAGTAAGGGGTCAGATAGGCGATTCTGTGGACGCAGTCCAGAGACCCGGATGGTAGTCTGCCTCCCTGGTGCCAGGGTCCGGGATATTTCTGATCATGTTCAAGATATCCTGAAGTGGGAGGGTGAGGAGCCAGAGGTCGTGGTACATATAGGTACCAATGACATAGGTAGGAAAAGGGAAGAGGTCCTGAAAGGAGAATATAGGGAGCTAGGAAGGGAGTTGAGAAAAAGGACCGTAAAGGTAGTAATCTCGGGATTACTGCCTGTGCCACGCGACAGTGAGAGTAGGAATGCGATGAGGTGGAGGATAAATGTGTGACTGAGGGATTGGAGCAGGGGGCAGGGATTCAAGTTTTTGGATCATTGGGACCTCTTTTGGCGCAGGCGTGACCTGTACAAAAAGGACGGGTTACACTTGAATCCTAGGGGGACCAATATCCTGGCAGGGAGATTAGTGAGGGCTACTGAGGTGACTTTGAACTAGAATGGTTGGGGGGTGGGAATCAAATTAAAGAGGCTAGGCGTGAGGAGGTTAGTTCACAACAGGGGGATGGGAACCAGTGCAGAGAGACAGAGGAGTGTAAAGTGAGGGTAGAAGCAAAAAGTAGTAAGGAGAAAAGTAAAAGTGGCAGGCCGACAAATCCAGGGAAGCATTAAAAAGGGCCACTTTTCAACATAATTGTATAAGGGCTAAGAGAGTTGTAAAAGAGCGCCTGAAGGCTTTGTGTGTCAATGCAAGGAGCATTCGTAACAAGGTGGTTGAATTGAAAGTGCAGATTGTTATTAATGATTATGATATAGTTGGGATCACAGAGACATGGCTCCAGGGTGACCAAGGATGGGAGCTCAACATTCAGAGATATTCAATATTCAGGAGGGATAGACATGAAAGAAAAGGAGGTGGGGTGGCGTTGCTGGTTAAAGATGAGATTAGCGCAATAGAAAGGAAGGACATAAACCGGGAAGATGTGGAATCGATATGGGTAGAGCTGCATAACACTAAGGGGCAGAAGACGCTGGTGGGAGTTGTGTACAGGCCACCTAACAGTAGTAGTGAGGCCGGAGATGATATTAAACAGGAAATTAGAAATGTGTGCAATAAAGGAACAGCAGTTATAATGGGTGACTTCAATCTACATGTAGATTGGGGGAACCAAATTGGTAAAGGTGCTGAGGAAGAGGATTTCTTGGAATGTATGCAGGATGGTTTTTTGAACCAACATGTCGAGGAACCAACCAGAGAGCAGGCTATTCTAGACTGGGTATTGAGCAATGAGGAAGGGTTAATGAGCAATCTTGTCGTGAGAGGCCCTTTGGGTAAGAGTGACCATAATATGGTGGAATTCTTCATTAAGATGGAGGGTGACATAGTTAATTCAGAAACAAAGGTTCTGAACTTAAAGAGGGGTAACTTTGAAGGTATGAGACGTGAATTAGCTAAGATAGACTGGCAAATGACACTTAAAGGATTGACGGTGGATATGCAATGGCAAGCATTTAAAGATTGCATGGATGAACTACAACAATTGTTCATCCCAGTTTGACAAAAGAATAAATCAAGGAAGGTAGTGCACCCATGGCGGATAAGAGAAATTAGGGATAGTATCAATTCCAAAGAAGAAGCATACAAATTAGCCAGAAAAAGTGGCTTACCTGAGGACTGGGAGAAATTCAGAGTTCAGCAGAGGAGGACAAAGGGCTTAATTAGGAAGGGGAAAAAAGATTATGAGAGAAAACTGGCAGGAAACATAAAAACTGACTGTAAAAGCTTTTATAGATATGTAAAAAGGAAAAAACTGGTAAAGACAAATGTAGGTCCCCTACAGACAGAAACAAGTGAATTGATTATGGGGAGCAAGGACATGGCAGACCAATTGAATAATTACTTTGGTTCTGTCTTCACTAAGGAGGACATAAATAATCTTCCAGAAATAGTAGGGGACAGAGGGTCCAGTGAGATGGAGGAACTGAGTGAAATACATGTTAGTAGGGAAGTGGTGTTAGGTAAATTGAAGGGATTAAAGGCAGATAAATCCCCAGGGCCAGATGATCTGCATCCCAGAGCGCTTAAGGAAGTAGCCAAGAAATAGTGGATGCATTAGTGATAATTTTTCAAAACTCGTTACATTCTGGACTAGTTCCTGAGGATTGGAGGGTGGCTAATGTAACCCCACTTTTTAAAAAAGGAGGGAGAGAGAATCCGGGGAATTATAGACCGGTTAGCCTAACGTCGGTGGTGGGGAAACTGCTGGAGTTAGTTATCAAAGATGTGATAACAGCACATTTGGAAAGCGGTGAAATCATCGGACGAAGTCAGCATGGATTTGTGAAAGGAAAATCATGTCTGACGAATCTCATAGAATTTTTTGAGGACATAACTAGTAGAGTGGATAAGGGAGAACCAGTGGATGTGGTATATTTGGATTTTCAAAAGGCTTTTGACAAGGTCCCACACAGGAGATTAGTGTGCAAACTTAAAGCACACGGTATTGGGGGTAAGGTATTGATGTGGATGGAGAATTGGTTAACAGACAGGAAGCAAAGAGTGGGAATAAACGGGACCTTTTCAGAATGGCAGGCAGTGACTAGTGGGGTACCGTAAGGCTCAGTGCTGGGACCCCAGTTGTTTACAATATATATTAATGACTTGGATGAGGGAATTAAATGCAGCATCTCCAAGTTTGCGGATGACACGAAGCTGGGCGGCAGTGTTAGCTGTGAGGAGGATGCTAAGAGGATGCAGGGTGACTTGGATAGGTTGGGTGAGTGGGCAAATTCATGGCAGATGCAATTTAATGTGGATAAATGTGAAGTTATCCACTTTGGTGGCAAAAATAGGAAAACAGATTATTATCTGAATGGTGGCCGATTAGGAAAAGGGGAGGTGCAGCGAGACCTAGGTGTCATTATACACCAGTCATTGAAAGTGGGCATGCAGGTACAGCAGGCGGTGAAAAAGGGAAATGGTATGCTGGCATTTATAGCGAGAGGATTCGAGTACAGGAGCAGGGAGGTACTACTGCAGTTGTACAAGGCCTTGGTGAGACCACACCTGGAGTATTGTGTGCAGTTTTGGTCCCCTAATCTGAGGAAAGACATCCTTGCCATAGAGGGAGTACAAAGAAGGTTCACCAGATTGATTCCTGGTATGGCAGGACTTTCATATGAAGAAAGACTGGATGAACTAGGCTTGTACCCGTTGGAATTTAGAAGATTGAGGGGGGATCTGATTGAAACGTATAAAATCCTAAAGGGATTGGACAGGCTAGATGCAGGAAGATTGTTCCCGATATTGGGGAAGTCCAGAACGAGGGGTCACAGTTTGAGGAAAAGGGGGAAGCCTTTTAGGACTGAGATTAGGAAAAACTTCTTCACACAGAGAGTGGTGAATCTGTGGAATTCTCTGCCACAGGAAACAGTTGAGGCCAGTTCATTGGCTATATTTAAGAGGGAGTTAGATATGGCCCTTGTGGCTACGGGGATCAGGGGGTATGGAGGGAAGGCTGGTGCAGGGTTCTGAGTTGGATGATCAGCCATGATCATAATAAATGACGGTGCAGGCTCGAAGGGCCGAATGGCCTACTCCTGCACCTATTTTCTATGTTTCTATGAAAGGTGGGGGAGTAGCATTGCTTGTTAGGGAAAATGTTACAGCAGTGCTCAGGCAGGACAGATTAGAGGGCTTGTCTACTGAGTCCTTATGGGTGGAGCTGAGAAACAGGAAAGGTATGGCCACATTAGTGGGATTGTATTACAGACCACCCAATAGTCAACGAGAATTGGAAGAGCAAATCTGCAGAGAGATAGCAGGCAACTGCAGGAAACATAAAGTTGTGGTGGTAGGGGATTTTAATTTTCCATATATTGATTGGGACTCCCATACTGTTAGGGGTCTAGATGGTTTAGAGTTTGTAAAATGTGTTCAGGAAAGTTTTCTAAATCAATATATAGAGGGACCAACTAGAGGGGATGCAATATTGGATCTCCTGTTAGGAAACGAGTTAGGACAAGTGACAGAAGTTTGTGTAGGGGAGCACTTTGGTTCCAGTGATCATAACACCATTAGTTTCAATTTGATCATGGACAAGGATAGATCTGGTCCTGGGGTTGAGGTTCTGAACTGGAAGAAGGCCAAATTTGAAGAAATGAGAAAGGATCTAAAAAGCATGGATTGGGACAGGTTGTCCTCTGGCAAAGATGTGATCGGTAGGTGGGAAGCCTTCAAAGGAGAAATTTTGAGAGTGCAGAGTTTGTATGTTCCTGTCAGGATTAAAGGCAAAGTGAATAGGAATAAGGAACCTTGGTTCTTAAGGGATATTGCAACTCTGATAAAGAAGAGGGAGTTGTATGACACGTATAGGAAACGGAGTAAATAAGGTGCTTGAGGAGTATAAGAAGTGCAAGAAAATACTTAAGAAAGAAATCAGGAGGGCTAAAAGAAGACATGAGGTTGACTTGGCAGTCAAAGTGAAGGATAATCCAAAGAGCTTTTACAGGTATATTAAGAGCAAAGGGATTGCAAGGGATAAAATTGGTCCTCTTGAAGATCAGAGTGGTTGGCTATGTGCGGAACCAAAGGAAATGGGGGAGATCTTAAATAGGTTTTTTGCGTCTGTATTTACTAAGGAAACTGGCATGAAGTCTATGGAATTAAGGGAAACAAGTAGTGAGATCATGAAAACTGTACAGGTTGAAAAGGAGGAGGTCCTTGCTGTCTTGAGGGAAATTAAAGTGGATAAATCCCCGGGACCTGACAGAGTGTTCCCTCGGACCTTGAAGGAGACTAGTGTTGAAATTGCAGGGGCCCTGGCAGAAATATTTAAAATGTCGCTGTCTACGGGTGAGGTGCCAGAGGATTGGAGGGTGGCTCATGTTGTTCCGTTGTTCAAAAGAGGATCGAAAAGTAATCCGGGAAATTATAGGCCGGTAAGTTTAACATCGGTAGTAGGTAAGTTATTGGAGGGAGTTCCCAAGAGACAGAATCTACAAGCATTTGGATAGACAGGGACTTATTAGGGAGAGTCAACATGGCTTTGTGCATGGTAGGTCATGTTTGACCAATCTATTGGAGTTTTTTGAGGAGGTTACCAGGAAAGTGGATGAAGGGAAGGCAGTGGATATTGTCTACATGGACTTCAGTAAGGCCTTTGACAAGGTCTCGCATGGGAGGTTAGTTAGGAAAATTAGTCGCTAGGTATACATGGAGAGGTGTAAATTGGATTAGACACTGGCTCAATGGAAGAAGCCAAAGAGTGGTAGTAGAGAATTGCTTCTCCGAGTGGAGGCCTGTGACTAGTGGTGTGCCACAGGGATCAGTGCTGGGTCCATTGTTATTTGTCATCTATATCAATGATCTGGATGATAATGTGGTAAATTGGATCAACAAATTTGCTGATGATACAGAGATTGGAGGTGTAGTAGACAGTGAGGAAGGTTTTCAGAGCCTGCAGAGGGACTTGGACCAGCTGGAAAAATGGGCTGAAAAATGGCAGATGGAGCTTAATACGGACAAGTGTGAGGTATTGCACGTTGGAAGGACAAACCAAGGTAGAACATACAGGGTTAATGGTAAGGCACTGAGGAGTGCAGTGGAACAGAGGGATCTGGGAATACAGATACAAAATTCCCTAAAAATAGCATCACAGGTAGATAGGGTTGTAAAGAGAGCTTTTGGTACATTGGCCTTTGTTAATCAAAGTATTGAGTATAAGAGCTGGAATGTTATGATGAGGTTGTATAAGGCATTGGTGAGGCCGAATCTGGAGTATTATGTTCAGTTTTGGTCACCAAATTACAGGAAGGATATAAATAAGGTTGAAAGAGTGCAGAGAAGGTTTACAAGGATGTTGCCGGGATTTGAGAAACTGAATTACAGAGAAAGGTTGAATAGGTTAGGACTTTATTCCCTGGAGCGTAGAAGAATGAGGGGAGATTTGATAGAGGTATATAAAATTATGATGGGTATAGATAGAGTGAATGCAAGCAGATTTTTTCCACTGAGGCAAAGGGAGGAAAAAAACCAGAGGACATGGGTTAAGGGTGAGGGGGGGAAAAGTTAAAAGGGAACATTAGGGGGGGCTTCTTCACACGGAGAGTGGTGGGAGTGTGGAATTAGCTGCCAGACGAGGTGGTAAATGTGGGTTCTTTTTTAACATTTAAGAATAAATTGGATAGATACATGGATGGGAGGTGTATGGAGGGATATGGTCCGTGTGCAGGTCAGTGGGACTAGGCTGAAAATGGTTCGGCACAGCCAAGAAGGGCCAAAAGGCCTGTTTCTGTGCTGTAGTTTTTCTAAGGTTTCTATGGTTTCTAACTTGCTTTCTGTGGGCAAGCCAGTTCTGGATCCACAAAGCAATATCCTCTGGGATCCCATGCCTGCTTACTTTCTCAATAAGCCTGGTAAGGGGTACCTTATCAAAAGCCTTGTTGAAATCCATATACACTACATCTACTGCTCTACCTTCAATTTGTTTAGTCACATCCTCAAAAAATTCAATCAGGCTCGTAAGGCACGATCTGTCTTTGACAAAGCCATGCTGACTATTCCTAATCATATTATGCCTCTCCAAATGTTTATAAGTCCTGCCTCTCAGGATCTTCTCCATCAACTTACCAACCACTGAAGTAAGTCTCACTGGTCTATAATTTCCTGGGTTATCTCTTCTCCCTTTTTTGAATAATGGAACAACATCCACAACCCTCCAATCCTCCGGAACCTCTCCCGTCCTCATTGATGATGCAAAGATCATCGCCAGAGGCTCAGCAATCTCCTCCCTCACTTCCCACAGTAGCCTGGGGTACATCCCATCCAGTCCCGGTGACTTATCCAACTTGATGTTTTCCAAAAGCTCCAGCACATTCTCTTCCTTAATATCTACATGCTCAAGCTTTTCAGTCCACTGCAAGTCATCCCTACAATCTTCAAGATCCTTTTCCGTAGTGAATACTGAAGCAAAGCATTCATTAACTACTTCTGTTATCTCCTCCGGTTCCATACACAGTTTTCCCCTGTCACACTTGATTGGTCCTGTTCTCCCATGTCTTATCCTCTTGCTCTTCACATACTTGTAGAATGCCTTGGGCTTTTCCTTAATCCTGTCCGCCAAGGCCTTTTCATGGCCCTTTCTGGCTCTCCTAATTTCTTTCTTAAACTCCTTCCTGCTAGCCTTATAATCTTCTAGATCATTGTCATTACCTAGTTTCATCAGATTCATTCTCCTCCAGCCCTTGACCTTTCCCACCCACCTGCCTTCACCTATCACCTTCCAGCTAGCCTCCCTCCCCTCACCCACCTTTTTATTCAGGTGTCTATTTCCCCCCCCCCCCCACCCCCAGTCCTGAAGAAGGATCTTGGCCTGAAATGTCAACTACTCACTCATTTCCATAGATGCTGCCTGACCTGCTGAGTTCCTTCAGCATTGTGTGTGTGTGTCGCTTTATGGTTGTTGCTGGTTTCCTCCTGTGCCTCAACCTTAGAGTGTATGCTCACAGAAATCTGTGTCACGCCGCTGTTGGTGCTGGTCCTGACGCTGGCGATGTGTCAATACAGTGGAAGCCAGCCTTGTGGAACTGTGGTTTACTGAACATGGCACTTGCCCTCTTGAGTTTTGCCAACATGTGCGTGCAACAGAAGGAGTCTTTGTGGTGTTGTGTTTAGACAGCAACTTGAGCCCTTGGTCTGTGAACCATCATTAAACGTTACTTCATGGCCTTTAAAACCAAGTAATCTGAACTACCCCTCTGCTGGCAAGCGCACTTCACTTCAGAGAGACAGATTTACTTTCAGTTATTAACGTGCAGAATTGCAGCCGCTGAATTTAATATCAGAAACAGAACACATCAAAGTGAGCACCTTTGACTGAAGTCTAGGATGAGGTTCTTTTATTTGTGTTTGTACTACCCTCAGTGAGGTGTTGTAACATCAACTGTCCAGCCAGCCAAGCCTCATTCGAAGGTGACACGAGAGTCAGGGTCAGGGTATAGGGTCCTGCCTCCTTGGGTTTACTGCGGACTCAATGGCTTTGGCATTGTGAGTAAGGAGTGAAAGACAACAAAATACCATGCTGTCACAGCGTTGTTCCATTCACACAAGTGAATAAACGCAGATAAGTAAGAACTTAGTTAAGTTTCCTGCAGGTAAATATAAGATTCTGACTAGTAAATGCTACAGGTAAATTGTATGTATTGAGGCTGATTTATACTTTTGCGTCAAATGGACGCCGTAACCTACGCAAGTGGCCTACGCGTGTTGTGAACATTTATACTTGTGCATTGGTGTGTCTGCGTCGCTCTGCAATTCGGGCACGTCACGCATACTCACACACCAGCCCGTGCAAGGCTTCATGGTCATGGTAATCTTTCTCGGGGTAAACAAGTTTAAAGCGAGCGTCCTTTTTCGTAAAAGCGAAATGTGTCCTGCATAATTTTGGAGGTCTGTAAAGCTTTATGGAAAGCATTGCAGCCAGAGTTCCTTCCCTGCGTTTCAGTCACCCAATGGGAAGCTATTGCAGCGTAGGAGGAAATGCAATGCTACCAAGCGGACCAATCACAGTTGTTGCGGTCTGCGTTGCCGCGACACGTAGTTACATTTTGGGAGAGGTGCGCATCAAGCTACGGCGTAGGGATCCGCGTAGGCTCTGCGTAGGGTTCGCGGCTACACTGTAATAACGGCGTCAAATTGACACAGAAGTATAAATCAGCCTTAAATCTTAAGTATCTATGTTAGTAACTAATAAACTCAAAAATAATATTCTATTTCAGCAAATAGAACGATTTAAGGATAGTCAGCATGGCTTCATGAGTGGTAGATCATTCTAAACAATCTTATAAAGTTTTCCGAGGAAGTTACCAGGAAAGAGGCTGAAGGGAAGGCAATGGATGTTGTCTATATGGACTTTAACAAGGTATTTGAGAAGATCTCTCATGGGAGGTTGGTCAGAAAGGTTCAGTTGCTCCGCATTCAGGAATAGGTAGTAAATTGGATTAGACATTGGCTTTGTGGGAGATGATTACCTCTGACTGGAGACCTGTGACTAGTGTTGTGCCACAGGGATCAGTGCTGAGTTCTTTGTTTGTCATCTGTATCAATGATCTGGATGATAATGTGGTCAACTAGATCAGTTGATAATGTGGTAAACTGAATTACACCCCATGATTGGTGTAGTGGACAACGAGGAAAGCAATCATGGCTTGCAGAGGATCTGCATCAGCTGGAAAAATGGTAGATGGAATTTAATGCAGACAAGAGTGAGGTTTTGCACTTTGATAGGACCCAACTAGGGTAGGTCTTTCACAGTGAAGGGTAGGGCATTGAGGACTGTGGTAGAATGAAGGGATCTGAGAATACAGGTCCATGATTCATTGAAAGTGGTGTCACAGGTAGAGAGGGTCATAAAGAAAGTTTTTGGCACTTGGCCATTGTAAATCCAAGTATTGAGTACAGGAGATGGATGTTATGTTGAAGTTGTATAAGACATTGGTGAGGCCTAGTTTGGAATATTGTGTGAAGTTTTGGTCACCTACCTACAGGGAAGATGTAAACAAGGTTGAAAGAGTACAGAGAAAATTTACAAGGGTGTTGTTGAGTCTGGAGCACCCGAGTTATAAGACAAGATTGAATAGGTTCTTTAGAATGTAGATGATTGAGAGGAGATCTGATAGAGCTATACAAAGTTATGAGGGATATAGATAGGGTAAACGAAAGCAGCCTTTTTCTACTGAGGTCCCGTGGGACTAGAACCAGACATCATGGGTAAGGGAGAAAGATGAGAAGTTTAAGGGGAACAGGAGGGGAAACTTCTTCACTCAGATGGTTGTGAGAGTGTGGAATGAATTGTTAGCACAAGTGGTGCATGTGAGCTCGATTACAGCTTTAAGAGAAGTTTGGATAGGTACGTGGATGGTAGGCTATGGAGGGCTATGGTCCTGGTGCAGGTCAGTGGGAGTAGGCAGTTTAAATGGTTTCAGCAAGGACTAGATGGGCAAAAGGTCTGTCTGTGCTGTACTTTTCTATGGCTCTATGACTAAAATCTTATTGATACTTTTAGATTAACTTCTAAACAATATAACATCAACTTACAAGCAATGCTTCTGCTGGGGAAGCAACAGGAGATGACTTACTTAGCTCCTAACATAAACCTCTGGCCGTCTGCCAACCAATGTGCTTTCCAACTTATTACTTTCTGACTGCGCAGTAAGTGACCTAATACAGATCTGAAACTGCTCATTTCTAAATAAAACCTGAATGTGCTTAATCACATAGTAAAAACAAACCAGTTGCCCGAAGGGCAGGACCATGCATGTTAGGTTGGCCCGGATTAAATTAATTAGAATTTAGGAATGCCTTGTGGGAGATTTATTTCTGAGTTCAGTTACAACCTACAGCTTAAAAACTCCAAGGCACAGCCAGTAAATATTGACCAAGCTGGCACCGTAGTATAGTGGTTAGCTTAAAGCTATTACAACACCAGGGACTTGGGTTCAATTTCTGTTGTTTTTAAGGAGTTTGCACACCCTCCCTGTGACTGCCTGGACTGCCCCTGAGTGCTCTGAAAAATCCTACGAAATGTAGTGGATTTGACCCAGTGCATCACGAGTAAAGCCCTTTCAACCATTGAGCACATCGACATGAAATGCTATCATAGGAAAGCAGCATTCATCATCAAAGATCCTCACCACCCAGGCCATGCTCTTTTCTCACTGCTTCCATCAGGTAGAAGGTACAGGAGCCTCAGGACTCACACTACCAGGTTCAGGAACAGTTACTACCCCTCAACCATCAGGCTCTTGAACCAAAGGGGAGAACTTCTCTTGTCCCATCATTGAAATATTCCTACAACTAATGACCTCACTTTATCTCATGTTCTCATTATTTATTGCTATTTCTTTATATTTGCATTTGCACAGTTTGTTGTCTTCTGCACTCTGGGTGATCTGTCATTGATCCTGTTACAGTTACTATTCTGTAGATTTGTTGAGTGTGCCGCAGGGAAGTGAGTCTCAGGGTTGTATATGGGGACATAGATGTGCTTTGATAATAAAGTTTACTTTGAACTTTTCCTCTTGCATCCAAAGGATGTACAGGTTAGTAGGTTGATTGATTACATGGGTATAATTGGCTGGTGCAGGCTTGTGGACTTAAGACCTATTATCATGTGTATCAGAATAGGTTTAATATCACCGGCATATGTTGTCAAATTTGTTATATTTGTGGCAGCAGTACAATGCAATTCATCAGAAATATAAAGAAACTGAATAAGTATATATGTATATTAAATAAAAATAACTAGTACAAAAACAGAAATTTAAAAAAGTAGTGAGGTAGTGTTCATGGGTTCGATGTCCATTCAGAAATCGGATGACAGAGGGGAAGAAGCTGTTCCTGAATCGTTGAGTGTGTGTCTTCAGGCTCCTGTACCTCCTCCCTGATGGTAGCAATGAGAAGAGGGCATGACCTGGGTGATGGGGTCCTCAATGATGGATGCTGCCTTTTTGAGGCACTGCTCCGTGAAGATGTTTTGGATACTTTGGGGGCTGGTACCCATGATGGAGCTGAGTAATTTTACAACTTCCTGCAACTTCCATGCTGTGCATTGCCCACTCCCCAATACCAGACGGTGATACAGCTATCAGAATGCTCTCCATGGTACATCTGTAGAAGTTAACACCCAGAAACTTGAAAACTGCTCACTCTTTCTACCTTTGATCCCTTTGAGGACTGGTGTGAGTTCCCTCGCCTTGCCCGTTCTGAAGTCCACAATCAGCTCTTTGGTCTTGCTGACGTTGAGTGCCAGGTTGTTGCTGTGGTACCACCCAACTAGGTGGTATACCTCGCTCCTGTACACCCTCTCATCACCATCTTGAGATTCTGCCGACGATGACTGTATCATCAGCAAATTTATAGTTGTTGGCATTTGAGCTGTGCCTTGCCACACAGTTTTGGCTGTAGGGAGAGTATCACTAAAGGTTGTATCTCTAAATACAATAAATAAAAGCCTCGAAGGTGAGGTGTGAGCAGCCACCTGGAACTACTGCAGTCTTCCCACTCTGTTCCTGGGGAGGGAGTATCAGAGCTGCCATGAATAAAGGAAGTGATACATTTCCTGAGTAGCTCCAGCAATCCAAAGACGTACCGATTAGTAGTTTAAATGGTCATGATAAATTTTCCCATGATTAGGCTCGGGTTAAATTGGGGGATTGCAAGTCGAAGAGCCCAAAGTGCCCATTCTGTGCTGTATCGCGATGGTTCAATTTAATATCGCAGAATGTATACAGTATACAATCTGAAATTCTTACTCTTCACAGACATCCACGAAACAGTAAAAAAAAGCCCCAAAGAATGAATGACAGAATAACGTTAGAACCCCAATGTCCCCCCCCACATATACATAACTACAAAAGCATCAACCCCCAACATCCACCACGCATGTAACAGCAGAGCCCCCAGAGGCCATGATCTCGAGTCCATCAAAAACTGCTGTCCATCCCAACACTTCAGCAGCTCAGACAGGCTGTCTCTCACTTGTGAGGCAGAGAGAGATGTCGCTCCTACAATAATGAGAGGGAGACCAACAGCTCGCTTTTCTGGTATTACAATCTGCTGCGTCGCTTGTCTGAGCCGCCTGACTGGAGGACCAATGGACTGTCGTTCACCATCGAAAGTGAGAGAGAGCAGGGAGCTCCAACAGTTACACACACTCCCTGCTGTTGCAATGTTTCAGTCTCCTGAGATGCTTCAGTCAGTGACATTGGCAAGGAATCGGTTCAATCACAGGGCCGCACTCCAAAGGCGCAGGATTTCCAGGCTGCACCTGGAGATTATGAGACGCCAGGCCACCCTGAGAGCGGGAACCCACTGTCCGCGAAGAACTGTAGTTGGAGCTACAGCTGTAGATCTTGGACTCCAACAGGACCCCAACCATCTTAAAAAGAAACAAAAACAGACTTGAGAAGAGAATAAATTAAACCATTTCGCGGACCAACTGGAAGAAGTCTCCCAGGTCCACAAAGACTTCTGGTACCATCTTTAGCTCCTCCCACTCCAATAAAATAAAATACAAATAAAGTGTGCCATATATCTCGTTAGTACACCCAACACATGTCGAATGCCACAGTGGAATTTTGTTTAATATGTTTAGATTCAATGGAGGAAAGAAAACTCCTGTTACCCAGTCAGTTCAGCTTGTACTGGACTGAACTTAATGCCAACTGTAACTTCAAGAACTGGAGTTTTCGACTTTCTCGTACTTGAGGCCTTCAAGCATCAAAGAGCACCTTATAGCCACCGAGTTCTGAGTGCAGCTTGGAGGTGAAGCTGTTGACCTCACAATCTACTTGGTTATGGTCCTTGCACCTTATTGTTTGCCTGCACTGCACTTCCTCTGTACGTTATTCTGCATATATTTGTAGCCTTCTGTGGTATTGCCTCAATGCACAGTTGTGGAGTTCATCGGTATGGATGGCATGCAAAGCAAACTCTTTCACAGTACCTACGTTCACTCTTTCGTTACGTGTCATGTGACGGGGCAATCTGGTCTTTCCTTGACTGTGATTGTTCTTGGCAATTTTTTCTACACAAGTGGTTTACCATTGTCTTCTTCTGGGCAGTGTCTTTACAAGACGGGTGACCCCAGCCATTGTCAATACTCTTCAGAGATTGTCTGCCTGGTGTCAGTGGTCACATGACCAGGACTTGTGATCTGCACCAGCTGCTCAAACGACCGTCACCACCTGCTCCCATGGTCACCTGACCCTGATCGGGGGGGGGGGGGCTAAGCAGGTGCGACACCTTGCCCAAGGGTGACCGGCAGGCTAGCAGAGGGAAAGAGTGGCTCACACCTCCTTTGGTAGAGATGTGCGTCCACCTCACCACCCATATTATTATCACAGTACCTATGTGTAATAATAATACAATCAATGTACCAATTTAATTTATCAATTGAGGGCATAGTTACGTAGTAATAAACTATTAGACTAGTAATGCAGAGATCTGGTCAAAAAGCTCCATAATGAGCTAAATCCCAAAAGAGCAGTTGCAGAAACTTTTTCAATTGGTTGAGTTTTTTACAGACACATCCACCTGGCTCCTGATGTCCTTTACGGAAGATGACTTGCTCTCCTGGCCCAGTCTGGTCTGTGCGTGACTTCATATCATTACCTGTTGATTGAAAGCCGGATTTCCAAACTGGACCAAAAGCCACCCAGTGACATCAGACATCCAGTTGTTTACAGTCAAATGACCTTGCCTAGTGTCTCAGGGCTGGGTGTGTCTGCACCCTGGCACTCCTCTGCCACCTGTCCCATACCCTTCGTCGTTTATTGATCGTTACAGAATGTCTCTCTGGTGCTTCCCACTCCCTCCCCTCTCCCTTCCCCTTTTCCCAACCATGATTCCCCTCTCCCTGTCCCCTTCCCACTCTCAGTCCACAATAGAGACCCATATCAGAATCAGGTTTATCATCACTCACATATGTCGTGAAATGTATTGTTTTTTTTGTGGCAGCAGTACAGTGCAATACATAAAATTACTACAGTTCTGTGCAAAAGTCTTAGGCAACCTAGCTATATATAGTCAAAGATTCAAAGTACATTTATTATCAAAGTATGTATACAGAATACAACTCTTGAGACTCATCCTTCCACAGGTAGCCACGAAACAAAGAAACACCATGGAGCGTGTTGAAGAAAACATTAAACACCCCAACGTGCGAAAAAACGAGCAAAAAGTGAGTGGACTGCACATAGAACATGCAGACAAGTGTGAGGTGTTGCACTTTGGTAGGACCAACCAGGGTTGGCCTTACACGGTGAACAGAAGGGTACTGAGGAGTGTGGTAGAATAAAGGGATCTGGAATACAGGTCCATATTTCATTGAAAGTGGCATCACAGGTAGACAGGGTTGGAAAGAAAGCTTTTGGCACATTGGCCTTCATATGTCAAAGTGTTGAGTACAGGAGATCGGATGTTATGTTGAAGTTTATAAGTCGTTGGTGAGGCCTAATTTGGAGTATTGTGTGCAGATTTACCTGCAGGAAAGATGTAAATAAGGTTGAAAGGGTACGGAGAAAGTTTACAAGTTTGTTGCTGGGTCTGGAGGACTCGAGTTATATGGAAAGATTAAATAGGTTAGGGCTTTATTCCTTGGAATATAGGAGATAGAGAGGGGATTTGATAGAGGTATATAAAATTGAGGGGTATAGGTAGGGTAAATACAAGCAGGATTTTTCCATTGAGGTTTTGTGAGACCACAACTTGTGGTCATGGGTTAAGGGTGAAAGGTTAAAAGCGCAATGAGAACATGAGGGGAATTTGTTTTTGGTCAGGGCCGGGAGAGTGTGGACTGGCTGGTGGAAGGTAGTACGTGCAAGCTGGATGTCAGTGTTTAAGGAAGGGTAC
Source organism: Mobula birostris (assembly GCF_030028105.1). Classification (NCBI taxonomy): domain Eukaryota; kingdom Metazoa; phylum Chordata; class Chondrichthyes; order Myliobatiformes; family Myliobatidae; genus Mobula; species Mobula birostris. The sequence goes on along the minus strand of NC_092391.1, from coordinate 58,627,262 downwards.
ATGGATGGGAGGGGTATGGAGAGCAGGTCGATGGGGTTGGGCAGTTTAAATGGCTCAGCACAGAGTAGATGGGCCGAAGGTGCTGGTTCTGTGCTGTACTTCTCTGTGACACTATGACTCTAATATCAAACACCAGAACAAGAGACCAGTAGTGTTCAGTTCAGTGTGGTGTTGCTGGGCCACTGCAGGCTGAAGAGCCATTCCTCACAGAAACGATCGTCTTGCTCAAACTGCTCAAAACCAGGGGGTAAGAAAAGAGTAACCGGCACCCTGGAACACATGCAACTTGAACCTCAAAGTATAGTGCCTAAGACCTTAAACGAGAAAATCTGCAGATGCTGGAAGTCCGAGCAACACACACACAATGCTAGAGGAACTCAGCAGGCCAGGCAGCATCTATGGGAAAGTACAGTCGATGTTTCAGGCTGAAACTCATCTCCAGTCCTGCAGAAGGGTTTCAGCCTGAAATGTCAAATGTACTTTTTTTCCATAGATGCTGCCTGGCCTGCTGTTCCACCAACATTTTGTGTGTGTTGCCTAAGATCTTTGTAGACTCCTGTATTTATTGTGTGTTTATATTATATATGTGCTCTTTATCTTAAAATTGTTGTTGTGATGTGTCTAGTGTAGTGGGTATTGCTTGTCGCTCTCACTTTCAGCTTCCACCGCTGGCTTGCAGTGTTGTGAAAGGGAGAGCTGAATGTGTAAATCTCTCCCTGCCAATACATAGCCTCTCCAACAGTAAGTCTCGTGAAGTGCCTCCTTGCTGGTGACACATGGAAAGTGAATTCCTCTTGGGCTCAGGCTGAACTATAGAGGATGGCAGGAGGTCGGGCCCCGGCACACTTCGCACGCAGGCCCACCAGTGTGTGGACATGCCCTGGTGCTTGTGAATCAGATCCCCAGCTATGGGTAATTTGCTTCACTGCCCTGTGGGCAGCCTCAGGAAAGACGAAGGCCACGGGTGTAAAGCCAGTCATCAAATCTGAAATGGAGCCCCTTAAGGCGGTTGGACATTATTGAACATCCTTCCGGCAGTTCCTGCAGCCAAGCTGGTACCAAACATATTGCTTCATAAACTTTCCTTTGGACTACACTGGTGAAGACGAGAGGGGGATCTTAATGACTGGGTATCTCAGGTGGATAGGGAAGTTAAAGAAAGCTTATGGGTGTTAGCTTTCATAAGTCCAGGGATAGAGTTTAAGAGTCGCGATGTAATGATGCAGCTCTATAAAACTCTGGTTAGGCCACACTTGGAGTACTGTGTCCAGTTCTGGTCGCCTCACTGTAGGAAGGATGTGGGAGCATTGGAAAGGGTACAGAGGAGATTTACCAGGATGCTGCCTGGTTTAGAGAGTATACATTATGATCAGAGATTAAGGAAGCTAGGGCTTTACTCTTTGGAGAGAAGGAGGATGAGGGGAGACATGATAGAGGTGTACAATAAGAGGAATAGGTAGAGTGGATAGCCAGCGTCTCTTCCCCAGGGCACCACTGCTCAATACAAGAGGACATGGCTTTAAGGTAAGGGGTGGGAAGTTCAAGGGGAAGGTTTTTTACTCAGAGAGTGGTTGGTGCGTGGAATACACTGCCTGAGTCAGTGGTGGAGGCAGATACACTAGTGAAGTTTAAGAGACTACTAGATAGGTATATGGAGGAATTTAAGGTGGGGTCTTATATGGGAGGCAGGGTTTGAGGGTCGGCATAACATTGTGGGCTGAAGGGCCTGTACTGTGTTGTACTTTTCTATGTTCTAATACCTTCCACCCAGACTTGTGATGATCATCATCACCCATTGTCCTTCGAGACAGATGGATACCAACCATCTTGGTGGGTGGGGGTGTGTGTGTGTGTGTGTGCGTGCGTGTGCGCATGTATGTGTATGTGTTGCATTGGATCCGGAGTAACAGTTATTTCATAATTGCTGGAGTTAAAGACCAGAGGATGCCCCCTCGGAAAAGCGGGACATCCATTTAGAACAGAGGTGAGGAATTTCTTTAGCCAATGGGTGGTGAGTCTGTGGAATTCGTTGCCACAGATGGTTGTGGAGGCCAAGTCATTTGGTGTATTTAACGCAGGTTGATATATTCTCGATTAGCCAAGGCATGAAGGGATACGGGAGAAGGCAGGAGATTGGGGCTGAGAGGAAAATGGATCAGCCATGATGAAATATAGAGCAGACTCGATGGGCCAAATGGCCTAATTCTGCTCCTGTATCTTATGGTCTTATTGAGTATGCCCATAAGAAAGTGACTCTCGCGGTTGTATATGGTGACATGTATGTACATTGATAATGGTTTACTTTGAACGCTGAACTTTGAATGTATATACTGCTATGTTCCTGCAGTCCAGTGTGGAGGAGGGAAAGGAAAGGTCAAAGATGTGAATTTGTTCCCTGTGGGTGTTTGTGTGGGATAACATGACTCCTGGCTCATGGATATCAAGTTAAGGGAAGCTATAGTTGCTCAGACCCCATCCCAGGGTGGCCAGAACTTTTCAGTGGAGCCCATCGGCGTCCGGAGGAGAGTGGCCACAGCTACACCTCGAGGTCCTGGATTTTGAGGAGGATTGTTTCAAGGTTCAAGTTCAAAGTAAATAGGTGACCCAGTAGCATAGTGGTTAGCACACCACTATTACAGCAACAGTAACTAGGGTTCAATTCCCGCCACTGCCTGTAAGGAGTTTGAACATTCTCCCTGTGACCGTGTAGAATTCCTCCGGGTGCTCTGATTTCCTCCCACAGTCCAAAGACGTACTGGTTAATAAGCTAATTGAACTGGAATGGCCTATTACTATGCTGTATCTAAATTAAAAAAATAAATTTGTTATCAGTGTACATATGTATTACCATGTACAACCATGAAATTCATTTGCTTGCAGGCATTTACAGGGAAAAAAGAAATACAATAGAATTCATGAAGAACTAGACGTTAACAAGGACTGACAAACAACCAGTCTGCAAAAGAGGACAAACTGTGAAAATAAAATTAATTCTGAGAGCATGAATTGTGGAGTCCTTGAAAGCGAGTCCACAGGTGATAGTCAGTTCAGTGTTGAGGTGAGTGATTCAGGAGCCTGATCTTTGAAGGGTAATAACTGGTTGTGTGGGACCAAAGGATTCTCTACCTCCTGCCTATGATAGTAATGGGAAGAGGGAATGGCCATCAGACTTCAATCTCTTTGGATGGGTGGTCTTCTGAGAGATGCCCCTAATGGTGAGGCACAGAGTAGTTTTCCTTTACACCAGGTAGCAGCTTGGTTTTTAAAATTTGCAACCTTTATTTTCAAACCCCTCCATGACCCCTGCACAGGAACGCTGCCCCTCCCCACACACCCCATCTCTGCATCACCAATTCTGGTCCCTTTTGTATCCATGGTTTATCGTGCCCTGCTTTTGACGGCCATTCTTCACTTCCTGAGCTCTGGAATTCTCCCTAAACCCCTCTGTCTCTCCAGATACATCATCTGGATTACTGTGTGCATCTCAGTTTTTAAAAAAAAGTGCCGTTTAAAGAAATTAGCTTTATTTGGTGCATGTATATGAAAATGCATCATATACATCAATGACCAGCGCAGTGCTGGGGGCAAACTTCTGTCACCAACATAGTGTGCCCACAACTTATTAACCCTAGCCCGTGTGTCTTTGGAACTGGAACACCAGGAGGAAACCCATGGGGTCACGCTGAACACGTACAAATTCTTAACAGACAGTGGCAGGAATCGAACCCGGGTCACTGATACTGTAAAGTGTCAGCTGCTATGTTATCATACTAACTTTAATTTGGGTGAATCCCACTTCCCCTTTCTCTAAGGATAATGGGCTGCCGCCTTTTTCCTCCTAATGTTCAAGGGAAAAAAAACCCGATCTCATTAACCCTGGTGTGACTCTGCCTGTTTGTTGGCTTGGTGAAGCAGTTAACTGGTTACTGTCACTGATTGGAGGTGGTGTCCCTCCACACTTGACGTGTTGGACAGGTCTGGCGCAGGTAGACCACCCAGGACTTGTGCTCGCTCTGGTTTGGCTGAGTGCCGACAGAGGACACACTGTTTCAGAAACAGTGGAATGTTTTTCAAGGCCTCTGCTGCTCGCAGATGAGAAACAGACCGAACTGATTTCTATTTGCTCAGCTTGTTTTCGAAATGTAGGATCGCCAGGGCTGGTTATTATCTCGGCAAGATCAGAGAGCACACGAATTTCTCGTTGAAGTCAGCCGTTTTAATGTGGCGACAAATGGTTTAATTTAGAAGGAGACTTTGAAGGAACTCTGGTGTGCTTTAAGAGTGCAGATGAAAGTTGACATGCTGAGTTTTGGTCTTGTAGGTTTCCCACCACATCTGTCACATCTGGTAGTCGTAAACTCCTTAAGTACGGTGACATTTTTAAAATAACTTTTTTTTTGTGTGGGGAAATGTCAGTAGTTTCAAAATGGTTTGTCTTGCAGGTTTGTGTGAGTTTATACCTTTGCCTGTGTGGTAACAGAGCATTGCCCAGGTTACTGGCTACGCATGAAGGGTGGCATTAGTGCACATGCGCCGGTCGTGCGTGCAGCCTGTTACAGTTGCTCCATCTAGTTTTCTTACTTTTCTTACTTTTTAAACTTTTTTAACTTAGGTTATTTATTGTATTTTTTTTCATGGTAACACGTTGAAGCTGCACCCTCTCTAACGTGCTGGTGGAGAGAGTTTTATTTGGGTTTTCAGCGCTGGAAATGGTTACATTCGGACACATCTCATTAGCGGGGCAGCAGTATAGTCACATTGATTATTCCATGGACCAGCTGATTGCGCTTATGCCGGCCGGTTTAGCGAACAGAGTGGCGGACACCCCTGCTGAAATCTGGAGGAAAACACACAGAGGATGTAGAGGGGGATCAAAAAGGCGAGGGAAGAGGACCGGGTGGAGACGACAGAGGCTTATGGAGAAGAGAAGTTATAAGCCGTGTCTCCCCTCTCTCATTATGGGCAATGTGAGATCGCTGGGTAATAAAATGGACAAGTTGACAGCGCATGTCAGGAGTCAGAGAACATTTTGGGAGTGCAATGTTATGTGTTTTACTGAAACGTGGCTGCACGAGGACATACCCGATCAAAACGTTTCCATAGAGGGCTTCCAGACCGTTCGGGCTGACCAGAATGGCACTGAGAGCGGTAAACGTAAAGGAGGGGGGCTTGCTGTTCTGGTAAACAACAGATGGTGCAGTCCTGGTCATAGTACGATCAAGGAACGTGTTTGTAGCCCGGATACTGAACTTTTTGCTGTTGGACTCCGGCCATATTACTCGCCAAGGGAAATCTCACATGCAATTGTGGTTGTTGTGTACATCCCTCCCTCTGCCAACCGGACGTTGGCGTGTAACATCATTTACACCATCATAGTCAGATTACAATCCCAGCACCCGAGTGCCCTCATTACCATCTCGGGTGACTTCAACCATGTTACCATGGCTAGAACACTGCCCAACTTCACGCAGTATGTGAGCTGTACAACCAGAGGGGAGAGGACTCTGGATTTAATGTATGCTAACATTAAGGATGCATACAGCTCCTCTCTCCTCCCCCCATTGGGAAGGTCAGATCACAACCTGGTGCATCTAAAATCCTGCTACGTGCCTCTGGTGAAGAGTAAACCTGCAACCTTGAGGACAGTGAGGAAATGGTCGGAGGAGGCTTATGAGGCGCTCCAGGGTTGTTTTGAGGTGACAGACTGGCAGGCACTCTGTGAGCCACATGGAGAGGATATTACATCAACTTCTGTGTGGACTGCAATGTTCTGACAAGAACTGTCCTTTGTTATTCAAATAACAAGCCATGGGTAACAAAAGACATTAAGGACATCCTGAATGCTAAAAAGAAGGCGTTTAGAGATGGAAATAGGGAGGAGCTGAGGGCAATACAGAGAGACCTGAAAGCCAGGATCAGGGAGGCTAAAGACAGGTATAGGAGGAAGCTTGAGTGGAAACTCCAGCAGAACAACATGAGAGAGGTCTGGAGGGGGATGAGGACCATCACTGGGTTCCAGCAAACTAGCAACAGAGGAGCTGAAGGCAGTGTGGACAGGGCCAACGAACTTAACCTGTTCTTTAACAGATTTGACATTGTGGCCCCTGCCCATCCCCCATATGAGTCATGTCGGCCTCCAACCAACACATATTCCACTCTCCCCTCCTACCCCTCCTCACAGTCCCCCCACCCTGCTTTCATGACTATACTCCTTCCCCACACGAAACCACCACGGTGGGCTTCATGGCTGAACAGGTGAGAAGATAGCTGAAACATCTCAACCCAAGCAAGGCTGCAGGACCAGATGGTGTCAGTACAAGGGTGCTCAAAGCCTGTGCCCCTCAGCTATGTGAAGTACTTTGCCATGTCTTCAACCTGAGCCTGAGGCTCCGGAGGGTTCTGTGCTGTGGAAGACGTCCTGCCTTGTCCCTGTGCCGAAGACGCCACGCCCCAGCGGCCTCAATGACAACAGACCGGTGGCATTGACCTCCCACATCATGAAGACCCTGGAGAGACTTGTTCTGGAGCTGCTCCGGCCTATGGTTAGGCCACACTTAGATCCCCTCCAGTTCGCCTACCAGCTCCGACTAGGAGTTGAGGATGCCATCGTCTACCTGCTGAACCGTGTCTACGCCCACCTGGACAAGCCAGCGAGCACTGTGAGGGTCATGTTTTTTGACTTCTCCAGTGCGTTCAACACCATCCGGCCTGCTCTGCTGGGGGAGAAGCTGACAGCGATGCAGGTGGATGCTTTCCTGGTGTCATGGATTCTTGATTACCTGACTGGCGGACCACAGTACGTGTGCTTGCAACACTGTGTGTCCGACAGAGTGATCAGCGGCACTGCGGCTCCACAGGGGACTGTCTTGTCTCCCTTTCTCTTCACCATTTACACCTGGGACTTCAACTACTGCACAGAGTCTTGTCATCTTCAGAAGTTTTCGGATGACTCTGCCATAGTTGGATGCATCAGCAAGGGAGATGAGGCTGAGTACAGGGCTACGGTAGGAAACTTTGTCACATGGTGTGAGCAGAATTATCTGCAGCTTAATGTGAAAAAGACTAAGGAGCTGGTGGTAGACCTGAGGAGAGCTGAGGCACCGGTGACCCCTGTTTCCATCCAGGGGGTCAGTGTGGACATGCTGGAGGATTACAAATACCTGGGGATATGAATTGACAATAAACTGGACTGGTCAAAGAACACTGAGGCTGTCTACAAGAAAAGTCAGAGCCTTCTCTATTTCCTGAGGAGACTGAGGTCCTTTAACATCTGTCGGACGATGCTGAGGATGTTGTACAAGTCTGTGGTGGCCAGTGCGATCGTGTTTGCTGTTGTGTGCTGGGGCAGCAGGCTGAGGGTAGCAGACACCAACGGGATCAACAAACTCATTCGTAAGGCCAGTGATGTTGTGGGGATGGAACTGGACTCTCTCACGGTGGTGTCTGAAAAGAGGATGCTGTCCAAGTTGGATGCCATCTTGGACAATGTCTCCCATCTGCTACATAATGTACTGGGTGGGCACAGGAGTACATTCAGCCACAGACTCATTTCACCGAGATGCAACACAGAACTCATTCCTGCCTGTGGCCATCAAACTTTATAACTCCCTGAGCCAATGGGCTGGTCCTGGATTTATTTCCTGACATAATTTACATATTACTATTTAACTATTTATAATGTAACTGTAATGAAAACCAATTTCCCCCAGGATCAATAAAGTATGACTGTGGTCATGTAGTGGTTAGCACAACGCTTTGCAGTACCAACCATCCGGGTTCAATTCCCATCACTGTCAGTAAGGAGTTTGTGTGTTCTCAAGCCCCAGAGGGGCTACTCTGCACTGCATCTCAAAAATAAAAATAAATCAAGGTGTGGCATCACAGTCACGACATGAATGCTCCTGTGGCTGTGAGCACATTTACACCCAAAAAAGGGGAAACGAGGGGTTTTCTTCTCTAGCTGTGAGGAGGGTCCTCCCCGACTTGTCTGTTACACACAAGCCACTGGACTCAAACAAGAGAGGTTCTGCAGATGCTGGAAATCCAGGGCAATGCACCCAAAATGGTGGAGGAACTCAGCAAGTCAGGTAGCATCTATGAAGAGGAACAAGCGATCGACGTGTCAAGCCGAGACCCTCCTTCAGTTCTGGAAAGGAAGGGGAAGCAGCCAGAATAAGAAGGTGGACTGGGAGGGGGAGGACAGCAAGCTGGTAGGTGAGGGGGGAGGATGTGATGAAGTAGGAAGCTGGGAGGTGATAGGTGGAAGAGATAAAGGACTGAAGTAGAAGGAATCTGAACCATGGCAGAAAGAGGAGGAGGAGGGACACCAGAGGGAGACTTTCCCCTCACTTGGTCTCACCCTTTGTGTGATTTTGATCAGGACAGACTGACCCTGCGGCCGGCAGTCAACGAACGACACGGCGCTAAACTGAACTGACCATTCCTAGACTGTTTCAACGACTCTGGTTTGATGTTTTATATTCTGTGTTTTTCACTCATTTTTTTAACCATTTGTGCAATTTGTTCTTTTTGTTTGCATATTGGGTGTTTGAAGTTTTCATTGAACAGGGTTCCTTGGCGTTTCTTTGTTTTGTGACTGTCTGTGAAGAAGATGAATCTCAGGGTTGTAAACTGGATGCATACTTTGATAATGGCATGATAGTGTAGTGGTTAGCACAACGCTTTACAGTACCAGTGACCCGGGTTCAATTCCCATCACATGGTGGTGTCATGGTTAGCACAACGCTTTACAGTACCAGTGACCCGAGTTCAATTCCTGCTGCTGCCTGTAAGAAGTTTGTACATTTTCTCTGTGACCACATGGGTTTCCTCCAGGTGCTCCAGTTTGCTCCCACATTCCAAAGGCGTACTGGTTAGTAGGTTAATTGGTCATTGTACATTGTCCCATAATTAGGCTAGGATTAAATCGGGGGGGGGGGGTTGCTGGGCGATGTGGCATGAAGGGCCTTTACCCCACTGTATGCCAATCAATAAATAAACTTTGAACCTTGAACCTATCACCTGCCAGCTTGTCCCCCTCCCCCTCCCTCTCCCGGCTTCTTCACCCTACCTTTCCAGTCCTGATGAAGGGTCTTGGCCTGAAACGTCGACTGTTTATTCCTCTCCATAGATGCTGCCTGACCAGCACGTTATGTGTGTCCCTCAAGCCACTGGATGCTGGTCTTGTCCGAACTCTGGCCTCCAGCTGGTTCCACTTCACCCAGTTGAGAGAGCACTGGTGATGGAGGGAGTGAGCAGATTGCTTTATCAGTTCTCTCGGTCTCATTACGTGTGTGTTAGTGGTGGCACGAGCTTTGGTGCGGGTAGAATCATTCAGTGAGGGGGCCAGTTCGAAAGGCAGACAAGGAACTTCAGGCACTCCGCTGTCGAAGTTCAAAGTAAGTTTATTATCTGAGTGCGCCTATGTCACCAAATACTTCTCTGAGATTCATTTTCTTGCTGGCATTCACAGTAAATACAAAGAAATAGTTTAAAAAAAATAATAAAAATAAATAAGTAATAAATATTGGGAACATGAGATGATGAGTGCTTGAAAGTGAGTCCGTAGGTTGTGGGAACAGTTCAGTGTTGAGGTGAGTGAAGTTATCACCTTTGGTTCAAGAGCCTGATGGTTGAGGGGTAGTAACTGTTCCTGAACCTGGTGGTGTGAGTCCTGAGGCTCCTGTACCTTCTTCCTGATGGCAGCAGTGAGAAGAGAGCTTGGCCTGGATGGTGGGGGTCTCTGATGGCTGCTGCTTTCCTGCTTACTAACCAGAGTGGAGTTGGCTTTTGTTCTTTATTCTTTGCCACTTATCTCTACTCATCCCACTTGCCTGCATTAATTCCATATCCCTCTATACCAATGGGTGGCATGGTAGGGATATGTCTCTACCAAAGCAGGTTTAAGGTGTTCCTTCCCTCTGCTAGCCTGCAGGTCACCTTTGGGCAAGGTGTAGCACCTGCTTAGCCTCCCCCCCCCCCCCCCCCCCGGATCAGGGTCAGGTGACCATGGGGGCAGGGGGTGATGGTCGTTTGAGCAGCTGGTGCAGATCACAAGTCCTGGTCATGTGACCACTGACACCAGGCAGACAATCTCTGAAGAGTGTTGATAATGGCCGGGGTCACCCGTCATGTAAAGACGCCAAGCGGAAGAAGGCAGTAGCAAACCATTTCTGTAGAAAAATTTGCCAGGAAAGACCAGGATCGCCCTTGTCATACAACACGACACATAACGATGATTTGTAACCAGGTCTGGGTTGGAAGCTGCCACACCACAGGGGAAAATAACAAACTCGGGAACGGTAATGACATTTGTTATTTCGATCTGTCCACCCCCATCAGTCGGGTTAGTCATCAAATTGTTGTGTGTTAAGAGCAGTTCATGGAAGCGATCAGGTTACCTGTCTGTATAAGTTGGAGTGAATTGGCGCTGCGGGGGTGTAATTGCATCACGATGACACAACGGTTGGAGTCATGGGTAGTGTAGAAAGTTGACGTGGGTTACAATGGGACTGCTCTCCTTGTTCTGCTGCTAGTTATTGAGTCTGTTCCTATGTTTACATTTATTTAATCAGAATCAGGTTTAATATCACTGGAATATGTTGTCAAATTCCTAACTTTGCGGCAGCAGTACTATAAAGTACGTGATAAATATGGAGAAAAAAAGCTTACATTATATGTCCAGTAAATAGTTAAGTTAAAATTAGTAATGCAAAAAACAAAAAATGAAAAAGTAGTGAGGCAGTGTTCCTGGTTCAGTGTCCCATTCAGAAGTCGGATGGCAGAGAGGAAGAAGCTGTTCCTGAAATGCTGAGTGTGTATCTTCAGGCTTCTGTACCTCCTTCCTGATGGTAGCAATGAGAACAAGGCATGTCCTGGGTGGCGGGGATCTTTAATGATGGATGCCGCCTTCCTAAGGCACCGATCCTAGAAAACGTCTTGGACACGACAGAAGCTGCTACCCAAGATGGAGCGGACTAATTTTATTAAATTGAATGACTAATTTAAGTTTGATTATTGACATTTGCACATGTGACCATTCTGCTAATTGTTGATTGCTCTTGGCTGTTTGCATGATTGTCTTGTAAATAAGTTTCTATTGTGTTGTCAGTTACTGTATTGTCCTGTGTTTTATGCTTGGTGCCGAACTGCAGTCGATTCTGGTACAAGACCATAAAATATAGGAGCAGAATTGGGCCATTTGGCCCATCGAGTCTGCTCCACCATTTCATCATGGCTGATCCATTTCCCTCTCAGCCCCAATCTCCTGCTTTCTCCCTGTATCCCTTCATGCCCTGACCAATCAAGAATCTATTAACTTCTGTCTTACGTATGCTTAAAGACCGGGCCTCCAAAGTAGCCTGTGGCAATAAATTCCACAGATTCACCACTCTAGCTAGAGAAATTCACATATCACCAGTAAAGCGATTCTGACATGATGCAGAGTTGGGCTGAGAAATGGCAGATGGAATTCAGTCCGCAGTAGTGTGAAGCGATTCGCTTTGGAAGGCCAAGTTTGAAAATGGAAATCAGGATTAATGGCAGGATTCTTAGCAGTCTGGAGTAACAAGGGGCTTGGGGTCCACATCCGTAAATCCCTCAAAGTTTCTGTGAGAGGTGATAGGGTAGTTCGGCGTGTTGGCCTTCGTTAGGGGATTGAGTTCAAGAGCTATGAGGTAATTTTACAGCTCTATAAAGTTCTGGTTAGAAGACCACCAAGTATTGTGCTCATTTCTGCATTTCTGGTCGCCTCATTTTGGAAAGGATATAGGAAAAGTGTAGAGAAGATTTACCAGGATACTGCTTGGATCAGAGAGCATGTCCTGTGATGAAAGGTTGTGTGAGCTAGAGCTTTTTCTCTTTGGAGCGAAGGAGGCTGAGAGGTGACTTCATAAGAAGTGTAAGTGACAGTAAGAAACATTGACAAAGTGGATAGCCAGCACTTTGTTTCCGGGCCAGAAAGAGAGGGCACAATTTTAAGGTGATTGGGGAATGTTTTTTACATGGAGAGCGGTGGGTGAGTGTAACATACTGTCAGGGCTGTGGCAGAGGTAGATACATTAGGTACATTTAAGAGGCTCTCAGATGGGCCCATGGATGGTAGAAAATGGAGGGCTGTATGGAAGGGAAGTGTTGGATTGGTTTTGGAGTCGGTTAAGAGGTTGACACAACATGAGCCGAAGAGCCTGCGCTGTGCTGCCCCACTCTGTCTGCATGTCCATGTCTAACTCTTCCAATATTTTGCCTCTAGGTCTATTATTCTTGCGGTGCTGTGGTCAGTTCTGAGCCTGAAGGGATCATCCTGTCTCCTGGCTTTCCCATGAGGTACGCCGCAGGCACGCACTGCGTCTGGCAGTTCTTCGTCCCGCCTGGAGTTCGTCTCGACTTGGAAGTTTTTGACTTTGACGTGTTTGAGGGCCCAGGCGATGAGGGCCGCCAAGCCCCTGCGACAGAGAGTCAGGAGAAGGGAGACTCCAGTTCAGCTGAGGGTAGGGGTTCAGTGCGGACCCAAGAGTCCCAGAAGCTGCATTCACCCATGAAGGACACCGGTCCTGGTGGGAGAGTCAAGGTCTTGTTGAATGAGATAAATGCGTCAGAATCAAAAGGTTCGAAGGTCGACGTCCTAGGCTCTGCAGACAAACAGACACAGAAAGAGTTGATCAAGGTGTTGCCCCAAATGAACAATTTCTCAGTGAGTGACTCCCCACTTGACGCTGAGTTGGCGACGTCCGCCCTGAGTGTGGCCCCTGCTGACGTCTCAATGTCCAGTACTGAGCAGCAAGGTGGGGAGCAACTGGAAGTGGACCGTCTCGAGCTGCCTGAAGGGGAGGAATCCCCCGGGACAAACGTCCCAGCCTCCGAACCTCCCGAGGTGTGTCCGGACGACGTTCTGTATATTTCCGATCTGATAACTTTCTCCGTCCGTTTCTGCGGTGACAACTCACCGGTGAACAAGACGCTGACCTTCGGCTCTCCCCTGGAGATGGTGGAGGTGGTTGTGGAGCTGATCACCACCACGGACCAGGGCCGAGGCTTTCTGCTGCTCTACCACTTTGAAAATGACCTCGGCAATGACCTCCAGAACCCGCTGAAGGTCAGAGGCCACGACAACCTGATCCATTTCCTGGTCATTGGTGGCATTGCTTTGTTATTGGCCATTCTCCTGACTGCCGTCTGCCGCATCTGGAGGTGAGTTTAAATTCCTCTTGGACCTGTCTATTAACTTCTTTTAAAGTTTGGAGATACAGCATGGGACGGTTGGCTTCAGCACAACGAGCTCCATCGCCCAGCAACCCACCTATTTAACCCCAGGCTAACCACAGGACAATTTACAATGACTGGTTAACCTACTAACTGGTACATCTTTGGACTGTGGGAGGAAACCGGAGCACCTGGAGAAAACCCACATGCTCATGGGTAGGGCGTACAAGCTCCTTACAGAAGATGCCAGAATTGAACTTTGAACTCCAACGCCCCGAGCTGTAATAGTGTTGCGCTAATCGTGTCATTACCGTAGCTCTGCAGCCAGTAGACTTTGAATAAAGATAAATATTGTCGTGCAATAGTTGGCATGGTACTATTACCGTGCTAGCGACCCATGTTCAATTCCCACTGGCGTCTTTAAGGAGTCCGAGCATTCTCCACAGGAATGTGTAGGTTTCCTCTGCGTGCTCTGGTTTCCTCCCACTTTCCAAATTACATGGGTTAGTAGGTTACAGGGGTCTATTTGGGTGGCATGGGCCAGAAGGGCATGTTACTGTACTGTATCTCCAAATGAATAAATTGTTGGTGTTTAGCAGGGTCTCCTACAGTTTGGATTAGGGCTTTCAATCATATGATCTATATTCGTAATCAAAATTTGGAAAAGAAAAAGATCACTATCTAGAAATTAAATCAAATACGCTGTATTCTTCGACATTGAAGCAGGATTATGTGATTCGATCTCTTCTCCCTTCACGCTCACTGAATAGGGCCACGTTTTCATCAGATCTTTCACCGTGCCTCTAATCTGCCGCACTACCCCACAACCCTCGATTCACTTCATGTCCTGTCGACTGTCCTCAGTGACTGAGCCTCCGAGGCCCTCTCAGGAATTCAAAATGTTTGTTCTCTAGCGGAACAAATTGCCTGACCTCTGCCCTGCTTGTCAATTCTCTTATCTCATGATTGTAACCCGTGCTTCCTGGCCCCTCAGCCAGGAGAGGTGTTTACCCTGTCAACTCAACACGGTAGTGTAGTGGTTAGCACAACGCTTTACAGTACCAGTGACCCGGGTTCAATTCCCATCACACGGTAGTGTAGAGGTTAGCACAACGCTTTACAGTACCAGTGGCCTGGGTTCAATTCCCATCACACGGTAGTGTAGTGGTTAGCACAACGCTTTACGGTACCAGTGACCCGGGTTCAATTCCCATCACATGGTAGTGTAGTGGTTAACACAACGCTTTACAGTACCAGTGACCCGGGTTCGATTCCCACTGCTGCCTGTGAGGAGTTTGTACATTCTCCCCATGATTATGTGGGTTTCCTCTGGGTACTCTGGTTTCTTCCCACAGTCCAAAGGCGTACCAGTTAGTAGGTTCACTGGTCATTGTAAGTTGTCCCGTGATTAGGCTAGGGTTAAATCGGGCGATTGCTGAGTGGTGCCAGAAGGCCCTATTCCGTGCTGCATCTCAATAAAATAAACAAACTCCGGTAATGAATTTGTGTTTCAGTGGGGACACCTGTCATTCTAGTGGAGAGTATAGGTCCACCTGTCTAACCTGATTAAACCCCCGACTATCCCAGATAGAAATCTGATGATCAGAAGCTCAAAGAATGGAATGTTTGCTATGATACCTTCAGCAGAGGAGTCTCGGTTACTGGCTCTAATGTCATGGTGACCAGAACTACAGGCGGCCTGGTAGTGGTTACCATCAAACTTTGCTGTGACAGTCATTTGGGGAAATTCCCGCCACTGCCTCTGAGGAGTTTGTACATTCTCCCTGTCACCACATGGGTTTCCTCTGGGTTCTCCGGCTTTTTCCGTATTCCAGAAGGGTACGGGGTAGTGGTAGAGTTGAGGTTTTTCCGTATTCCAGAGGGGTACAGGGTAGTGGTGGAGTTGAGGTTTTTCCGTATTCCAGAGGGGTACAGGGTAGTGGTGGAGTTGAGGTTTTTCCGTATTCCGAAGGTGTACAGGGTAGTGGTAGTGAGTTGCGGGCATGTTATGTTGGCACCAGAAGCCTGGCAGTCCTTGCGGGCTGCCCCCAGCACCACCTCAGACTGTTAGATTGTGACACAAATGGCACATTTCACTGTCGTGTAGATAAGATTGAAAGAGTGCAGAGAGAATTTACAAGGATGTTGCCAGGATGTGAGGGCCTGAGTTATAGGGAGAGATTGAATAGGTTGGGGCTTTAGTCCCTGATTTGATCGAGGTATAGAAGATTGAGCGGTATAGATAGGGTAAATGCAAGCAGGCTTTTTCACTGAGTTTGGGTGGGATTACAACCACAGGCCATGGGTTATGTGTGAAAGGTGAAATGTTTATGGGGAACATGAGGGGGAGCTTCTTCACTCAGAGGGTGGTGAGAGTGTGGAATGATCTGCCAGTGCCAGTGGTGGATGTGCGTTCAATTTCAACATTTAAGAGAAATTTGGAAAGGTACATGGATGGGGGAGGGGTGTGAATGGTTATGGTATGGGTGCAGGTTGATGGCCCTCGGGAAATTGATGGTCCAGCACAGACTGATGGGCCAAAGGGCCTGTTTCTCTGCTGTAGTGCTATATAAATAAAATTATTCTTTAATTTTGATTGGAATACCTAAAGTCAGTTGACAATAGACAATAGGTGCAGGAGTAGGCCATTCAGCCCTTCGAGCCAGCACCGCCATTCACTGTGATCGTGGCTGACCATCCACAATCAGTATCCAGTTCCTGCCTTATCTCCATAACCTTTGATTCCGCTATCTTTAAGAGCTCTATCCATCTCTTTCTTGAAAGCATCCAGAGACTTAGCCTCCACAGCATTCCATATATCCACCACTCTCTGGGTGAAAAAGTTTTTCCTCAACTCCGTTCTAAATGGCCTACTCCTAATTCTTAAACCGTGGCCTCTAGTTTTGGACTCACCCATCAGCGGGAACATGCTTCCTGCCTGCAGCGTGTCCAATCCCTTAATAATCTTATATGTTTCAATAAGATCCCCTCTCAGCCTTCTAAATTCCAGAGTATACAAGCCCAGTCGCTCCAATCTTTCGACATATGACAGTCCCGCCATCCCGGGAATTAACCTTGTGAATCTGTGCTGCACTCCCTCAATAGCAAGAATGTCCTTCCTCAAATTTGGAGACCAGAACTGCACACAGTACTCCAGGTATGGTCTCACCAGGGCCCTGTACAGCTGCAGAAGGACCTCTTTGCTCTTATACTCAATTCTCCTTGTTATGAAGGCCAGCATGCCATTAGCTTTTTTCACTGCCTGCTGTACTTGCATGCTTGCTTTCAGTGACTGATGCACAAGAACACCTAAATCTCGTTGTGCTTCCTCTTTTCCTAACTTGACTCCATTTAGGTAATAATCTGCCTTCCCGTTCTTACCACCAAAGTGGATAACCTCACATTTATCCGCATTAAACTGCATCTGCCATGCATCTGCCCACTCATCCAGCCTGTCCAAGTCACCCTGCATTCTCATAACATCCTCCTCACATTTCACACTGCCTCCCAGCTTTGTGTCCGTTATGAGTCCGTTATCATTAGCGAAAGACTCTGTGACCTTATTAGGTCTAACCGAGTCCCTATTAACTGGTTGTTTTGTAACTGGCCTCTGGAACAGCCCATGAAGCCACTCGGTTCACGGACAATAAAGGCTTAGGAACAGAATTAGGCCATTCAGCCCATTGAGTCTGCTCTGTTCCATCATTGCTGATTTATTTTCCATCTCAATCACATTCTCCTGTCTTCTTCCCATGACATTTGCCCCCCCCCCCCCATTTACAAATCAGGAACCTATCAATTTCTGTTTTAAATGCACCCAATGGCTTGGCCTCATCGAACAACACCCCCACCCTGCTTATAAATATGAAGAGAAGGCTGGGAGGGCGTGAGAAATCTGACACAGGGATGCTTTGTCGCCAGTGGTGTCTCGCTGGCCTTTGCTTCTTTTGGCCTTTGGTCCCCCAGCCCACCCTGAACAAGCAGTTTCACATCAGAGATGGAGAGAAGAACCTCCTGCTGGAAATGGGACATCTAGACCAGTTGTGTAACTCTTCCAGGGACTAATCGCGGTCAGCAATCTGAAAAATTAGCCCTTGGACAGGGGTTAACTGAATCCAGATGGAATCGCGTCCTGGCTACCATCGGGATTTGGGTTGGTGTTTATTTTGTAAAAATCCTCCTCCTCTCTCCAGCCCCAAAGAAAACATCACAGAGGTCACAGTCCCATGTGAGCAGACACTGAATGTCACCGCTCGACAGGGTGGCTTCAGTAACGTCCTTTGATCAGCAGCTTGGTTTCAAGATATAATTAAAATGGTGTCTCAATACAGAACTGAAACAAAACCCCCCTCTGTTCAGCAAACTGTGTATGTCTGTCTTCTCAACCAATTAAGAAAATTAGAACTGGGCGAGGCTATTCGGCCTCTTAAACCTTCAGTGAGATCATAGCTAACCTGTGTCCCATCTCTACCCTCTAGAATCTAGGATCAGGTTTAATATGACCGGCATATGTCATGAAATTTGTTGTCTTTGCCGCAGCAGTACAATGCAACACAGAATAATAGAAAAAATACTGAATTACAGTATATATGTTGGGCCCAGGATAGATCCTCAGAGATATTGACACCCAGGATCTTGAAATTGCTCACTCTCTCCACTTCTGATCGCCCTTTGAGGACGGTGTGTGCTCCTTTGTCTTTCCAGTCAGAAAGGGGTAAGAAGAAGGGATGCCTGCTTGGTTGTGGTACCTCCATATCAAATATTGTTCTACATTGTGGGCAAGCTCGGTTGGTGCTGGAAGCATGGTGACACTTACGGGTGCCTCCAGGATACCCTTGGGTGAATCAGTTGTTAACGCCAATGACATATTGTACCACCAAGACACTCTGCAGCTGCTGGCATTCCAGAGCAAGACACACAAAATGCTGGAGGAACTCAGCAGGTCAGGCAGCATCTATGGAAATGAATAAACAATTGACGTTTCAGGCCGAGACCCTTCATCAGGACTAGAAAGGAAGGGGACAAAAGCCAGAGAGGGGAGGAGGAGAAGCTGCCAGGAGATGGGTAAGACCAGGTGCGGGGGATGGTGGGTCTTCTTTCCATTCCCCATTCTCATTCCCCTCTCACCTCGTCTCTTCTCCTCACCTGTCCCTCACCTCCCTCACCTCCCTCTGGTACCCCTCCTCCTTCCATGGTCCTCTCTCCTGTTCTATCAGATTCCTTCTTCAGCCCTTTACCTTTTCCACATATCACCTCCAAAATTCTCATTTCATTCCCCCCACCACCTCCATCCACCCACCTTCCCCCTCACTTGGTCTCGCCTATCACTTGCCAACTAGTCCTCCTACCCCTCCCTCCCTCCCCACCACCTTATTTTGGCTTCTTCCCCCTTCCTTTCCAGTCCTGATGAAGGGTCTCGACCAGAAACGTCGACGGTTTATTAGTTTCCGTAGGTGCTGAGTTCCTTCCTTTAGCCTTTCGTGTTTGTTGTGACACATTTCACTATATCTTTCAATGTACATGTGATGCATAAATCCAAATAGATTTGGTTAGTGAAAGGCTTTGAGTTACACACACATCCCAGCCTAGCCATGGGTCAATTTACAATGCCCAATTAACCTACCAACCAGTACGTCTTTGATCTGTTGGAGAAAACCCACATGGTCCCGGGGAGAAGGTACAAACTCCTTATAGGCAGTGGTGGGAATTGAACCAGGGTCGCTGGTACTGCTAAGCATTGTCCTAGTTACTGTGCCACTGCAGTGGAATGAGCTGCCAGAGGAAGTGGTTGAGGCAGGAACAATAACAACATTTAAAAGGTGTTTGAAGACGTGCATGGATAGAAAAGGTTCAGGGAGAAGTGGGCAAAGCACAGACAAATGGGATTTTAGTTTAGGTGGGTAACATGTTGGCTTGGATGAGTTGCAGAGTCACAGAGCAATACAGCACAGATTCAGGCCCTTTGGCCCAAGCAGTCCATGCTGACCACGGTGTCCACCCAACTCGTCCCAATTTACAGTGCTTGGACCCTAGACCTCAAAGCCCCTCCCAATGTCTACCTATCCCAATGCTGCTTGCATGATCCTGTTGTACTCTGGCAGCTCACCACCTCCGTGCGGAAAAGGTTGCCCCTCTCTCTGAACCCCTCTAAATCTTTCCCCTTGGGTGGAAAAGGTTTCCCCTCTCTCTGGTCTCTTTCAAATCTTTCTCCTCTCCCCCTATACAGTATCTATGTCCCCTGATTGTGGACTCCCTTACCCTGGGGAAAGTACTGTTACCATCCCCCTTATGAATACTCTATGAAGTTAGACATTTCTGTAAGCTCACCCCTCATTCTCCTGTGTTCCAAGGAAAAGAAAGTACAAGCTCCTTACAGACGGAGGCAGGAATTGAACCCGGGTCACTGGCGCTGTCATAGCGTTGTGCTAACCACTGCAGTGCCGCCCACATTAATGTGATCAGAAACTAGCAAACCCATCAGCACCTGGCCCCTCAGCCTTGTCTATCGCTCAGAGAATCACGGCTGGCTTGACTGTAACCATCGCTCTGCGTGTCCATCTGCTCCCTTTCACCTTTCACCTTGCTTACCAAGTATAAAACCGCCTCTGCCGCCTTCCACCACCGGTTGAGGAAGGGAGATTGCTGGATTATGTTCCGTGGAAATTACTTGCTGTGTTTCCTACTTTTCAATTGGATTGCAGATGAAAGATTACTTCTTCCCTTGGGCTGTAAGACTAATGAATACCCACTACCACGGAGTTCTCGTCACTCGGACAGCGAGCTGTTTACCGTTTATCTGAGCTGTGTATAACATGCACTTTTTGAATTGATTTTATTAACTTATGGTAATATTTTTATGTTCTTTGTGTGATACAGTACTGGGCAAAAGCTTTACACGCACATATATAACTACAGTGCCTAAGACTTCTGCACAGTTCTGTATTTGTCAACGTGGAGCAGAGAGCGAGTTTGTAAATCTGGTGGGAATAAAAGATGTTGGGAATGGTGAGGGTGGAGTGCTGTGGGAGGGGTGTGGGACAGGTGGCAGAGAAGGAGTGTGAGGGGTGGGGGTGGTTGTTGTGGGTACAGACACACCCAGCCCTGAGACACCAGGTAAGGTCATTTGATTCCAAACAATTGGTTTATTGATCACTACAGAATGTCTCTCTGGTGCTTCTCACTCCCTCCCCTCTCCCTCCCCTTTTCCCAACTGTGATTCCCCTCTCCCTGCCCCCTTCCCACTCTCAGTGCACAATAGAGACCCAGATCAGAATCAGGTTTATCTTCACTCACATATGTCATGATTTTTTCCTTGCTGCAGCAGTATAGTACATAAAATTACTACAGTACTGTGCAAAATTCTTGGGTACCCTCACTATTTTGTTGGTGCACTGTAGTCTGGAGGAACATTGTTTCATTTGGTTGTATACAGTTGCAAGAAGTTTGTGAACCCTTTGTAATTACCTGGTTTTCTGGATTAATTACTCATAAAATGTGGTCTGATCTTCATCTAGGTCACAATAATAGACAAACACATTCTGCCTAAACTACTATGTAATAAGACACAAACAATTTTACTACTTCTTGTCATTACTGAGTACACCATTTAAACAATCACAGTCGAGGCTCAACAAAGTATGTGAACCTTTGGGATAATATCTTCTACAAAAGCTATTTGGAGTCAGGTGTTACAATCAGTGAGATGAGATTTGAGGTGAGCATTGTAGAGAAAGACACACAAAGTCAGTTTGTTGACAGAGTCTGCTCTTCTCAAGAAAGATCTGTTTATGTGCACCATGTCTCCATTAAAATATCTTTCAGAGGACCTTGGAAGAAGAATTCTAGAGATACATGAAGCTGGAACAGGCTACAAAGCATTTCTAAAGACCTGAGTGTCGATTAGACCACAGGAAGGGGAATTGTCTACAAATGGAGTAAATTCAGTCGTCTTGCTACTCTTCCCAGGAGTGGGTGTCCTACAAAGATCTCACCAAGAGCACAATGTGCAATACTAAAAGAGGTGAAAAAGAACCCAAAGGTAACAGCAAAAGACCTGCAAAATCTCTAGGACTTGCTAAAGTCTCTGTTCATGTGTCCACTATGAGAAAAACACTGAACAAGAATGGTGTTCCTGGAAGGACACCATGGAGGAAACCACTGCTCTCCAGAAAAAAAAAAATTGCATGTCTCAAGTTTGTAAAAGTCCACCGGGATGTTCTACAGTGCTTCTGAGACAATGTTCTGTGGACAGATGAGACAGAAGTTGAACTTTTTGGCAGAATGCACACAGCAATGTTTGGAGGAAAAAGGGCTCTGTACACCAACACCGAAACCTCATCCCAGCTGTGAAGCAAGGTGGAAGGAGCATCAGGGCCTGGACAGCTTGCAATCATTGAGGGAACAATGAATTCAAAATTGCATTCAGACATTTTACAGGAGAATGCCAGGGTAGCAGCCCGTCACCTGAAGCTTAATAGAAATTGGATGATGCAACAAGACAATGGTCCAAAACACAAGAGTAAATCAACAACAGAATGGTTTAAAAAGAAGAAAATTCACTTTTCGGAACGGCCAAGTCAGAGTCCAGACCTTAACCCAATTGAGATGCTGTGGCGTGACCTGGAGAAGGCTGTTCATGCAAGGTATCCCAGAAATACTGATGTTTTATAAGGAAGAATGGTCTAAAGTTCTTCCAAGCTGATGTGCAGGACCGATCAACAGTTACCAGAAATGTTTTGTTGAAATTATTGATGTACAAGGGGGCCACACCAATTACTGAAAGCAAAGATTCACATACTTTTTCCAACAAATACACGTAATAGTGGATCATTTTTCTCAATAAAAACATGAACAAGTATAATGTTTTTTTGTGTTATTTATTTAATTGGGATCCCTTAATCTAGTTTTTGGACTTGCGTGGAGATCTGATCACATTTTAGGTCAGATTTATGCAGAAATAGACAAAGTTCTAAAGGGTTCACAAACTTTCTAGCACCACTGTAGATGTACAGTCAGATGACAAACTGGAAATGTTCTGGGATGTGTTCCACAGTTGTAGGAGGTGTCATAGAAACTTGCCTGTGTTGTAAAAATCCTGTTTGCACACATTTCAGTGTCAGCTTTGAGAATGTGCCGGGTTGTTTACTGAAAATGTTTTCTCTTGCCTTAGGAGAAGGTCTCATTATAAAGGAAGGTGTTCCCACTGCTCAAGGAATCGCGAGGTAAAAGATGGTGCTTTAATTGAGTAGGATTTGGAAGTAGCTACCTTTCAAAGGGAATCTGATTAAATCCTTGACAGCGGAAGATTGCTGGACTTCTGGGAGAACTTGGAGTGGGATTGACTGGATAATTCTGAGAGTGGGCCACAGATTCAGATTTATCACATGTACATTGAGGCATAAAATGAATTCTCTGAGGCTACCATAGCACCTCACACCGCTGTATTTAGAGCGGCACGGTAGAGTCGTGGTTAGCACAACGCTTTACCGGCTGACCTGGGTTCAATTCCCACCACTGCCTGTAAGGAGTTTATACGTTCTCCTCGTGACTGTGTGAGTTTTCCCCAGGTGCTCTGGTTTCCTCCCACAGTCCAAAGACGTACCAGTTGGTAGGTGAATTGGTCATTGTAAATTGTCCAGTGTTTAGGCTAGGGTTAAATCAGGGGAATTGCCGGACGGCACAGCTTGAAGTACCAGAACTGTCTGTTCTGCACTGTATCTCAATTTTTTAAAAATGTGCAGATTAATTTAATGAGATCTAAAACTCTGGTTTCAGATGGAACTAAATTATTTTCCAACTTTACATAACCTATGATATAATGAACATTGTTTTCTAAAAACCTTTAGCTGCCAGATCTTTTCTCCTTTCACAATACTCAGATTCAGATTTATTTAATCAGGTACATTGAAACATACAGTGAACTGCATCGTTTGCATTGACAATCAATACACACAAGGCAGGCCATCAGTGTCACCACACAAACCAGTGCCAACATAGTTTGTGGACATTGTTCATCAGAACAATACAAACAACAGAACAAAATACGACAGCAAGAGCAAAGCAAACCCCTTTCCCACTCTCTCACGGACAGACAGGCCTCCAAACACAGGAGAGTCCGCCTCCAGTCCTCGGCCCCGGACTCTCAGAATCACAGACACTGGGTCTCCACCCACCTGTCCTTGGCCCAGACTCGCAGACATTGGGCTTCTGACTTCAGACTCAACAACAGTCTTTGTCCTTCAAGCTCACCGAGCTCTGGGTATGGACCCTGATCCTTGCTAATCGGGCCGCAGCTAGCTCCATCATGAGGACAACTCTCCCTGTCATCAAAGACATCTTGCCTCACGAGGGTGACATCTATCATCAAAGACTCTCACCACTCGGGTCATGCCTTCTTCTCATTGCTACCATCAGGGAGGGGGTGCAGAAGCCTAAAGACCCACTATCAATGTTTTAGGAACATTTTCTTTCACTCAGCCATCAAATTTCTGAACAGACAATGAACCCATGAACACTACCTCATATTTTACTCTTTTTCAAGATCGTTTAATGTAATTTCCAGTACACAAGTGTAAAAGAGAATGAAATAATTGTTGCTCCAGGCTCGATGCAGCAAAAAGAACATAATAAGATCAAGAAGTGATTAAGTAGTGGTGGTTGGGGGTGTGGAAGGGTGGGTTAGTGGGTGGAGGTGTTGATCAACCTTGCTGCTTGGGGAAAGTAACTTTTTTAGTCTGGTGGTCCTGGCACAGCGTATGTCAATATATAATAAACCTGATTTGGATTCCGACCTTAATGTCATTGTTTCAATGTCCACCTTCACTTTCATAGGTCGGGATCCAGAATTCTGCAGCTGATATTGGGGAGATGCAGCTGGTACCCAATGGGACGCATCAGGATGAAAACGAGAACAACAATCACAGCGTCAGCCTGGGACGACAGGGTCAGTGCTGGGTGGCCGTGGCTCCAGGTTCCTGCGGGTTAAAGAAAGGGTCTGCCCACCATCCACGAATACAGTGTAAACACTCCCAAAGTTATTGTACAGTGTGCCCACCTTTTCCCAGTGAACGTGGACCCCTACACCCAAACCTTGCAAAACCACCTCCACCTGTACCCTGTCCGTAACCCCCCCCCCCCAAGTTAAATAAACCTCTGCTCGACTTCAGGTCCCAACCACTGCTGGAAGAAGTCAAACCCCCCCACCCCACCCAACCCTTTCTTTCTCCATTTGCCCTACTGGGAAAGTTTTAGAATTGTGGAAGATATTTTTAAGAAGTCCTTTGCTAATATTCTGGTCTTAAAGGAAAATAAAGAACAAATGTGTGAGTCTGCCGCCTTTTAGATTTGACCTTGATTCATCTCATTTCTTTGTATTTGGTTTGAAGCTCTCGAAAGATAAGATCATAAAACTGTAAGAAATAGGAACAGAATTAGTCTATCGAGTCTGCTCTGCCATTCCATCATGGCTGATTTATTATCCCCCGCACCCCCATTTTCATCCTTTTTCTCCATAACCTTTGACACTCTGACTAATCAAGAACCTATCAACCTCCACTTTAAATATTCCCAGTGACTTGGCCTCCACAGCCACCTGTAGCAAAAAATTCCACAGATTCACCACCCTCTAGCTAAAGAAATTCCTTTAATTCTGAGGCTGTGCCTGCTGTTCCTAGATTTTTCCAATATTGGAAAAATCCTCTCCACATCCACTCTTTCTAGGCCTTTCAAGTTCAGTAGTTTTCAATCGATTCCTCCCTCAGTCTTCTAAACCACAGTAAGAACATCTAAGGGCAGCTCAGCACATCACAGGAACCAGCCTCTCCTCCATGGACTCTGTCTACACTTGTTGCTGCCTCAATAAAGCAGCCAGCATAATCAAAGACCCTGAACATTCTCTCTTCTCCCCTCTTCCTTTGGGCCGAAGATGCAAAAACCTGTGTAGGAGATATTGGATTGGACCATAAGACATAGAACCATTGAGTTTGCTCTGCCATTTAATCATGGTTGATATATTACCCTCTCAACCACGTTCTCTGTCCAAGATTCCACTCTCAGTGCTCACCTGACCTGATAGAGGTCATTCCCTCCGAGGGCCACTCTCAGTACTCACCTGACCTGTAATGGGTAAGTCCATACGAGATTCCACTCTCAGTACTCACCTGACCTGTAATGGGTAAGTCCATACGAGATTCCACTCTCAGTACTCACCTGACCTGTTATGGGTAAGTCCATACGAGATTCCACTCTCAGTGCTGTCCTGATCTACTATGGGTGACTCCGTAAGAGATTCCACTCTGCTGTCCTGATCTGTTGCAGGTAATTCCCTCCAAGCCGAGATGGAAGTCGCCTCCACCGAGTCGGTAGTGACGGAGTCCGGGAGTGATGAGATCTTTGTGATTTCTGCTGGTCCCAGCGTGGGCACTTTGCATTTCTCCAGTTTTAAGACAAAGGTACATTGGGAACCTTGGCCATAACGCGGGAGGGAGGAGGGGGGAAGTGCAGTGATTGGTAGAGAATTGTTTGATCTTGCAATCCAAATATTTCTTTCATATGTGTTCTTTTAAACCTGATTGTTTATTTATAGAGTCATAGAGCACTACATCACAGAGCCACATCCTTCACCCATCTAGTCTATCCCAAACTGGTCTGCCTAATCCTTGCTTCCTGATACTGGTCCATGGCATAAAAAGATTGGGAGCGCCTGGGCCACGGCCCTCCAATCCCCTCCCAGCCACTTAACCAAACTTCTCCACTGTTGCAGCTGACCCACTTCCACCACTTTTAGCAGCTCGCTTCCCACTCGTACGACCCTCTGAGTGAAGGCTCCCCTACAATATTGACCTTTCACCTATGATCTCAAATTCTAGTCTCATCCACCAACCTCAGTGGAAAAAGCCTGCTTGCATTTACCCTATCTATACCCCTTAATGTTGTGTACCTCCATCAGATCTCCTCTCATTCTCCGACTCTCCAGAGCATTCGAGATACCCTATCTTGCTGTTTCCAAAATGGATATTTACTACTGCAGTGGGAATGTTCTTCGGTCACCAGGACAGTAACCTACATGTAGCTCAGCCCAGGCATATCTTCCAAAAGCCTGCAGGCGGATGTAATTCATCAGCATTCATCTGAATGTCCTCCTGCCTCTTGCCTAAGTTCATCCCCGGGATTTGGGAATTGAGAGAAAGATTAGCTGTAATCGTCACATGTACGTTGAAACATGGAAGCATGCAGTGAAATGTGTTGTTTTTAGTCAACAATCGACACAGTCTGAGCAAAAGTGCTGGGGGCAGCCCACTAGTTTCCGAGGCCCACGCAACATACCCACAATATGGCACTAATCAGCTGCTGGGTCTGTTGTTGTTTGTCATCTCTATCAACAATCTGGATGATAATGTGGTTAACAGGATCAGCAAATTTGCAGATGACACTAAGATTGGGGGTGTAGTGGACAGTGAGGAAGACTATCAGAACTTGCAGCAAGATCTGGACCGGCTGAAAAATGGCAGCACAAGAGTGAGGTGTTGCACTTTGAGAGGACCGACTAGGGTAGGTCTTATAGTGGGCAGTAAGGCACCTCGGGGTGCAGTAGAGCAAAGGGATCTGGGAATACAGGTCCATAATTGGAAGTGGCGTCACAGATAGATGGGGTCATTAAGAAAGCTTTTGGCACATTGTCCTTCATTAAAGAAAGCATTGAGTACAGGAGATGGCTGTTACGTTGAAGTTGCATAAGACATTGGTGAGGCCTGCTTTGGAGTGTTGTGGTCACCTGCCTACAGGAAAGATGTAATAAGATTGAACGAGTGCAGAGAAAATTTACAAGGATGTTACCGGGACCTGAGCTATAAGGAGAGATTGAATAGGTTACAACTTTATTCCCTAGAATGCAGAAGATTGAGGGGAGATTCGATGGAGGTGTGCAAAATTATGAGGGGTAGAGATAGGATAAACGCAAGCAGACTTTTTCCACTTTTACTTCTTCTTACCTGCCTATCACTTCCCCCTGGGTTCCTTCCTCTAGAGGCAATGGGTTAAGGGAGAAAAGTGAAATATTTAAGGGGAACATGAGGGGTAACTTCACAGAGTGCGTGGTGAGAGTGTGGAATGAGCTGCCAGCACAAATGGTGGATGCAAGCTCGATTTTAATGTTTAAGAGAAGTTTGGATGGGAGGGGTTCGGGGGGCTATGGTCTGGGTGCAGGTCAATAGGACTAGGCAGCTTAAATGATTTGGTATGGACTAGATGTACTGAGGGGCCTGTTTCTGTGCTATGACTCCAACCCTAGAGTACGAGGGGAAACTGGAGCACACAGAGCAACTCCACACCTTCATGGGGAGAACATACTTACTGGGGTGGCAGGAATCAAACCACGATTGGTAACTGCTGGTGCTGAAAAGCGACTGCACTAACTGCTATGCTACTGTGATGCCCCAAAGAGCTGCCTTCTGAAATTGGCGTGAGAACTGACTGAGCTCCTGTTAAAATGTAACTGTGTTCGTGAATGAGCAACACATGCACCTTTCTTCCTGTTGCCATCATTATCTGTGAATG
Organism: Mobula birostris; assembly: GCF_030028105.1. Taxonomy (NCBI): domain Eukaryota; kingdom Metazoa; phylum Chordata; class Chondrichthyes; order Myliobatiformes; family Myliobatidae; genus Mobula; species Mobula birostris. Next base: position 58,599,509 of record NC_092391.1, on the reverse strand, counting down.
GGTAAGGATGGCAGATTCCCTTCCCACTATCCAGGACATGCACTCTTCTTGCTGTTGCTATCAGAAAAGAGATAACCTTATGAACAGTCATTACCCTTGAGTCATTCGGCTCTGGAAGCAGAGGGGATAACTCCATCACGGAACTGTTCCCACAATCAGTAAACTCACTTTCAACGACTCTTCATCCCATGTTCTTGATGGTTTTGCTTATTTATTCTTATCTTTCTGTATTTCCACAGTTTGTTGTCTTTTGCACACTGATTGTATACCTTTGTGGTTTTTCATTGATTCTGTTGTGTTTCTTTGTATTTATTGATTGATTCAAAATTAAAAGGACATTTATGATCAAAGTATGAATATATTATACAACCTTGAGATTTGTCTCCTTACAGGCAGCCGCTAAACAAAGAAACCCAAAAGAACCCCCAGAAATGTCTAATGTGCAGAGAGAGAAAAATAACAATTTGTGCAAACAACAGAAGTAAGCAAACAGCATTTAGAATGAAAGCGCAGGAATGCCTGCAAGAAAATGAATCTCAGGGTTGTATATGCAGACGTGTATATACTTTGATAATAAATTTACTTTGAACTTTGTGAGAATTCAATAGGTTTATGATTATTCTCAGCTTTGTACTTGCAACTTCAAAACCAATTTGTATTCTCAAATACAATTTAAGACCATTCATTAGGTCCAGATGAAAAGTCTTGGCCTGACACATGAGCTGTCCTTTCCCCTCTTTCACCACGGGTGCTGCCCACCCCCCCACCCCCAGCTTAAACACTCTCAACTATGAAACCAGGTTTTAAAAAATTTAGATATAGAGCACAGTAATGGGTCCAGAAAAGCCTGCGCATCTCTGCTGCCCACGAACGGACTAACGTGTGAGAATCCAGAGCACTCACAGGAAACCCACGCGGTCACAGGGAGAAGGGACAAACTCCTTACAGTCAGGGGCGGAAGTGAACTTGGCTGCAGCTACAAAGAAGGCATGACAATGGCTATATTTCATCAGGAGTTTGAGGAGATTTGGTACGTCACCAAAGACAGTGGCAAGTTTCTATAGACGTACCTTGGTGAGCATTTTGACTGGAAGTATGACTGTCTGGGTTGGGGGTGTGGGGGCTACTGCACAAGATTGAAATAAGCTGCAGAGACTTGTAAACTTGAAGCTGAACACAAATGTAATTTCAGACTACTGGTATCACATATGAATTTGGAGAAACGAAATTAACTTTTATTGAATTGAATGCATTTAATTGCATAACTGCTGATGCTTTGCAGTAGTTCAGCTAAGCTAAAAATGTTTTGTTGATGATTTTTGTTTATACTCAGTGTCTGCTTCTTCTCGCTTAAGGGTCCAACAATAATCAGCCCGTATTAATGGATTCCAGTTGCCCTGGTGAAACCTTTCACCGTGCTCGTCACTGACAGCGCCAAGATTGGCGAAGAAGTCTAAATAGGAATGCAGAAAATGAATCTTTAGTGACATGTTACACTTCATGGTTTTGTATGCTTAAAGTATATTGTCAACCAGCTGCATGTAGTTTGGTGCTCTGTAGTCGCCAAGAAAATTTTCAACAATATCCTTGAATGCTTTACACGCAATTTTCTCCATCCCACGAGAAGTTCTTCAAATTGCCTGTCATTTGTAACCTGTTTGATTTGTGGACCAACAAAAATGCCTTCCTTAATCTTGGCAACAGTTATTCTGGCTTGAATTATGAATTTAAATAACAAATATAGGTGAATTTGAAAAAAAAACTGATGGGCGATAGGGAAATTTCATGGCAATTTTCATGATCAGCCCCCCAAAATCCTTTCATTGGCATCCATCTGTCTCGAAGGACAATGAATAATCATCATCACGAGCCTGGGTGGAAGGTATGGAGACCCTGAGATGCCCAGTCGTTAAGACCCCCCTCTCAGCCTCACCAGTGTAGTCCAAAGGAAAGTTTATGAAGCGATACGTTTGGCACCAGCTTGGCTGCAGGAACCGTCGGAAGGATGTTCAATGACGTCCAGCTGCCCTAGGGTCTCCACTCCGGATTTTCTGTCTGAGTTTACTCCTGGAGCCTTCACCTCTCCGAGGCTGCCCACAGGCAGTGGGGCTATTTACCCATAGCTGGGGATCTGGTTCACGAGCACCAGGGCATGTCCACACATCGATGGGCCTGCGAGCTACGTTTGCAGGGGCTAGACCCCCTTGTCCTCTGTAGTTCAGCCCGAGTCCGGAAGGAGTTCAGTTTCTGTGTGTCGTCAGCGAGGAGGCACTACATGAGGCTTGCTGTTGGGGAGGCTATGTACTGGCAGGGAGAGACTTACACACTCAGTTTTCCTTTTCGTAAGACTGCTAGCTAGCGGTGGAAGCTGAAAGTGAGAGCGACAAGCACTACCCACTGCACTACCACACTAGGCGCATCACAACAACCATTTGACACCCAAGGTCCATGAGGTGCACTCAAAGTATTCAGGAAGTAAGATCTTTGTTGTCCAGTGTTATTGAAGTGCCTTTCTAAAGACAAGACTGTATTTAAACTAGACATGAACTAGAAATTCTGGGAACTATTCATTGTGGTCAAAGTCTGGCTTGGTGTCTCGTTGCCTTGATATCAGTTCAAGCTGTACATTAAAGTGTGGGGAGATTGTGAACTTGGCACAGTATAAAATTCCTGTTTTGGTTTGTAATGTTTGTCTAGACGAATAAACTGCCGTCTTTACAGGGATTATCTTATTCTTCAGTGGAAAAACAAAGCTTAACTATCAGTTTTCTGATTTAATCAAGAGCTCTGTAACAAATGGTGCAAAACAGCAAGAACAACAACATAAAGGACCAAATATACAATCCTGTGCAAAAGTCGAGCTATATCTATGTGCCTCAGAGGTAGAAATGTACCCCAAACTGATTAACAAGTGTCACCATACAATGTAGTCAGATGTTTTATGGTCTCAGTTTGAAAAGATGGTTTAAGGCTGATTTATAAAAATAGATTTTAAAAGTGCAATATAAAGGAAAGAGAGGCTATAATATGGAAACATAGAACGATACAGTACAAGTCCTTTGGCCCACAACGTTGTGCTGACCCTTTAAACTACATTCAGATCAAACCTTTCCTCTCACTTAGCTCTTCATTTTTCTATTATCCATGTGCCTAAGAGTCTCTCAAATTTCCTAATAGGACCTCTGTCACCACCCCTGGAAGCACTAGTGGAATGGTGTTGCAGAAACAACTTGGCACTCAACGTCAGTAAGATGAAAGAGCTGATTGTGGACTTCTGGAAGGGTAAGACGAAGGACCACATACCAATCCTCATAGAGGGATCAGAAGTGGAGAGAGTGAGCAGCTTCAAGTTCCTGGGTGTCAAGATCCTTGAGGACCTAAACTGGTCCCAACATATTGATGCAGTTATAAAGAAGGCAAGACAACGACTGTACTTTGTTAGGAGTTTGAAGAGATTTAGCATGTCAACAAATACACTCAAAAACTCCTATATGTGTACCATGGAAAACATTCTGACAGGCTGCATCACTGTATGGTATGGGGGGGCTACTATACAGGACTGAAAGAAGCTGCAGAAGGTTGTAAATTTAGTCGGCTCCATCTTGGGTACTAGCCTACAAAGTACCCAGGACATCTTCAGGGAGCGGTGTCTCAGAAAGGCAGCGTCCATTATTAAGGACCTCCAGCACCCAGGGCATGCCCTTTTCTCATTGTTACCATCAGGTAGGAGGTACAGAAGCCTGAAGACACACACTCAGCGATTCAGGAACAGCTTCTTCCCCTCTGCCATCTGATTCCTAAATGGACATTGAATCCTTGGACACTGTCTCACTTTTTAATATATAGTCTTTCTGTTTTTTTGCATGCTTTTTTAATCTATTCAATATGTGTATACTGTAATTTATTTATTAATTATTTTGTTTTGTTTTTTCCTTCTGTATCAGTGGTCCCCAACCACTGGGCCACGAGGAAACCATATGAGTCAACGGCACCTTTCCTCATTCTCTGTCACGCCCGCTGTTGAACTTGAACGCATGTGAGGTCATTACTCACGCGTGGTTATCAGTCGGTCATTAACCTGCAACTACTTGATGAGTAAAAAAGAAACGTCGCTTGAGAGTTTCTTTGGAAGAGGTGGTAGGGGACATAAAAGGCCTAACGATGATGATAACGCAGAGACAGCTGAGGCCAAGACTGCAAAAAAAGAGAAAGCTTCCTTCAACAGAAAATACGACGAGTCGTACATGAAATATGGCTTTATTGTGACCGGTGACTCACACGCTCCAAGCCCCCTGTGTGTGATATGTGGAGACAAGCTGTCTAATGAGGCAATGAAGCCCTCAAAACTGCTTCGGCACCTTGAGTCCAAGTACCCTGCACTTAAGGACAAACCTGTTGAGTTTTTTGAGCGGAAAAAACGTGAGCAAGCGGGACAGAAGCAAGTGCTGAGAGCCACCACCTCCATAAACGCTGCTGCTCTGAGAGCATCGTACTTAGTGGCTGGCTGTATTGTTAAGGCTAAGAAGCCTTTCACTGTTGAAGAATTGATTCTGCCTGCTGCTAAGGACATGTGCTGTGAACTGTTGGGAGAAGCTGCAGCTAACAAGATGGCACAGGTTTCACTTTCAGCTACCACAGTTTCAAGGGGAATCGATGACATAGCGGAGGACATTGAAGCACAGCTGTTGGAACGGCTTAACGAGTCTGGTTTCACTTCCTGAGTCAAAGAGGTTGCTCCTGAACGTCAGTCTACACACTGTGTCACACACAGGGAAATGCTGGCTAGCCGAAAAATGTCACCTGATCTTAACAGCGTATTGAGTGACATTGTTGAAGACATCAATCACATCAAAGCAAAAGCTCTTAACTCACGACTGTTTGAGCAGCTTTGCAAGGAAATGGATGCAGAGCACAAACACCTTCTCTTACACACTGAAGTCAGGTGGCTATCAAGGGGGAGAGCCCTGACCAGGGTTTTTGAGTTAAGAGAGCAGCTACAGAGATTTCTTTCAGGAAAAAAGTCACCACTGGCAGCACACTTCAGTGACGAGGAGTGGATAGCAAAACTCGCTTATCTGTGTGACATCTTCAACCTGCTCAATGAACTCAATTTGTCATTTCAGGGGAGAATGACAACTGACATTCACCTAGTCAATGAGATCAGCAGATGGAAGAAGTCCCCATTAGGTCAAATAAGCGGTAAAACAGCAGAGGACCATGTCCTGACATGGTTTACCCACTTTAAGAACCTGCTGGGAAGCCCCCCAATGATCCCGGAGGAAGAAGAGGACATACCCACGATACTAATGCAAGTCGACATTGGTGATGGCCCATTCACCATTGAGGAACTGAAGAAGGCCAAATATGCACTCAAACAGGACAGGAGCGCTGGACCAGATGGGATACCACCAGATGTCCTGAAGAACTGTGACCTGGACGACATCTTGCTGGACATATGCAATACGGCACTGATGAAAGGCGACAAACCAGGACAGTGGTCACTCTCAAACATTATCCCAGTCCTCACGTCTGGATCCCTCACGAAGAGAGATAACTACCACGGTATCAGCTTGACCTGTATCTTAGCAAAGCTATACAACCGGATGATCTTGAACAGGATTCGCACCGCCATTGACGCTAAGCTAAGATTCAATCAGAATGGTTTTCGACAGAAGCGTACAACAGTAATGCAAATACTTGCCCTCTGTAGGATCATCGAGGAAGTCAAGAAGAACAACCTACCAGCCGTGCTTGCTTACAACAATTTTCACAAAGCTTTTGACTCCATTCACCGAGGTAAAATGCTGAAGATCCTGAAAGCTTACAGAGTGCCAGACCATCTACTGAGAACAAAAGAGTCCAGCTGTACGAAAACCATGGCGAAATTTGTATCACCAGACGGAGAAACAGCAGTGTTCAAGCTCCTAGCTGGTGTGCTGCAAGGAAACACTCTGGCACCCTACACCTTTATAATCGTCCTTGATCACGCTCTGCGTCAAGCTACCAAAGATCATGACAAGCTTGGTTTTACCATAAAACCAGGGCGAACCAAAAGGGTCAGACCAGTTACGCTCACAGATCTCGATTTTGCAGATGACATAGTCCTGCCCTCTGACCAGATGGAGGAAGCACAGCAGCTACTGACAAAAGTGGAAATTGAGTGCAATAAAGTTGGACTTCACCTAAACGCTAAAAAGACAGGGTACATGGCGTTTAACTGCGACGAAAGTACTCTCAAGACCGTAGAGAATGATACCATTAAGGAAGTCTTTGACTACAAGAACCTCGGGTCAAGAATGATGAGTTTGAGAAGGACATAAAGATATGGAAGGCGCTGGCGTGGAGGGCTGTGAACGACATGAAGGAAATCTGGAAGTTGAACCTGACCAGAGGGCTTAAAAAGAGGATTTTCATAGCAGTCATAGAGTCCATTCTCACGTACGGATGCGAGACGTGGACACTTATCAAGACGTTGTGGAAGTCTCTAGATGGTTGCTATACACGAATGCTCCGCATGGCTCTTGACGTGAGTTGGCAACAGCACATGACGAACGTCGAGCTCTATAACAACCTACCGATGCTCACCACTAAAATCGAGGTGAGAAGACTGCAACTAGCGGGGCACTGTCTACGCCACCCCGAGCTACCTGCCAGCCTAGTCATCACATGGGAGCCCAAGCACAGGAGGATGAACCCTGGGCGCCCTCCCAAGACTACAGTCAACACGCTCCTAGAAGACAGCGGCGCGGCTGATGTAGATGAACTGAACACACTGATGAGGGAGAGGGAGAAGTGGAGAGTCCATCATCGTGCCTGACGCCAGCCCCCTAGGCCTGAGTTGAAACATAGAAACATAGAAAATAGGTGCAGGAGTAGGCCATTCGGCCCTTCGAGCCTGCACCGCCATTTATTATGATCATGGCTGATCATCCAACTCAGAACCCTGCCCCAGCCTTCCCTCCATACCCCCTGATCCCCGTAGCCACAAGGGCCATATCTAACTCCCTCTTAAATATAGCCAATGAACTGGCCTCAACTGTTTCCTGTGGCAGAGAATTCCACAGATTCACCACTCTCTGTGTGAAGAAGTTTTTCCTAATCTCGGTCCTAAAAGGCTTCCCCTTTATCCTCAAACTGTGACCCCTCGTTCTGGACTTCCCCAACATCGGGAACAATCTTCCTGCATCTAGTCTGTCCAATCCCTTTAGGATTTTATACGTTTCAATCAGATCCCCCCTCAATCTTCTAAATTCCAACGAGTACAAGCCCAGTTCATCCAGTCTTTCTTCATATGAAAGTCCTGCCATCCCAGGAATCAATCTGGTGAACCTTCTTTGTACTCCCTCTATGGCAAGGATGTCTTTCCTCAGATTAGGGGACCAAAACTGCACACAATACTCCAGGTGTGGTCTCACCAAGGCCTTGTACAACTGCAGTAGCACCTCCCTGCTCCTGTACTCAAATCCTCTCACTATAAATGCCAGCATACCATTTGCCTTTTTCACCGCCTGCTGTACCTGCATGCCCACTTTCAATGACTGGTGTATAATGAAGTCGTAGTAGTAGTAGGTTTAATATTAAATTCATTAGATAAACCCTTTTAGAAACAAAATTGACTGTATTAGCCACTGATAAGTGACTTACAACCTATATTCCAGTCGTGATTAACACCCCCCCCCCCATCAGCCGGTCCGCAAGAATATTGTCAATATTAAACCGGTCCATGGTGCAAAAAAGGTTGGGGACCCCTGTTCTATATTATGTATTGCATTGAACTGCTGCTGTTAAGTTAACAAATTTCCCGACGCGTAATAAATCTGATTCTGATTTTCTACACATCCACCACTTTGTGTTTATAAAAGAAACACAGACATTCACCTATCCTTTGCTCTATCCACCTTAAAATTATGTCCCCTCCTATCGGCCATTTCTGCCTGGGGAGCAAGGTGCTGGCTGTCCACTCTGTCTGTACCTCTGTCAAATCACTAACCTCCTTTACTCCAAAGCCTGATTTATGTTGGAGCTGACTGATCTCGAGGAGGCTGCAACAAAGATCTTCTTGTTTTTGACAGAGATGCAATGTGGAGCAGGCCCTTCCGGCCCAATTCAGGAACAGCTTCCTTCCCTCTGCGATCTGATTTCTGAATGGACATTGAACACTGCTTCTTTAATTCTGTTTTTCGCTCTACTTATTTAATTTAATTATTTAATGTGCATGTATGTGTGTATGTATATATTTACTGTAATTCAGTTTTCTTCTCTCTATTATGTATTGCATTGTACTGCTGCCACAAAGTTACAAATTTCATAATTAAACCTGATTCTGATTTATCAAAAACTTATTTGGGAAGAGATCTGTGTTCATACATTCAATGGCATGCAAAGAAATGTACTTCATATGCAGCTGGTAGTGGTGAAGTTTTATAAAAATACTGTTCACAGAAGTGGCAAGATGGTGCTGAACCAACAAACTCCCTGTACACAGCGTACAAAATGCAGTGGATCTACACCACTGGTATTTCTTCTCATTTTTAAAAAAAATGGGTATTTTCCTCCTACACACATCCCATAGTGGGAATTGAACCCGGGTCACTGGTACTGTAAAGTGTTGTGCTAGCCACTACGCTTCCATGCTGCCCTAAGGAGAGGAGGTTTCCCTCCCTTAAAAAGCTCAAGTGAACAGATGGTATTTTTCAGTCATTTTGAACTCCACTCAAATTCTCAAATTTCTCTTGACATTACCTCATGATTAGATGACCATAATGCTTGCTGGTGCTGTGGTGGATTGTCAGTTGCTTTTGAACAATTTTACTAGCCCTATTATGTTACTTATTGCAATGCACTGTGTTTTATAAAATTACTCTCAAGGATATTCTTGTTTTCCCAATCCCATTCCTTAAGCTGCCAAGTATTTGTGAGCATCTTCTTGGCCCAGCTCAGGACTGTCATCTCTTGTGAGGCGCTTGAATCTTTCCTATGGGAAAATTCTTCCAGTGACTTCAGCATGGAAGCAAACCATTGGAATGCCACATCACACCAAAATGAGATTCCAAGCCACCTCAGAACTCTTGAGATCTGAGCTTTAAAACATTTCTCCTGGGAATTAGTTCTAAAGGATTTTTGCATACGAGTGTCCTATTAAGCCACAGCTAGTGCTTAGGCCTCATCTAGAGGGCGCAGCCTAGAATACCAGGACATCCCTTTACAACGGAGATGAGGAGGAATTTGGGTGTATTTAAGGCAGAGATTGATAGGTATCTGAGTAGCCAGGGCATCAAAGGTTATGGTGAGAAGGCGGGGCAGTGGGACTAAATGGGAGAATGGATCAGCTCATGATAAAATGGTGGAGCAGACTCGATGGGCCGAATGGCCGACTTCTCCTCCTTTGTCTTATGGTCTAATTTCTTTGGCCAGAGGCTGGTGAATCTGTGGAATCCATTGGCAGTGACAGCTGTGGAGGTCAATTCATTGGGTATATTTTGATAGGGTTCTTGATTATTTAGGGATGTCAAAGGTTATGGGGAGAAGACAGGAGAATGGGGTTGAGAGAGAAAATAAATCAGCCATGATAGAATGGCAGAGCAGGCTCAATGGGCTAATTCTGCTCTTATGTGTATAGCCTCTGTGTGCTATAGTCAGGAGAAATCTGAGAATTTGAATGGAGTTCAAAATGACTGAAAGATACCATCTGTTTGTTTGAGCTTTTTATGGAAGGAAAGCCTCCTCTCCTTAGGGCGGCACTACAGCGTAGTGGTTGGCAAAATGCTTCACAGTACCAGGATCTACTGGAAAGGCAGACTGGCATTTGTGTGGCACCATTCCCACCCCAGGGCCATTGTACAATGATACAGGCAGTGAAGAGCTTTGGTTACTACTGGAACAATGAAGAAAATAGTCACCAATTCATGCACAGTAAGATTCCCACTGTCAGCTGTGTCCAGATAACAGAGACACATTCTACAGGTGCTGGAAATCCAGAGCAACACACACAAAACACTGGAGGAACTCAGCAGATCAGGCAGCATCCATGGAAATGAATGAACAGTCGATGTTTTGGGCTCAGGACTGGAAAGGAAGGTAGAAGATGCCCAAATAAGGTGGAGGGAGGGGAAGGTACACAAGCTAGAAGGTGATAGGTGAAGCCAGGTGGGTGGGGATGAAGTAAGAAACTTCTCCTTTCCTTTCTTTGATAGTTCACTCTTCTCTCCTATCAGATTCTTTCTTCTCCAGCTCTTTACCTGTTCCTGCATCGTTTGCTCCTGCCAGATATACAAACTCGCTCTGTGCTGCACGTTAAGTGCAGTATTGTGCAGACGTCTGAGGTACCCCAGCTATATACATACATGTGCTTAAGACTTTTGCACAGGACTTTATGTGTGATGAACAAATTTAAGACCAAGACTGCTTATTGGTAGCACATAAATCCAGAGTTGGAAAATGATGGTGACCAAAGCTATCTCATTAGATATTCCAAAATCTGAAACTCTTCCAGCCCCAAGCATTTTCGATAAGGGACACTCAACCTGTATTTTTCAACCTTCCCCCTAAAATATCAAAGAGGCACAAGAGACTGGAGTGCAGAAGAAATGGAGGAAGGGGTCTCATTGAAACCTATCGAATATTGAAAAGCCTGGATAGAGTGGATGTGGAGAGGATATTTCCTGTGGCGGGGTAGTCTAGACCAGAAGGCAGAGCCTCAGAATAGAGGGGCATCCTTTTAGAATGGAGATGGGGAGGAATTTCAGGAACCAGAGGAAATTGAATCTGTGGAATATATTGCCATGGATGACTGTGGAGGCCATTTCAATGGGTATGTTTAAAGCGGAGGTTGATATGTTCTTGATTAACTGGGGTGTGAAAGGGGTTGAGAAGGATAATAACTCAGTCATGATGAAATGGCAGAGCAGACTTGATGGGCTGAATGGCCTAATTCTGGAGATGCTGGAATCTGGAGCCATAAGCAACCTGTTGGAAGAACTGAGCAGGTCCAACAGCGTCTGTGGGTGTTCTGATGATTAGAGCATTGACCTGAAATGTTGACAATTCCTTTTGTCCTACTATTCTGCCAAGTTGCTCCAGCCAATTAACTGTTGATCCAGTGGGCCCCACTACCTCTCTCTACACACTTGGGGACTTTACCTGGCCTTTGACCAACTCTGTCATTCCTAGGTTTCCAAGAGGAGCCCGTCGAGCTCACCTACTGTCTGTGACTGGCTGGTGCCAGATCTCCCACCTTCTGAAGAGGAGAACCCAGCGGTGGATCGAGCAGGAGATGACGGAGAGGATTCTCCTTCCAGGCAGCGAACGTGCTACACGCACAAGCCCAGGGATGCTCAGGGGCCACTGCCGAGAGATTGGTATGGCTGGGCTTCAACAGGACCACTTACTAAGCTGGTGGAGAAGTGTGTGAGTATATCAAGCCAAGAGGGATACAGAGCACTGGAGAAATTGGTTGTTTTCACACTGTTGAAGGTATTTGCAGGTACATTCAGTGGAGGGAAAACAGTGTAAATGATCTCACTTTGAGAAAATGCACAGGTGTGTTCCATCCTTTTGGAAAGCACTTGTAGAGGGAGGAAGTCAAAGTCAAAGTGAATGTACCTTTGGGATCTGTGTTGGGACCACTACTTTGTTGATGGCTTTGTGGTCAAGTTTGTGGACAATATGAAGATAGGTGGAGGAGCAGGTAGTTTTGAGGAAGCAGAGAGGCTACATAAGGACTTAGATTAGGAGAATGGCAAAGCAGTGGCAGAAAGTGTCTGGTCTTTGGTAGAGGAAATAAAAAGGCAGATCATTTTCTAAATAGAGATAAATAAAATCTGTGGGGCAAAGGAACATGAGAGTCATCGTGCAGGATTCCCTAAAGGTTAGTTTACAGGTTGAGTCTGTGGTGAGGAAGGAAGATGCGATGTTAGCATTCATTTTGAGAGGGCTGGAATATAAATGCAAGGATGTAATGCTGAAGCTTTATAAAGCACTGGTGAGGCCTCACTCAGAGTATTGTGAGCAGTTTTGAGCCCCTTATCTAAGAAAGAATGTGCT